>NC_091124.1:44285000-44622500 GCF_040183065.1 Periplaneta americana
TTGGCGGGTCGTACTTAACACATTTTTGCACGTACCACCCCCTCTCTTCTGACCTGTGCATTGGGATGGCTAACTGGCAGTGTGTCGATGCGTTCGGGTGTAGTTGCTTGCAAGCCAATCGTTGGGTATTGAGAGAGTAGCCATCGTAGCTGTTGTCTGTTCACCGTGCACATATTCAAACAGTAATTTTCAATACTAACAGTGGAATTGCTTCTGTGCCTAGTTGAGCGACATGTCTAGAAAGGGAGCGGTTACACAGAGCCAAGAGAAAGGAATTATTCATAGTGTTTACGAATACTTAAAAAAACTTTAATTAATACAACAAATTAAAATTTTCGTAATGTGATTGAAATTCTGGTTATTAAGAGAATGAGGAAAACAGGAATTAGGTCACTATAAGTTTAAGTGAAATATTTTAAGATCTGATAGTATATTGGCAATATACTCATTGCAGTGAAGTAAATAATTAAAAACCATTGTGTTAGTATTATTATTATTATTATTATTATTATTATTATTATTATTATTAAATTTGCACTGACGGATTTCATTTAATATAGTATTACTAGCCATTGTTAAGTCAATTATATTATATAAAATAAAACCTGAGTACCGACACAATACTATTTACAAATTATTTACATCGTCAACACCAGTGATTTTACTCACGGGACTGGCTTCATCTTTTCTTGCAACCCTTGTTTTGTTCAAAGGTCTCTGGTCACTGCTGTCAGTTGGTCACCTGCTGTGATTCTTCCTGCCGGAAGGTCCCTGTTGATTTTCTTTGTCGCAATCCCAGGACCGCTGCCATCATTTTTGGCCTCATTTCTGAACAGCTGTAGCCATTCATCACGACTTCTACTCTTTGTGAAGCGGATGACAATACGACGCGTCTTCCCTGGCCTGGATGGTATGCGATGTGCTACGCTTACATCATGTTGTACCAATTCACTACCGCCTATGACTTCCGATATTTGGTCAATGACTTCATAAGTTGATTGTTCATCGATCTCCGGAACTCCAAGTAGCATTATATTGTCTCTGCGTGTGTACTGCTGCAGATCACTCACTTCCTGTTTGAGATGGTCATTTTCTTGCACTAGCCTCTTCATCTCCTCCTGCGTGGAGTTGAGTTCATGTCTTGTGTGCGCCAATTTCTCTCTAAGACTGTCGAACTTGGAAGATATGAATTCAGCTGATTTTCTTAGTTCATTCACCTCAAAATACGAATGCTATTCGATATCAGTATAGTAGTTATAAAATCATGTCGCATATTGTATACCAGTAGTTTGTATGATAACAAATGACGTGTTCACATGTGATGTTGTTTAATGAAATAATTAAAATGCTGCGCACAGAAATTACACTAAATACTGACACACAGACAGTGTTTATATATAAACACTATTTCGATGTTACAGACTTTAGGTTACGTAGCGAGGAGTGAAAGATGTTTCGGAAGCGACCCTTCGAAGAACGTTTACAGCTAAAGTAGGGGTGGAACGTGGGTTAGGTTAGTATGAAGGGGTATACCTCCATCCGCCAATATTCCTGCTCCCTACTATAGTAATTTCAGGCAATTATACAGGTTGTTCAAGTCTGGTGATCGTCATAGTTTTTCATTACTCAATTTATTTGTTGATATGTAGTACTGAGATCGTTTTTAATAAATGACTCAAATTCACTGAAACAGCATTGTACATAAACCATAAGTCAACTAATGAACCAAGGGGAACAGTTTATATTATTTGTTACTATTGCTTTGCAATGTAACTGTGACATAAGCATCTTCAGAGAAGTATGACCAGCTTAAGTTTTGTATTGCATCGTAAAATAATTATGAATTTTAATGAAACATTGTGTGTTACCCTTTTCTCTGTATATTGATACTTTTTTTTTCCCTCTGTATATTGATATTTTTTCTCTGCACTGCTGCTTTCCTCTCTACATCTTTGGCTTCTCTATATTCATATCTCCTTCATATCCATTATTAGTAATGTAGACAAAAAAAAATAATAATAAATTTCTTTACAATGTAAAAGATATGAAAATATCTGTGCGTTAAAACAATTTCCAGAAGAGACTTGTTGTTTATATTTCTTTATAGAAATTCTCAAAATAGTCAGTTGGGGTTTGCAGCAGATATACATCCGTAAGTAGTAAAATGGCAGCATTTCCTGATTTCATAGAAAACAAATGACTGTCATTCTGTCATCAGTGATAGAAAAGCAATTTGTTACTAGGAACATAAAAAACAAGTGAAGTTTTCTTGCACATATATTTTATTTATCTGACTGAATGTGAAAAAATGGATTCTCAAAAAAAAAAAAATAAATAAACATTCTTGTGCGTCAAAAAGAAATTATTTCTTTCAACCAGAGTGTTGAGTTTTTTTTACTGATAATTTGGTTTAATGCTTTAAAAATAATGTAAATTTCATTAAATTGATTTTATTAAGATAAAATGCATTAGTAGTAAAACACTATAATTATAAGTAATAATTTAGTGAATTTATGACAGGAACAAGAAATTAGGTTAAATCCTTTTAAGGTTTTTGATTAGGTATGATTTAATCAGTCTTTCGTTGACTGTACGTTTTTTTGAAATGTTAGTAAGAAATCATTATCAATATACAGTATAATTTAAATGTTTCAGAAGTCGAAATCGGTATTATAAAGTTTATTTTATTAAGAATAACATATTGCACAAAATAAAACGCCTTTCCTTCTGGTCAACAAGGTCTGTATAGACTATAATCACAGTCTAGTATACAGTCACGAAGCTCAATATGTAGGAAATATGCATCCATGGATAGTTGCTAACCACTAGGATCGCTACTATCGCCTCATCAGAGACAATGCGAAATAGTACAGGCACAGTCTATTGTTCCTAGTATCCTCAACAACTCAAGCTTCGTGACTGTGCTATAATGCACATGTGTCATGCCCACAATTGGTGACATCAGACCAAAATTGAAGTATGAGAATATCTGTGATCGCATATAATATTTAAAAATTGGATTGGAATCATAGTATTATTTAATTGATACATTATATAGCACTGATTTGAGTTCTCATTTGACCTGACTTAGAATAATATTAAAATTAATATGCAACAAAACCCATAATTTATATAGAAATATACAGTCATATGTGATCAAAATTCTCATACTGTTCGAATTAGCCAGATAGGTGTAATGCGTTGTTCCTGACAGAACAGAAGTGAATGTCGACTAAAAGGAAAGGTAAGCTGACATTAAATTACTGCTATTGAGATGCCTAAACAGGTTAATATCGAATTTCATGCTAACGAATTTCACACTTTATCCTCAGTTTGTTACTTGTGTAATGGGAAAGATAAATTTCTCTTTGATAACTTCTGTGGAAATATGGAATCTTGATCTATTCTTAGAATTGGCACTATATTCCTTCTGTCCTTTTGTTAATATTGTTAAATGGTATTATTACATTTATGTAATGATTGTCTATTTGGTAGGTATTAGTTTAGAATTTTACATTTTAAACCATATTGTTATGGCAGTAGGCCTACACTCTAATTAACAGTACTATACACTTCCTAAATAAATCTCTCTTCATGCATTTCCCTGATTTTGAAATTTTATATATAATAATATGACGTGGAATTTGAAGAACTGGTGCAGGTAACACAGAGCTAAGAACATAATATGTGTATGGCGTTGAGATCTTAATTTATAATACCGGTATGTTAAAATTATGATCCAGTTTTGATTTTTTTATTTTTCAAACAAAAAAAAAAAAAGACATTCGTTAATTACTCTTCAAAAAGCAGAGCTATAAAATATGAATAATATTAATATATGTACAAAAATGTATAGAACTTTTAGTAAATATCCTAGAATACATCAGTAATAAAACTATCTCATTCATAACACTTTTGAGATCATTTTATGAATAAACTAGAATTGGTTGAGCAGAGTTCTTTGAAATGACATAAGACAATATTTGAGTGCTTCCACAATTGTATAAAAATTATAAAATGTATTGTATACAAGCCTTTCATTGTGTCTATATAATATTGGTAATAGTTGGATGGTAGACAAGGCTAATTACTAGTGAATTGAATATAAACATGAGTCAATTTATTTTAATGATGTTTATTGTACACAGATGTATATTGTTGGAAGTATTAACTACGTTACAGGTATGTTATAGAATAAATGTCGTTGCAACGGTAATTCATGACATTTTACTTCTGGTGCATTCTAACATTTCCATTATAGACATTGCCAACTGTTGGGTGTTGGAGCAGCTAGCTGTAACTTATCCATTAAGTTGCCGTCAGTCACAGCTGCGCCATCATTTCAGACACAAGTTTGTTAGTGTGGAATACTATTATAGCTATCGTGTAACAACAATTCCACACCAGGACAGTCTGACTACATCCAGACGTTCTTGTTTATCTCTGCTAGAATGTAATTACAAATGGGTTAGGTGGGTGATGTACCATGCATTCTGTTTCTGTAGGTTTCCCACAATTCTGATGTTCAGTATTCTGGTATTATATTGTATTGTATTTATTTACATTCCATGATATTCGTACATCGCTTCATAGCTGGAATATGGAACATGTCAAACGAAAAAGAAAAAGAAATCTAAATTAGTACTATAAAGTTTTAATTATTGTCAAAATCTAGATTGAAATACTGGGTGTTCAGTTCAAAGTGTGTCATGGCTCGCTGTATGCCGCCATGTGGCTAGCCGATGAGCCTAGAGAATTCAATCTTCCTACACTTCCGCAGAGGTGTATAACCTATGAGGCAGAGAAGTTGCCTAGCAAGTACGGTGTTCATTCTGAAGAGTACGTACCGATACATACGGTAATGCCGGTAGTGGCAGGAATGTGAACTGTTTGGAAATACGTACTGTCGGGATATGGGGAGAGGGTTAAGACGATTACTTACGTACAGTAGTTGTTGACATTAACTTCGACGGTCAACATGGACACGGAGCATTAGATTTGTGTTGTGTAATGTTACTGTACGCAACCGATGATAACAAATACCCTGCGTACGACTTGCCGGCGCAAAACACAGTTCGAAAGAGGTTATTGTAGCACACAGACCGTACAGACCGCCATCTGTTGCTACGACATTCAAGTTATACCGTACACGTTCTCAAGTTCAGATAGAAGAACGCCTTAAATAATAGGCAACTTCTCTGACATATAAGCTGAAACTCGCTTCAAATCGGTGACCCAACAACAGTGACGTCATGACACACTTTGAAATGAACACCCAGTATATACAAAAGAGTTTTACATTATAGTCTACTACTACAACACAAAGTTTTAGTATCAATACTTAATACAACACATAAAATATTCATGAAGCATTGTTGAATGTCATGAATTCACCTACAGAAGGCGTGAGAAATTAGGTACTGGTACGTCTTTAATTTGGCCTGGTATGGGGTGTAATGTACATGACAGCTGTAATGCTTTTCACACAAAAACAAAATACAGTAGCTGCGAATCATAAATTTAATGTAGAAGCAGAGTTTAGAAAAAGAGTTCTAAGAAGGAAATAAAGCATTTCCAGACTCATGTTCATGTAACATCGTCTAAAAGTGAGGAATGTTTCCCTGAAGTTTTTACATATCTTTTTGTTATACCCTATACAGAGTGTCCTAAATTAATGTATACACTCTTTAAAATACTATTTCACAGCAAAGAAATGAGATAGAAATACGATTTTGCGGTTTATGATTCAGAAGGCAGTGAAAAGCATGGAAACTTGTTCATCTGTTTATAAACAAACATGGCGGTGCAATTATCATTCAATGAACGTAAGTGTATACTGAAATGTTATTGGAAAGTGGAGAATGTTGTTGAGGTTCAGCAACGTTGGAGGATTGAATTTGGAACACAACCACCAACAAGGTTAACTATCACAAGAATCCGAGACAAGTTTGAAGTCGACAGAACGGTGCAAGATGTGTTGAAAGGGCAATGTGGAAGAAAGAGAGTTGATGCAGTCATGTAGGCTTTTGCACAATCCCCAAAGAAGCCAATGAGGCAATGTTCTCGTGAGATTGGTATCAGCAAATCCAGTGCTCATGGAATTTTGCGAGCTTAAAAATGGAAGCCTTACATTCCGAGACTTGTCCACATTACTAAATGAGGACGACCTAGAGATGGATAGGACGAAGAGGAAGTGCTGCGGAGTTCCTGCCTCGATCTCCGGATTTAACCCCTCCAGACCTCTATATCTTATTTTATTTCAAGGAGTGCAGTTCGGTGGCTCCTTTGAACACCCATTTACAGATTTATGACTTCCTACACAAACAACTCTGACAATTCCATCCTGTCCCCTCGTCCCAACATTGCACATTTGCCACAATCCTGGTGACACTTGAAATTATGCAGTGAAACTGACGGGATTCTTGGAATTCGGAAAAGATGGGACAACTCTGCCTCCACGTGGATTTGACGGGAGCCTGTCAATTCTTCTGAACGAGGGTTGTGATTGGTTACTAACAGGAGAAGACAAGATTTCTGTCACAGTAAGGAAGACATTTATTTATGACAACCAATTAGTAGGGGGCAGTAGAAGGTCTGTCGGCAGAGTCTTTTCTATGAAACTGCACTCCATGAAATAAAATAAGGTATACCTGTGAGGAGCTCTAAAGGACACAGTGTACGCCACAAAACCACAAACACTGGAGGAACTAACAGTTCAGATGGAACATGCCTGTAATGATATTCCATTAGCAATAATCCAGTTGGTATGTCGCTCTGTTGTACGTCGTTGTTGGGAGTGTACTGTGGCGGAAGGGGGCCATTTTGAACATGTACGAGCTTAAGGAATACAAAACCGCAAAAATCGTATTTGTCTCATCTCGTTGCTGAGAAATCGTGTTTCAAAATGTGTATACATCAATTTGGGACATATATTGCATTTTCCCATTCAATTGTGGATCAGATGTTGTTTTCTATAACCGAGATATTTAGATACCGATACTAAAATGTTTTCGAGTTTCTTGGAATCCTCAAGTGTCCTAAATTAAAACAGAGAAACAAGTATTCGGTTACGAATTAATTTTATGAAGTAATTAAAAAAAAATTATAGTTAAATGTAGCATGACAGTGTAAAGCTTGCAATAACAATGGTATTTTTGTTCTCTGGTTGATATAGAAGACCTTGAAATTGAAATGAACCAAGTAAATGCCGATACAAGTAAATTTCAATATATGTTTTAATGCGAGTAGGACCCACCTCTTTGTTAATATGAAAATGTTATGGTGCAAGGAGAATTTTGAGAAACATTGGTAATATTAAAATAGCAAATATAGCACAATAATGACCTGTATAACTGCTTTCTTCTCGCTGGTGATGATACGTTTTTTATTGTAATGACAATGGTCGAACCAAGGACTCCTAACCTACCCATAATTCCTTGAAAACACGTGTATTACTTTAAAAAAATTAAATCTACGTATTACTCTGTGAAAAGATTTATTAAATCTACATACTTAGACTTCAACAAACAAAATTTGATAACACAATCCCAAGGGAAAAAATGGAACTCTCTACATCAAAATCCACAGTTAATTCCCGATTTACCACGAAAATCGTCTGTAGCTGCATTTAGAATGGTAACAGGCCATGATTGTTTGGCCAAACACCTGCATAGAATTGGAATATATCAGTCCTCTAACTGCCCATTGTGCAACTCAAACCAAAAAATGGATTCGGAACACCTCAAAATCTGTGCTTCAGTAGCTGGTCATGATAATATCTTTGAAAAATATTGAAGTGCAAGAGGTCAAATGACTTTATTGTCAAATGCCTGGCATTAGAAAACAACAAACAACAACTTAACAAAATCAACATGGTTGGAATTTCTGTGCTTCCAAGATTATTTTGGTTGGTACATATTAACATAGTGGTTATTTTTATATACTCCTCACCGTCAGTAATATGGGTTGCAGGAAATGACATTGGTTTCTGCTTATGGTTTGCTTGAAATAGAAATGTAATGTTAATTGAAATAGGTAAGGTAAGTACACGTTTTCACTGTCCTTGATTTCAATCGGCCAATTAATTCTAAAGGTCTCACCTTGTTATATCAGCCTTGTTTCTTTTTGTCTGCTGTAGTTTTAAATTCTTCATAGTTGTTATACTTCATTCTACCGAGTATTTCTCTGATGTATTGTTTTTCTCCGTCTTTGTCTTCTTTTCATGCCAAGGATTTTTCCTCTAATATATTAACTAAGAATGCGTTATGTCTCATGTTCAGTTAAGGGGAAGGACCTATAGGAATGACGAAATATGCGTCAAAATTAACACTTCTTTGTTATTTTTAGCCTAAAAGTATTTCATAGTATTGACTTCATTTTAACGAATTTCCAAGGAACAAAATAATTGCTTTTATGCCACTGTGCTCCAGTCCCCTTGAATATCCGGAGTTTGTTTATTTTACATTTTTCAACATTTAATATGTAATATTTCGGAGCTTAATAGAGATAATTGAATAAAATTTTCAGGACATATTCTCACATTATACATACCGTAAATAAAAAATGCAAAATAAAAATAAACATCTAAAAATTAAAATTTCTAAAAATCATCAAACAAAATTGATTAGCCGTCTTTTAGCTTTCATTTAAGACAAGATTATGCGATACTCTTAAGAGCAGATATATCATAATACTACATTTTTTGCATTTTTTATGTCTGTGACTGTACCATAAAGAGCAAAATGTTGTATTTAAAATTCTTCATACATTGATATGAAACTTTGTTAGGGAAATAGAGGCTCTACTTAAAATAATATGAGAAAAGAGATTTTCTGGAGATCCTTCTCCTTAACTTTCTTTTTAATTTCTCTAATCCTTAAATAATTAATTTGTAATTCTAAAATTCCTGCGTTTCATTTGACATTTCGAGCTTACATAACAAATAATAATAATCCGTGGCGCTACAGCCCACAAAAGGCCAAGACCGACCAGCCAGCTGCTGGCCTCACAGCCACATGCCGAAGAAGAGGTGGACGATCATCCAACCAGAATGGAGGTATCGTGTGGTTAGCAGTATGAGCCCCCCAGCCATTATAACTGGTTTGCGTAACCGGATTTCGATACCTATCATAGCTCCCCAAGTGCATCACGATGCTGGGGAGGTATCAGTCCCATACACTGGCCGAAATTTCATGAGAAAATTTCTTCCCCCATGAGGACTCGAACCAGCGTGCATTCCGTAACGCGAGTCCTAGGTGGGATGCCTTAGACCACAATGCCACGGCACTGGACTCTTACATAACGAAAGGTTACCAAATTTTTTTCACAATTTCTGGGGACAAATACCGACACATGAAAAACTACTTTAAAGAATTAAAATACCATTCTGCTCGCACTAAAAATGTTCATTTTACTTAACTAGTACTTAAATTACTAGTATTTTCAGAAGAGTGAATTTTTTTGAAGCAGGTCTTCTTTGTATCCCAATTTTTCAACAAATTCCTGACAGGTCCTGTTGAAATTGATGAAGATAGCAAACATAGCTCAAACAGTTTCTGAACTCAGTCTGGATTTTTGATATGTCCACATCATGTTCAATGAAGAAAAAACTCTCTCCACTGAAGCATTACTTCCAGGAAGACACAGAGAGTTCTGGACAGGAAATCATTTTCTTAGAGAAAAATTTAAACATTTCACTCCATTTTGAGCAAACATCAGCATTTTCTTCATTTCACTTTGCTATTTTCTCTGAAGTGGATATTTCTTCAAGCAAGAAATTTCATCAAATAAATTATTTCATTCAGGTCAAGTCCATTTACATTTCGAGGGCATCATGCCAGAAGGGTGTATCAACAAAACTGCAACTTTATATTACAGCCATTTAAGTATAGAATAATTTTTCTTATCCTTATCTATATAACAAGGTACATTCTTTGATCCTTCCTCATGCCCATTCTAATTTTCAAACGTTTGTTTTCAAACATGAATAGTTTCAATTAAAATATTTCAATAACCCTGCATTTGTTGATACACCCTGTACGATGCCCTTCATATGAAGAAAAGTAATGGGCCTTCTCTTCAAATTTTTCTCTCTCTGGAGAATATCTGAGCAATATATCGTACGTTCCACAGAATTCTCCAGGCACTGAGATACTTTTTAGTAGGTTATTTAACGATGCTGCATCAACTGCTATGTTATTTAGCATTGATCTGAGATATTCAACAGCATTTTCATACAATTATAATAATTAACACAGAAAATCCGGGGATATCTAGGGATAACTCGTTAAATTCCAGGACATTCCAGGGACGAATTTTCTTTGAGAATGTCTGGTAACCTTAACATACTATAACCTTTTCTTGACTAACCTTCACTAGTTAAAACTTATAAATACCGGTACTAATAGTTTCTGTGTTACATTAGCATAAACGAAATATCTAGAGTTACAAGAAAATATGAACTACAGAAATAGCTGGTTGAAATGGATCAAACAATAATTTTAAGAAAAGGTTTCGACTCTGACAATGCGGGTTCGAATTTCTGTGATTCCAAGTGGAATTTTCAATGGACAAAGACGGTGCTTGGTGGTAGATTTTCTCTTTTTTCATTTCTCTTCCCAGCATTATACCATTAATAATAATAATAATAATAATAATAATAATAATAATAATGCAATGTTATATACAGCATCTCTCATGGCATGTTCACAGCATGTCAGTCCTATAGGAGGTTGCTCGAGTGAATGGCACAAAGTACCCACCAATGGATTAAAATAATGTACATTTTAACAACAATATTCCAGTATCAATCAGTAAGGAAAACTGTTGGTACTGTAGTTCGAGGAAGCTCTGGTTACAAAAGATAATATGACAATGACTTGGATAAAGAAGATGAAGATTCTGTGCCTGATTCTTGACTCAAGTATTACGATATGGGTTGAAACCTGATCGAGAACAATGTATTTTTCAAAAGGAAAAACTGACAGGGGATTCACAGAATTCCTGCAATTGCGTCAAATGTTTATGTTCTCTGTTGGGATTATTGTGATATTTAAATTTTTAACGAATTGGTTCTGATCTACAGGGATTGTGAATATTTTTAAGAGTGAAATAAATACGTTGGAATGTATACTGTTAATTTTATTATTAATGCTTATTTTTCCTTTATTCCTTTATTTAGCATTTCATCGGCTTACTTCTAAAACCTCTTAAGTAAAATTTTTCCCGAATTGTTTAAATCTGTGTATATTTTCAAAATGTATTTGCTGATAACAGCTCGTAAGTCTACAAATGTTTCTAAATAACAATTGCATAACAGTTTTTAACTGAGATATAAAACTAATAGGAAGTTATTTTGCTCTGCTATACAATTTTCTCAAATGCAGTTATGAGATTTTAGAAGTAAGCTAATGATTTACTTTGCAATTACTCTGTTCCATCTGAATGTTCTGTTGCTAAGCAAGTGACGCGAGAATAGTGTGACGTAATTCACTGCTATCAGAATAGTGTGACGTAACTCATTTTCGTTTCTATGCAACTGACATGAGATGTTTAACATTCGTATTATTCATTTGACACTTGAGAGCATAAAAATTTCATGTTAAAACAGCATGAACAAAATACTGATGCAATTTCTGAAATAGACTGTTGCTTTGGATACGTTATTAAAATGGAAAATTGACAGGAGATTTAAGGACGTCCAAATAATTGCGTGAAATGTCTATACTCAAATTGAAATAACACATTCTAATTAGAGCTATGTTTCAGACCAGATCAGGTATTACACTAAAGTTCAATTGGTGGGAGAGAAATAGAATATTTCTGGTAGAATAGGCATGATAATTTAATGAGTATTTGATTTTGTTTTGTAGTAATATGTTAGACCTAATATCTATTCGTAATTATTTCTTATGTTGAAATCTTTATACTGTGCCGGATGTGATATAACTGTGCAGATTGAAAAGTGCAATAGATTAAGTTACATTAAAATAAATTAAAAACCGATTATGCGTTTTGTAATGAAATGCATTGTTAATTAGAAATTACGCTGAAAGTCTGCATAGGTTGGGAACAGTGCATCGCTGGCTTACCTATGAATACACATAATATGAACTCAATCTGAATAGTGTGTTCCATCCCTTAATCACTGCAGTAGGGTTGCTAGACTTCCTAATGGTAGGAATTAACGATAAGTGTTAATCTTATTCAATTTGCAAGAAAACCATCTATTTTATTTAAAAACTGCAAAGGGACAAATCATTCCTTAATATTTTCTATAATGATAAGAGTAAAAATCAGAATCGTACTGATAATAGGCCTACTTATCGAATAAAACAGATTTAACATTTGAGAAAAGTATTCATTTGGGACTAATATCGCTTGGTGAGAATAATAGGGTTCTATTTGCATTCATTTTCACTTTATAGGAGAGAACTCTGAAGTTCAGCTTCTAAAATGAAATATTAAATATATTCGGAAAATAAATTTAACTTGTTCTAAATTTATATATCAGCATGCTCTCTTTTTTATATTAAAATGAAATACTATGTACTATTTTAAAACTGTTATGTATTTAATCTAATAGTAAAGTATACAGTGTGTATCAAAATTGATAGTGCAAACTGAAACGGTTGAAAATACATGATAATAGAAGCAGAAAATTCTCAGTAAACATGAGTCTGCAAACGAGCCATTTGCGAGAAAGTTACGAATGTATGATTACGAGCCGCCACTGACTAAATGGCCTGACAACATCGCACGTTTTTCTCCTTGGACACTCATGTGATACATGCATGATGGTACACAGGCACATTTTGCTGCCACTGTGAGATGAAACCTAATGCATAGGTATGGTCGAGGCAGGCCTATACCTTGGCCTCCAAGATCACCCGATTTAAATCCATTGGATTTTTGTATCTGGGGCACCTTGAAAAAGGGTAATGTGCAGCACTCCCGTTGACACAGTTGAAGAACTAGAACAGAAAATTATACATGGGTTGTCAAGAAATTCCGAAATGATTTGGGGATCTTCGAAAGAATTCTAAACTCAGTGTACAGACGAGTACAGCATTGCACCCAGATTCAATGAAGACACTTCGAACATCTCCTTTAATAGGGAAGAGTGTACATGACATTTTCAAAGATATCTGACCCCAGTGGTATATTTCTAAAGAAAAAAAAGTGCCCCGGTTCTGAAGCTACTGGTCCGTTCTGTTTGAACAGAAACAATTCATTGGTTGTATAATATAGCTATTGTAGAAAAAAATTATAGAAACTTTCTGATAGCAAAGATAAAGAGGTTATTAGGTCTGAAGAGTAGACTTCGCTACGAAATTGTTTAAATATGAATAAAATATTATGTTATATGTAAAATTTGCAGTGTACAGTGACTCTACTAATCGATAGTGATGGATAATTTGTTGGTTTATAGTTTTAACTTCTATGAATAGATGGCGAAGTTAATAGTCAGTGTCGCCAATCGTACATAAATATACCCGCATTATAGAATCCAATTCTTCATCCTACTCTACTGATTGTAAAACAACACTGGGTTTAGCAGAAAACCGCTGATATTGTCAATTGTGAGAATAATTTATGCTCAATCTGCATAATAATTTTCCCTGACACTTCTAATCGTCTCAATAATGGTGCCAACCATTGAGAACTATATAGTGGAGCTCTTTCAAAGTTTGTCAAATTTTTATATCTTTGGTTCTGACTACCTGAGGTTGGAAACTTCGCTTACACGATCATAGAATCATAGGTAGAAGCTTTTTTTTTTTTTTTTTTTTTTCGGAATATGTCTTTCTCGTGTTAAATTCTTTTTTTATTATCTATTGAATCTTGGAGACATTAATTAACGAAATGTGCATAGATTATTGTTTAGCCTTCTTCATAGACAAATAAATAGAGTCTTCGGTGCTAAGTTCGGGCCAAAGACGTTATATAATATATTAACGGGCACTGTTTTCGGGCATTTCTGTACAATGCATTGTTGAACTTATAACGTTTTGTTCTCTTTCTACTTCACGGTTTGGACTATTTAATCCGTTCTGGCTCCATGTTGTTCGATCCATGATATTATATGTGTATATTTTATATGCGAATTAATTCACTAACAAGTAGATATATTTATTTTAAACAGGTATTTACGATGATTATATGAATATCGTTTGTCAAGTTATGGTAGTAATTTGTTCTTGAGGAATATTAATAGTCAAGACCTTTCATGAAGTTTTAAGTTACCATGTACATCAAACTTGATACTTTGAACCAAAACTTGAACTTCGATCTTGTATACAAAGCGATTTAAATCTTCAGTTGGGTAGCCATATTGATTGTTTGTGTAATGCTTTGGACCTGGAATTTAATCCAGAAACATCGAGCTGAGATTGTGAATTGATACGTCATCAAGGAAGCATTATTTCAATACACTTATAATTAATATATTTTGTAGACTCTAAAAGTCGTAAGTGTAACGAAGACTTCTGTTTTTGTCGGTCGCAACCCTTCACAGGAAGGAGAAAGATGGCTTGCGCTACCTTGAAAAGAACGCTGGATTTCGACCCAGTTCATAATCATGGGAGACCTTCCAAACGTCGAAGATGTGTTCCAATGTGTATGTCTCCAAACACACCACCAACAAAACAACATGAGCTTAATCCTTCGCCATTTGGAGAAGTTTGCCCGAAGTTGACACCTGGTAATTATTTTGGAAATTCTAATGAAATGTCATTAATGATATCATTCATTAAAATGCAAATGAGTAAAAATCTAAATCACTGTTTACTTTAAAATTGGATGTAGTAATTATATTGGCATATGACGTAATTGCGACTTACATGTTTGTACTGTGATGTAATTCAGTCGTCTTAGGTTATTAAAAATTTATTTCTCTTTGCTTTTATAATTAATTTCATAGTACACTCCATTAGTTCATTGTTGTAAACATGAATACAATTACATTGATTATGTTATGATTTCAATAGGCATAATAGGTCGATTAAGATAGTTAAACAAAACATTTGTTTCGAGAAGAATTTATTATTGTTGTTTAGTCAGCTGTCCGAAGACAGGTTTGAACTTCATAAGTAACACCAATAAGGCATCACTCATGAGGCAACTAGGCCAGGAGATGATGGGGTAGGGTGGCCAGTTCCTTTCCCCCCCTCATTATTGTAGGACGATATAGGACTACTTAACTTATATAGTCTTAATTAGTAGACCTAGGCTATTTGTGTTTTTGTATTATAGGCTATAAGCAAATGTATAGAGATCCCGTATTAGGCTTGAGAGTTTTAGATTACGTTACCGGTAACGTATTAATCGGAGATGAACATATTTTACCGTACTTATTTTGCGAAGTTTATATTTTTCATAGACCTCTTTAATGTAAATTAAAAAGAAAGTGTAGAATTCAGGGGCCATCTCCACTCATTGCCTTTTAATGTAATTTTTCGATCATATCCGTAACTTTGGTTGCAGTGTTGCTAACTGGCATAATTTGTATATAGGCTTACCTACCCACCCTAAATAGGCTACTTTATATTCAGGTGAAAGGAAATGTGGAGTTGCTGTTAGAAATGTTTGGGTATTGCGATTTTTTCCGATGGGACGTTGTTTCCCAGATTTTTTTTTAAGGAAAGGAGAAGGAAGAAGATGCACAAAGAACGAAAAACACGAATTTACAAAAATATTTCACTTTCTATACTTATGTGTGACATTCGGCAGTGTTAGGTAAACAAATACTAAGACTGTAAGGGGTGGGGTTTGAGTAACTCGTGTACCGGTACTGAACCTATACGGGATTTTTATGTATTTAGAATAATAGCTTATAATGTGTGTGATATTTGTGTTTGTAAATATTCCTAAACTCAAGTTTTATTGAGGTTAATGTTATTGCTAGAAACAGAACTTTTACGTAACTTATTACGTATTCCACTCTTTCTAAACTAATAGGTATATAGGCCTAGCTAAAACAAATTGTTAGGAGTTATGATACAGATAGTACCAGTACCTATTTTGTAGCTTATCACAATTTTACATTGTAGGCCTAGGTCTAGCTTAGCACATACTTTGGAGATTCTGTGCAAGATGAGCACATGGTGTTGTTTTATTTTTGTTTCACTTACTACAATAGGTCGAAAAATAGGAAAAAAGTGACTAACTTAGTATGAAATAAATGATCTAGATTCGAAGATTGCACAGTCCTCAGCCTCCTGTCACTTAGCTATCCCCTCATCTAACCCATACCAACCTTACGATGAAAGAGTAATGGAACAGAGAAAAATTCTCTCCGGCGCCAGGATTTGAACCCAGGTTTTCAGCTCTACTTGCTGATGCTTTATCCACTAAGCCACACTGGATACCCACCCCAGCGCCCGACAGAATCGTCTCAGTTTTAAGTTCCAACTATTGGGTTCCCTCTAGTGGCCGCCCTCTGCACTACGTCATAGATGTCTATGAACGTAGGACTGAAGTCCACACATGTGCTGAGGTGCACTCATAACGAGTCCGACATTGTCACAGTCATCGACCTCCTGTCACTTAGCTATCCCCTTATCTAACCAACTCCAACATTGTCACAGTCATCGAACTCTTGTCACTTCTATAGCTATCCTCTTATCTAACCCACTCCAACCTTGTCATGGTCCTCGACCTCCTCTTACTTAGCTGTTCCCTTATCTAACCCGTTCTAATCTTGATACAGTCAGCCTCTTGTCATTTATTTATCCCCTCATCTAACCCATTCTAATCTTGATATAGTCCTCAGCCTTCTGTCACTTGTCTATCCCCTCATTTAACCCAACCTAATCTTGATACAGTCCTCAGCCTCGTATCACTTATCTATCCCCTCATTTAACCCATTCTAATCTTGATATAGGCTAGTCCTCAGCCTCCTATCACTTATCTATCCCCTCATTTAACCCATTCTAATCTTGATACAGTCCTCAGCTTCCTATCACTCATCTATCCCCTCATTTAACCCATTCTAATCTTGATACAGTCCTCAGCCTCCTATCACTCATCTATCCCCTCATTTAACCCATTCTAATCTTGATACAGTCCTCAGCTTCCTATCACTTACCTATCCCCTCATTTAACCCATTCTAATCTTGATATAGTCCTCAGCCTCCTATCACTTATCTATACCCTCATTTAATCCATTCTAATCTTGATACAGTCCTCAGCCTCCCATCACTCATCTATCCCCTCATTTAACCCATTCTAATCTTGATACAGTCCTCAGCCTCCTATCACTCATCTATCCCCTCATTTAACCCATTCTAATCTTGATACAGTCCTCAGCCTCCTATCACTCATCTATCCCCTCATTTAACCCAACCTAATCTTGATACAGTCCTCAGCCTCCTATCACTCATCTATCCCCTCATTTAACCCATTCTAATCTTGATACAGTCCTCAGCCTCCTATTACTTATCTATCCTCTCATTTAACCCATTCTAATCTTGATACAGTCCTCAGCGTCCTATCACTCATCTATCCCCTCATTTAACCCATTCTAATCTTGATACAGTCCTCAGCTTCCTATCACTTATCTATCCCCTCATTTAACCCATTCTAATCTTGATATAGTCCTCAGCCTCCTATCACTTATCTATACCCTCATTTAATCCATTCTAATCTTGATATAGTTCTCAGCGTCCTATCACTCATCTATCCCCTCATTTAACCCATTCTAATCTTGATACAGTCCTCAGCCTCCTATCACTCATCTATCACCTCATTTAACCCATTCTAATCTTGATACAGTCCTCAGCGTCCTATCACTCATCTATCCCCTCATTTAACCCATTCTAATCTTGATACAGTCCTCAGCCTCCTATCACTCATCTAGCGCCTCATTTAACCCATTCTAATCTTGATACAGTCCTCAGTCTCCTATCACTCATCTATCCCCTCATTTAACCCATTCTAATCTTGATACAGTCTTCAGCCTCCTATCACTTATCTATCCCCTCATTTAACCCATTCTAATCTTGATATACTAGTCCTCAGCCTCCTATCACTTATCTATACCCTCATTTAATCCATTCTAATCTTGATATAGCTCTCAGCCTTCTATCACTCATCTATCCCCTCATTTAACCCATTCTAATCTTGATACAGTCCTCAGCCTCCCATCACTCATCTATCCCCTCATTTAACCCATTCTAATCTTGATACAGTCCTCAGCCTCCTATCACTTATCTATCCCCTTATTTAACCCATTCTAATCTTGATACAGTTCTCAGCCTCCTGTTACTTTGCTATCGGTGCATATGCCCACGTCGTGAGAATACCCTGTCTATACTTTTATATGGACCTGTTTGGCAAAAATTAGATATCAATTCTCAAGTACGTAATAGGCCTAGGTCTAGTTAGTTTTGAGATAAGAAAGGACCATTTAATAGACATTCCATCTGAACACTGCTATTCGTATCAAATCCCGACAAAAACATGGAGGCTCATTATTTAAATTGTTTGTTCAAGATGTCATTCATTTTATGCCATTTTAATGTAGTAGGTATCTATGCAATTAATTTGTGGGTAAATAATATAAAAATGAGAGAGATTGGGTGTCTGAAGCATAGAATTTTATTGACTTTCACGCCTGAGGTTGTGGAAAAATTCTTTATAATTTGGTAAATTGATGGGGAATGCGATATGGAAAATGAAGAGTCCATTGAAGAAAGAGGGAATGTTGCGATTTTGTGAAAAATTAATTGAAGATTTAATTATATACTTCAAAGGGAGTAGAATATCACAGTCTCTAATTTCTGCTAATTTGTAGCAGAACAGTACAAGAATGGGGAAATTCTCCCTGATGTCCGTGCTTTCGGGAGCGCAAGGGGATAAGAATCTGTAGAATTCTATACGTAAAATATCTTGGAGATCAATTTTAACAATGACATTAGAAAGTCACAAAAATTGCGATCGTTGCATTTATATTGGAGATTATGTATGAATGCAAGAATGTATGTAGGACTGTTCGTTTCGACCTGAAAGCCAATAAATTCTGTTTTTTATTCCGTTGCGTTAGGAAACTTAGCTCCTAAAAATGTAAGCTATGTACATTCGACAAAATAATATTCATGATCGTAAATGTACAATTATGTAATAGTGCTACATTGCTATTTAGTGAAATATTTTTACAAAACTGTTTTATATGGATATGTGTGTAGGTTATATTATATTTCACACCATAATGTTGGCTTATACAGTAGTTCTTTTATTATATCTCTGCTGGTGAGTGACCGGTAAATTTCAAATGGCTTATCTTAAGTCGTGGGCGACAGAGCATTGAAAAGCATAACGAACCTCTCTCTCTACCCCACCCTCTCTCTCTCTCTCTCTCTCTCTCTCTCTATCACTCACTCATTCACTCACCCACCCTTTTCCTCCCTCTACCGTAAACGTGAGGTTGCACAGAGGCAGAGATATAATACAAGATCTGTACGGAAGATTTGATGGCCATTTTATAGTGTGTGCGAAATTACTGAAGACCGTAGTTTTATTTGTGAAAATGCTTCACTAACGTAACTTTAGTGTATATGCACCAAATTTAGTTCGCTTTTATAGTTAACCCAACAATAATAAGGGTGTGCTGCTTATATTGTAAAAACGAGATAGCAGTTACGTGTAAAAGAAAAGAGAAATAAAACCACTCTTATTTGTTCCTCTAGTGACATCTCACATAGGCCTACAGAATTACTTTAATTAAACTCGTTAATTTAATATTTTGATTATTTTACAGTTATGAGATTGAAGATTCTGTCAAGTTAATATTGTTGATAAACATTAATGTATTGACACAATTAATATATAGCGCAGCGCAAGTGGCACTGTGTGTAGCAGAGCAAGTCATTGTGAGGGAGTAGGCCTACTGTATGGATACATAAGTTAGTGTAAAATACAGAAAATTGTCAGATTAGATGCTTGTGGCACTTGCACTCTTGGGACAGTTCTGTTAGCTGTCTAAGAACTTCATTAGTAGGACCTTTTTTCATTATTATTTATTAATACTTATGATTCTGACCCAATATGACAGTCGATTTTGCTGTAATTGAATGTGATTGAAGTGGAACATGTCTTGATTTAGTTTCATTAAAATTTCGTCTAATAGTCCGCTTATTTCACATGATTTAGGCCTAAATTTGTCAGAAAATTTCTGATGTAGGCCTAAATGCCCCAAGCAAGTCATTTATAAGATGTCTTGCACTACTATACTGATTCGTTGTTGGACAACACAGCAAACAGGAGTGACTACTTTAGCAGGAGAATAAGTGGACGAAATTGCATTAATAAAAGTTCAATGAAATCCGTTTCGTAGCAGCACAGTGTACAGTTATGTGCATCCGTGCACGCAGCAACGAAATTACTGAAATTGGATGATACAAGATTTCAGTAATTCGAAGACCAATCCCTATAGCGGCATTACTGACAAAGTGTGTTAAAATTTATTGAAATATATAGATTCCCAATAATCGTTACTGAATTCCTGAAGCACCTTATCAGTTACACGAGGAACTGGGCTTGGTGTTCAAGAATTTACATTATTGAAGCAGTGTGAAGCTTTTCTACAAGTAGGTACATGGGCATCATTTCAGACATTTGTTGTAATTTAAGGTAAGAAATATTTGATAGCATGCAACTAATTACACTCTTAATCCTGCAATTCATTAATAAATTTGAAGAGTAGTTTCTATATATGCATATTTTATGTTGAAAGCAGATCCCAATACATGTTTGGGGGTGGTTGGTGAAATCATCACTGCTTTATTAATAGGGAAGAGTGCTAAATTGAAAACTTGGACTTGAATTAAGGTGAAAAAAATAGTTTCGGCTAGAAAAGTAAAAAAAAAAAGTCTCACAGTTTCTACGTACGTATATAAAAAAGAAATGTACTAAGAATTATATTACGTAAAATAAAACATTACGATTTTGAATGCATTTAACACGAAGATGAAGATATATACCAACTCTCTCTGATAATTTGACTGTCACAAATGGATTTCTGTAGCCCTGTTTTTGATACTCTAGTGAAAGAAATAAACACACATTTATAAACTAGCAATCTTAAATACATGGGAGGCTTGTATTCAAGAAATAACTAGTGAACAAATAAAGAAGACAGACATTTTAACGCTGTTTATTTTGTTATTTGGATGAGTCAGTGATCAAATGTTTACGAATACTGAATATTTTTATTTATTTATTACCAGTGCCGGTTGAGTGAGCTCATTTTAATGTGCCGTAATTTATAAATTGTTTATACATTAATTTCTCATATTATTTACCAGTGCGGGTTGAGTGAGCTCACTTTAATGTGCCGTAATTTATAAATTGTTTATACATTAATTTCTCATTATATTATTTACCAGTGCGGGTTGAGTTAATTTATAAATTGTTTATACATTAATTTCTCATTATATTATTTACCAGTGCGGGTTGAGTGAGCTCATTTTAATGTGCCGTAATTTGTAAATTGTTTATACATTAATTTCTCATTATATTATTTACCAGTGCGGGTTGAGTGAGCTCATTTTAATGTGCCGTAATTTGTAAATTGTTTATACATTCATTTCTCATTATATTATGATTCATGCGCACTAGAAATTAAATAGGCCTATACGAGAAAAAGAACACAGTATATTTTTCCAATTGTCTCTTATGTAAGCGTTTTGTGAGAGAAAACCTGTAGCAAAGATTGTAACAGTTTATCCTACAATTTTATTTTTCACCATTCTCTTCTGGTCAGATTGAGAAAACACGAACTTGCTATTTAAATGTATATAGCTGATCTTAAAGAAGATAGCTATGTGACTATGTTTTTCCATATTATCTTATCCATAGAAGATAAACGTGACGTTCACTGGATGTAAGTTCGTTCCATGAACTGTTAAGAACGTGCAATAAAACGTAAGGGAAGGCCATGTTTGTTTATGACGTAAACTGTAATGCTAGTTCAGTTGTCATAGGAACCGAAGTTTATACAGAATCTTGAATGATAACATGTGCAAGGCGTGAGGTTTTTTTCTTCACAGTTCACTATCATCGCTAATGTAATTGTAATATAATTGGGCTTGAGGAAAATATGTATTTGTAGCTTTGAAGAATGTTATCATGAACGTAATAAGTGGACTTTGTAATTGCTGGGACACTCAACAACTGAAAATTGAATTTTGGGGTCATATGGTGCAAATTTATTTCTGTGTGGAAATGGGTGCCTCAGGATGTCTATTTTGACATTCCAAAATTATTTAGCAAAATTGAAACTGTAAAAATGGGTGGGAGGGAGGGATATTTTCTGTGTATGTGTGTAGTAGGGATGTGTATAATCGTGAACGTTTATGCCTTTTTTCCTTCCTCAAGTAGGCTATTTAATTTTACAAATTCAAAACATACTTTCTTATAGTAAATATTAACCAGTTACTATCAAATTTTTTACAGTGTATGAACAATAATTGCTTGAATGATTTTGCGCATTGAAATTATTATTATCACCATTACAAACACAGATTTTTATGCAACTGTTTTTTAAATATTTAAGATGCATCATATTTAAAAACGTACATCTAAAAAACTAATGGAGGGAGAGTAAAAGAGATGGATGATATAGGCTACATTTTCGATTATCAGTCCATTAGGACATTATGGAGCATGTCGACTCCATATCTATTTCACAAAATGTTTCCACTCTGTTATGTCTTTTGCTAGTTCCTCCCAGTTGGTAATTCCCATTTCCATGCATTCCTTCTGAATTTTATCTTTCCATCTACTTCGAGGTCTTCTCAGTGGCCTTGTTAAAGGTGTTCATATATATTAGTTTTGCACCGCTGGAGTTATCCATACATATAACATGTCCTGCTCAATTTAATCTTCTGGTCTGTATCACATCTAAAATGGACGGTTGATTATAAAGTTTGTGAATATCATTATTATGTCGAATTTTTCACTTGTTTTCAAGTGGATCAAAAATTGAACCAACAATTTTCCTCAACACTTTGTTTTCAGAAACAATTAATTTGTTGTTTTTCCTTTTTAGTTAAGCTCCATGTTTCCGATCCATATAATAGTACAGGTTGGATTAGTGTTTTGTACAAAATTATTTTTTAAATTTCTGGTTAAAAAACGAGAAGATAATAATTTGAGAACAGCATGAAAAGTTTTGTTTGCTTTACTTATGTGCAGTAATCTGTGAAGTATTTCATATTTTCTGTAATTAGAATTGCCTATCAAAACACTGGTTGACTGTTTCAAAAGTATCATTTTTTTATTTTAAGGCTATTGGGGATCCTTTTTGTTTGAGTGATTACTATATATTTTGTTTTACTCTCGTTAATATTTAATCCAGTGTTTGGTGCTTTTCCCATTAATTCAATTGATCATTAATGTCCGGTATCAAAAATGTCCCCTGTCATTAAATGTATAGTATGAAATATGTTCATAGTCATTAAATGGCCATTATCTTAAATGTCAATAGACATTAAAATATTTAGTATCAAAAATGTCCACAATCATTAATGGCCATTACCTTAAATGTCAAGAGTTATTACATGTACGGTATCATGAATGTCCAGAACAATATTTATTAAAATGTAAATTAAAGCTAATTTACAATATTCTGCTACGTATTTTATTTTATAATTTTCTTCCCCACTGGGGTCAGCATGCAGCTGCAATGATATGAAAGTGTCGTCGGATATTGTTTCACATTATTATTGTCCTTATATTTATTGTATTCATGTACAGTCACTTCAATTTGCCGTTATTTTGTAATATACTCGTATTACTTGTAAACAGGGTGTTTTATGCTAAGTGACCTTTGCGGACTTGGGTTAAATGGTATTCTCTGTCTCATTTTGTTTTTGTTTTAAGTTTTTAATAAATCTCCACCCAACACTGACATGATGTCCAAAAGCCATTTTTTGAAATCTAGATTAGAAACCTTCCACTACATTATTGGTTCTATATTCGCCTTGCAATGCTATTTCATAGGAAGTGTGAATCTTGGTGGTGTAGGTCTCCGAAAAGAATGTTGAATAATCATCTCTATGCATACCACATATTGAATATTTTGACTTGTGTGGACATTTTGACTTCTGGGCATTTCTGCATATTGAACATATTGACTAGTGGTCTTATTTGATCGGACGTTTTAATTGTGGACATTTTTGTAGTGGACTTCCTGTATATTGGACATTGTGCTGTGAACAAATTGACCTGAAATGACATTTTTATATATACATGTTATCTTCCAAATGGAATAAAGAAGCTGGAATTTAATTTATAAATTGAGTAAAAAGTCTGTTTTTTTTTAATTTGAGTCAGTAGGATTTTTTAAAAATTCTATAACATTTAGAGTACTATTATATATATATATATATATATATATATATATATATATATATATATATAAATGTGTCTTGCTTTCTAAGTTGGATCATTACGCTGTATCATGTGGATGGATGTGGATATCATTGTGTTCCTGAAGTTCGAAGTTCCTTTTTTCAGTAATGTCTGCAATAGGCCTATGTGCATCTAATAAATTGTAATTTACTAAATTTGTTTTATTACCATTTAATACCAGAAAAATTCGTACCGGCACCTGGAATCGAACCCAGGACCTCTCAGCTCTGAGCGCTCTTTCCAACTGAGCTATGCCGGGACACGATCCATGGTGCCGGCCGAACCTCTCTCGTAATATTTTTTACGTGGATCGTGTCCCGGCATAGCTCAGTTGGAAAGAGCGCTCGGCACGCAGAGCTGAGAAGTCCGTGGTTCGATTCCCGGTGCCGGTACGAATTTTTCTCGTATAAAATAGTAATAATACACATTGTGCTACTTCATAGTAGACGTGTAATATTCAATGAGGTGGGCGAGACCTCATACTTAATGAATATTGATGTATTAACTGTTAACAGAATAATTCAGTCGTTAATATTTCTTTTGTGTTTTTTGTTTATGTTTTCTAGATCTGGTTTATTCTATTGGGGTAATTTAAGTTTGTTACAAACTGTTGTTGAATATGGCCACAAAGTCATATATATATATATATATATATATATATATCGTCGGTTTCTTGGTGAAAGTGACCAAGTCACATTGAAGGCTTCCAAGCATTATGAAAATTTAAGACATAATTTTATATTAAAAACTAATAATATAGCACATTTACCTTCAAAATAACTACTTACTAACATCTAAAGAAGTACAGTTACCGTTTGGATGAATCATTAAACATTTAAATGCCTTTTCCCAACAATTCTGCATTTTGGACTTGGTCACTTTTACCAAGAAACCGACGATATATATATATATATATATATATATATATATATATATATATATATATGCGCTCCTGCATATATGACGCATATTATCTCAAATGCAGGTAGTAAGGCCGTGAAAAACATTACGAGAGAGGTTCAGCCGGTGCCGTGGATCGTGTCCCGGCATAGCTCAGTTGGAAAGAGCGCTCAGCGCGCAGAGCTGAGAGGTCCTGGGTTCGATTCCCGGTGCTGGTACGAATTTTTCTCGTATTAAATGGTAATAATACACATTGGCTACTTCATAGTAGACGTGTAATATTCAATGAGGTGGGCGAGACCTCATACTTAATGACTATTGATGGTAAATTTGTTTTATTCATACTTTGGAAGTATACAAAATCTCAATCATGCCAACTACACCTCATGCTTAGTATGTGTATGACAAGTTTGGTATCGTTATTTAAATATTTAATTTCAGTAGCTACATTACAATTTATGACAGCTTGGAACTAACAGCCTGCCCCCTGAAGAGAACTAAATCAGTGTTTAGTAGGAGTCGGTGCATTACTAATTTGTGACGTAATCTGTCATGAAATGTACTTACCAACATAAACAGTGAATTACGTAAATTTCAGCAACTTATAGGCATTATGAAACAGATCATATGAAGAAAAAAGACTTTCTGAAAGTTATACAAAACTTTGGTAGTATTGTGTATAGGCGTGGAGACTGACTAACCAGTGAAACTACTTTAAAGCATTTATCTATTAAACTCTAACAATGCAGTTTGGGGTTACATTTACCTCACTTGACCTTACAAAATATTTTCAATTTCTGTTGTTGGATTTTACCCTGACCCCACTTTTGCCAGAATGTTTAGTCTAATTTCTCTATACTTTATAGTGTGATGTCATCTGTTACTTTTTTTCTTTTTTTGATGTACCTGCGAGAATTCCACTACTGATCTGTCTACCTTTGGGCAAGAGTTTCATATTAAAACCTTTAAAATTAAAATATTTTAATTGGTCAGCATTAAGGTTTGCTTCTTGAATAAGGAAGATATCTATATTATTATCTGAGAGTATATTGGCTAGTTCAGTCTTCTTGGCTGATGTTATACCACCAGCATTCCATTGTAAGATGTTTAGTTGATTCTGTACCATTAAAGAAGTCCCCGCCCGGAGATCCGATTGGGGGACTATTTTACCTCTGGATAATTTTACCTTAATGGTACTCATTTCATATTGGAGTGGGAATGGCAAGTTGTAGCCGATTTAAGTGAACACCATATTTTAACGTTTTGGTGGCTACTTCATTCACACACAACCCCCAGAATGTCTGGAGGACCACACCTGCTTTTGGTCGACGGGTCCACTGGACCTATCTGGGAGATCTTTACTTATCAGATTACCAGGAAACAATTGGCATTCATACAGTCCTCTCTGTAGATTGAAAACTCAAAAAAGTTTCATATCCATTGTTCAAGAATTAAAACAGAAAATCAATATCCCGAATTTAAAAGAAAACTTACAAATTAAACCAAATCCTTTAACTCTTTTGAATATAGAATATAATCTAAATTTAACAGAAGAAATAGTGAAATCAGAAGTAAACACTGAAATACTAAAACAACTGTCTTTAGAGACAATTAATATTAGGTACCCTCCACAAAACTGGCTTCATTTATACACTGACGGATCCTTGATCTCCAGAGAACAAGGTGCCGGTGCAGGTGTTATGTGTTTTATAGATCTCTTGGGTATGGAACAACAAGTTTTGATGGAGAAATCATTGCAATAAGTGAAAGTCTCAGGAATCTTCTATGCCACATCAATAAATTTAAGAATGCAGTTATATTGTCAGACTCCAAAGCAGCTATTCTATCAATAGTCTCTAAACACACACCTTCATCTCAAACAGCAGAAATAACTAAAATGCTCTCTCAATTAATATCACTCAATTAAAGAATTGTATTCCAATGGATACCATCCCATTGTGGAATCCTGGGAAACGAGAATGCGGATGCTTTAGCAAAGAAGGGCAGCACTGCTACTTACAGACCTGTTACTAAATCTACGTATTACTCTGTGAAAAGATTTATTAAATCTACATACTTAGACTTCAACAAACAAAATTTGATAACACAATCCCAAGGGAAAAAATGGAACTCTCTGCATCATAATCCACAGTTAATTCCCGATTTACCACGAAAATCGTCTGTAGCTGCATTTAGATTGGCAACAGGCCATGATTGTTTGGCCAAACACCTGCATAGAATTGGAATATATCAGTCCCCTATCTGCCCATTGTGCGACTCAGACCAAGAGATGGATTCGGAACACCTCAAAATCTGTGCTTCAGTGGCTGGCCATGATAATATCTTTGAAAAGTATTGGAGTGCAAGAGGTCAAATGACTTTGTCAAACGCCTGGCATTAGAAAATAACAACTTTTTTTCTTTATGTTATTTTACGTTTCTTAGGAAGTGAATTATATGAGAAAGCATTAGTGAAATAATTTTAATTTATAGGTATTGATTTCAAAGTACGAACATATTTTTGTATTTTCCAGCCTATTCATTTGATTATGTGAAGCCTGTTATGTGCAATAACGTTTGTTGCTGAAATGTGCCTGTGATGTTTGAAGTTTGTAGGCGCAGTTTTACGACTCTCTATCTGGAATTGTTTCTGGCCCTGTTGGTTTTATTGATAATTGTTCTATTAAAGTTCAGGTCGATTAAGAAAGTAACGTTTTATTTTACGGTAATGACTACTGTAAAATAGATCGTAATCTTTTACTTAATGTTTCCATACATTTGGCAACCATGCTTCTCAATTTCTGCAATGTGGGCATAAGTTTAAACTTTGCGTTTGTTTAGACACATATCACTTGTTTAGACACATATCACTTTTATGATGCTTATAAATGTATATTTTGGTACTTTGCGCCTATCTTCAGAATATCGACCTAATCTAATACAATATTTAATACCGAACTAATAATAATAATAATAATAATAATAATAATATAATAATAATTTAATTTTCATTTTATTTATTGATATTTGTGTTGAATAACAGGTCGTTGTCATTTCAATTTATTCGTCAAAAATATCGGTTTCAGCAATCTGTGTATTTTTATTAGGTTTTCAAATTTATTTTTAAGTTTTCTACATTACAAAAAATAGCCTTGCTTATGTTTGTCATCTTTTGTTTGTGCTATAAAATAGTAGTATGTAATGTAAAATGTTTGTAATTTTAATTGACAGTTTTACTTGTAATTTACTTCTGCATGAAATAAATACTTAGCTTTAAATACACGTTGAATTTAGAATGTCACAGAAAACGAAAAAGTTAATTAGCATATACCGTCTATTTGAGCATCTATTTCCTTAAGTTTTCTTTGCCTACCTGATTTTAATTTTTGGCACCTCTTAATCCGAAGTCTAGTTAATATATTTGTTTTGTTTTGTTTTTTCCTTCATAATGTCGCGCAAGTTGATGTGTAGCCATTTGCTCCTCTGGTTACTTTTTTGGCTATTATGATGAAGAATCCTGTTCTGAAGTTGGAGCACACATCAGGTCGGATTCTGTATGATAGGATGAATATGAGTATGGAAGTAGGTGAGATGAATGGAGAGGAAGATGATCAATCTTCTTAATGTATCCAGCTGTTTGCTGACAACATAAAGTCCACTGTAGTCTATTCAGTTGTTGTTTTTCACGAGAAATGAGGGGTATTTTGATCGGTGTTCATTATAGATGCCTGTTGCTAGTAGCCAGAAGTGGAATGTAGTCAATATATACTGCAGGGCTGTGTCGTCTGCAACTGGTACTGATGATTTTAATTTACTTCTTTTGTGATTTATGGATGGACAGTATAGGAGAATGTGTTCCAGATCTTCATCATGATTATTACACCACAGACAAGTAGGATTATCAGAAATGTGAAATCGGTGTAGGTACAATTGAAGATGATAATGACTGAATTGAACCCAGGGTCCCGCGCCAAAAGTTACTCAACATTTGCCCTTATAATGGTTTGAGGGAAAACCCTAGTGGGGGGTGGGCGAAGAAACTAAACTAGGCAACTCGTCCCAAGCAGGATTTTGTCCTAGACTCGCTGGTTTTGCAGCCACAAACGTTAACCATTACGTCGGTTTCTTGGTAAAAGTGACTAAGTCTAAAATGCAAAATTGTTGGGAAAAGGCATTTAAAGGTTTAATGATCAATCCAAATGTAACTGTACTTCTTTAGATGTTAGTAATAAGTAGACATCGGATTTTTAGGCACTAAAATTGCAGTTTTAGGCGCCTAAAATAAGCTCAAAATTTGTAAAATTAGGCTCTATTTCAATGAAAATAGGCATTTTAGGCACATCAAGGTATCATACTTACTTCTTTCACTGAAATTTTTAGTTATACACTAAAATACGCACAAAAAAGTATGTTTAAACATTAAAAAAGAATACTATATTATATTTATAAACAGAGCTGCACAAATTTAATATATTGAAACTAATGAAATAATGATTATTGATATCAAGATTACTCATTTTAAGTTATTGAAATTCAGTTCCATGCTCAGACTTTATTATAATTATCTGCACAGTACACCACCAGAATTTTTTATAAATTCTCCACAGTTAACCTTTGCCTTTTGTCACTGAGAATCATTTTGAAAGCAGAAAAACTTCTTTCAACCGAAACTGATGTGAGAGGCGCAAATTTTAAATTAGGTACAATAGAAACATCAATACTTACTGGAACATTTACACTTTCCCCAGATATCACTCTTGATACTTTTTCCAACAATGAAAATCCTACATTCTTATTTAATACGTTGTCCCACTTATTTTTAACTTTTTTCCCAGTTTCGCCCAAAGCAGAATGTATGTTCACTTGAGCTTCCTTTACTATTGCTATTTGGCTACAAAGAGATTGTTTTTCACGTTCTAATTGTTCAATGCTTGCAGGTATGAAAGAAAAGTTTGATGTTATGTAGGCAATATCGTATTTCACTCGTGAGTCATTCAGACAATCTTTCACTGCTTTCACACACGCTGCACTATCAGTTTCAGGTAATTTATCAATAACTGTGACCACTTCTTTAAAATACTTAGAATAATATACCACTGACTGAATCCAGGTTCCCCATCGTGTAACAACCGGCTGAGGTGGGAGTGGGATATCTGGAAAGTTCTCTCTGAATATTGAAATCCTGGATGGGGCTTTACAAAAACATTTTTTGTGTTAGAAATAAACGAATTGACAAGAGGAAATTCATTCCGGATTGTTTCAGAAACCCTGTGAAGGCCATGTGCTAGACAGGTTACATGCGTGAGGTTAGGATAAAATGTTTTAAGAAGTGGAGCTGCAGCAACCATGTATGAGGCAGCATCAGTACAAAACAACAGAACTTTAGAATCGTCTATATTACCTGAGTATAAAGACTGTAGGCCTTTATTTACAAAATAAGCAATGGCTTGGCTATTCACTTTCGAAAGTTCCTTAACACATACCAGGTGTGGAATCGAAGGTCCATCAGGACTAAGTTTTCCTACTACCATATTTGCTATATACCTATTCATAGGATCTGAGGTTTCATCCACAGAGACCCATATGTAAGAATCACCTATATCCTCCCGAATGGAAGCTAAAGTTTCATTGTATATTCTGTCTAAGTATTTTTTTTTCTTAGGGTCGACTCAGATGTGATATTTTGTTTGCAGTATTTTTGTAAAAACTGTCTTAAAACCGGATTTTCAATTGCATTCCAGGAAATGTTAGCAGCAACAAATGCTCTGGTTAAATCAGCATAGAAATTGCTGCTGAGATTGGATGAAGTAGGCTGTGTTAGTAAAGTTTGTTGCAGTTGATTTTTCTGCTGAGCTTTAGCCTTATGAGCCGCTCCTTGAACATGCTGCTTTAGGTGGCACTTCTTTTCTTGCGAAATCTAAAAATGTAAAGTAAACTGAATTAAAATAAAATCCTAATTGTTGTATTGCCGAATTTCTATCACAAAGTTAGTGGGTTCGAACAATCAAAATTTTAATGACCTGCAAATACTTTAGCTATCGGAATTTAAAAGGTTAAAGTGTAGTGGTCTTAAAAAGAATTATACCTCAGGATAGCTCAGTCAATGTATAAATATTATAGGCCTACTCATTAAAATTAATAGAATTTATATATTTCAACTATTGTTACATACCTGTTTGCTACAAATCTTGCAGAATATTATTTTTCCATCATAAGTGAATTCTGAATATTCTGTTAGCCATTGCCGGATCAATGTAGATTTTGCACTTATATTTTTCGGCATTATCGCGTTAAACTTCACAGGAAAACGTCCTACCGCTCAAAACTTCTCAACACAAATAAGGTGAGGGAAAGAGCAACTGTTAACGAGCATTCAAATGAACCGTTGTTATTGAGATTCAATTGGACAAAAATACAAAGTTCCACTTATTGTTGCATTTCCTGGTAGTGTTAACACTAGGAGGGCCATTCTTTTAAATATTTTGTAACGGTTTACCCTACTAATTCGCAGTTTTACGACTTTTCATAAACATTTCAAAAACACTCTTTCTCCAAAAATTGTGATTTTATGACACTCTGAAGGGCAGTACAGCTAATCGGTTTCAGACCGAAAACAGTCATTTTTATAGTATAATATATCTCTGAATCGGTAGCAGCACATGTTGTGATTGTTGCCTGCTTCAAAACTAAGGTTGGTTCTTTCTCGGCATTTATGCCTCCAAACGTGTTAAATTCGGTGAAATCTATTGCGAGTGTCGTGAGATTCAAAACATTTTGTTTCCTTTATCAATTATTTCATGGCCGGTGTGAAGCAAACTTTCCACTTTTTAAATGCCTTAAATTTCGCAGTGATTGCATGTATAAATTATAAAAAGTAAGAGTAAAATGCGAAACTTTACAGTGAGTTAGGCATTTTTAGACGAATATTAACAAATTAGGCTCTAATAACCGTTTTAGGGCATTTTAGGGCACTATAAAACTCTTTGAATACCTTTCAATTTCCATGAAACACAAATATTAATAATTATTTTTACTTTTCTCCTAAAGAAACAAAATAGGCATTTGCCCTAGAATCCGATGTCTGGTAATAAGTTATTTTGAAGGTAAATGTGCTATATTATTAGTTTTTAATATAAAATTATGTCTTAAATTTTCATAATGCTTGGAAGCTTTGGAATGTGACTTGGTCATCATCATCATCATCATCATCATCATCGACGCTACAGCCCAATTTGAGCCTCGGCCTCCCTTAGAACTCTCTTCCATGCATCTCTGTCCCTGGCAACCAACCACCATCCTTTAATTCCCACTTTCTTTAGATCCTCTAACACTCCATCCATCCATCCATCGCAGTCTTGGTCGTCCTACACTCCTTTTTCCTTCAAATTTATTCCCCATAACTTTCTTGGGTATCTCATGATCTGCCATCCTTTACACATGTCCTGCCCATCTTAATCTTGATATTTTAATGACTGTAACCACATCAGGGGACTTATATAGTTGGTAAAGTTCAAAGTTGTATCTTATTCGCCATTCTCCTTTATCACATATTGGGCTATATATCTTCCTTAGAATTTTGGTTTCAAAGGATCTCAATCTTGACATATGAGTCTTGGAGAGGGTCCATGTTTCACTGCCATATGTTAATACAGGTTTTACCAAAACATTATAAATATTGCATTTTGTTTCCCTTGTAAGAAGTCTTGACTTAAAGTGCCTCAATAATCCAAAATATGCTTTATTGGCATTTTGAATTCTTCTATCAATTTCTTCACTATGTGACTTGGTCACTTTTACCAAGAAACCGACGATTAGTCCACGGTGTTAGACACAATTAATAAGAACATATATAGCGAACATTATCTAGTCTGACTTAAATTGTTACATGCCAAACACAAGCAGAAGGATTGCTTACTACATATACTGTAGATAGCTACAGGCAAACATGGTATTACGAATAATGTAACATTATGGCATTAGTATTAACCAATTAGCTGCCATTATTTCTGTACCATGTTGCTGAAAATATCATTCTGGTGTTGAAATTGATACATTTTACAACTCTGTAACAGTACTTATTTCCTATTTGTTGTCTGCATGTGTTTACAAATTGAAAATTTCATACTTTGCAGAGAAAATGGCAGCTAGTATTCGAGAAGAAATACACCGATTGCATCGCCGCAAGCAGTTGAACTTTTATCCAGGGCATGATCACAGCAGTCAAGAATCTTCCTCTGATGGTGCCATGGACTCCCCAGGATCTCCAACTACCTCAAGCTTTGCTACCACATACTCTTCAAGCACCAAGGAGAAGCCTTTGTTCACCTTTCGGCAGGTAATTAACTGTAAATGTCTACTATGTGCATGACCAAGTGAACTAACATGGAGATTCTGGTAGTTATAGTCCGGCAATCGGATCTGTGCGCCCCCGTAAGATATGCGAACTGAACCTTAATTCCTTTTCAGCCTCGGCAATTCATTTCTCTCCCTGTATTCCTATTTCTCTCTTTTCTATCCCCCTCTCTTTCTCTCCCCCACTACTCACAATTTTGAGCCTTCTTGCAGGACAGTTTATTTGCACTTGCAGTCCAGTGTTGTCAACTCAACATGAATACTGTAGCACGGAGTGGTGAAAGAAATATTATTAAGCAAGTAATAGCATTTTGCATAAGTCAATCAGCGTCATTAGACCTACTTAAATTAAATTATGAATAGGTAATAATTAACCTTACATTATTATAAGCAATATTCAAGAGACATGACACTGTTTGACGGTAGTTTGGCAACATCCCTATTCGGCAAGTTTCGTGGCCTGCTGTTTGACGTAGTGGGAGAGAAACGGGTGGAATGGGGTGAGTAGAGGCGTTAACTTTTCCAAGAACGACGACAGCGCTGAAGGGGCATAGAACCGATGGTCCGACAATACACTGATGTGACACAAGGTAGAAAGTCCAATTGTAGGCCTTGCAAGATTATTTTAAGTAATTATATGGGCCCTGCCTGAACTTCTTGTTACATTTTTTATGGATTATAAAATTTCCTTGAATTATTGTTAAATTCTACAAACATGTCATATTACAGCCTGATGGTTGCAGAAAAATACATGATACATTGTTTAAATACTGTCAATAATAAATCAACTTCCAAGGAGAGTAAAGAATAAAGATACTGTATAAAGCCTGGTCCAGACACAACAGTTTACTTGACGTTTTACTTGCACATGCAAAATGTTGCAAGTAAGAATGAGCATGTGGACCTTAAAACTGAGCGATTTTTAGAACTGAACAAAGACTGACCGCTGAGTTGGAGGTATTTAGTTATAAAAATCGCTCAGTTTTACAGTCCATACACTCCTTCTTACTTGCAAATAAAAGCATGTGCAAGTAAAATATCAAGTAAGCTGTTACGTCTGGACTGGTCTTAATACCTAGACTATAGTATTATCATTTTTATTTCAATACAACCTATAAGAGGCGTCAGTGGTGTTGACAAGTTGAACTTAGGTTGGACAGGATCTTGAGAAAATGAATAAGAAATTCTAAAAATAATTTTATAGATATGAGCAAAAATTTGCTGTTTTGTTTTTTCAATTTATTGACATTCCGGGACAAATATAACTCAATTCAGGACACACCATAAAAATTCAGAGCAATCCTAGGAAATCCAGGACATCTGGCATCTCATAGTCATCTGATATTGTTTCACCAACACAATAAATATTGTTGTTTAGTCAACTGTCCAAAGACAGGTCTGAACCTCACAAGTGATACCAAGAAGGCACCACATATGAGGCAACTAGGCCAGAAGATAATGGGGCAGGATGGCCAGTTCCTTCCCCCTCCACTGCATACATTGCTGACTAGCTACATATTACACTAGTCATACTTCAGTTGTTTACAAACAATTGTTCTTCCTCTGACACATATTGTCAAGTGGAAGAACAATTTGTTTGTATGCATCTGAAGTCTGACTAGTGTAATATAAAGACACAAATAGTAAATTTTACTCTATTTGTACTGTATTATTTTTGGTCCAGAGAAAATTTCATAAAATATGATAAACAATATATAGGCCTATAAAAGAAAATCACATTGCCCTGTTACCCACATCGTAGCCTACGAAAATGTATATGCCGAAATTATATTGAGGGAAAATATTTATTTAATGGCCGGAGTTGACAATGTCATTTACCTCTGACCTCCCAGCACAAGCTGACAGAATCCTGTTTTCCTTGGGCTTCACAGTTCAGCAGTGAACAGTGTAGTAGAAAATATTCTATTTTTATTTTCGTCCAATGAAATATTCACTGGTTTATAATACCTCCATGCACTTCCTTGACAAGGAACTCGTTCATTAATTATTGTAATGCAGACATGGCAATTTGACAAGCTTTATATGTGTGAGTCTACAAAACAAGATTCAACAGTATTATATCAGCACTGATTAGCAATATGGTTGAAGAGATCAAACAGAATTTCCTCCTGCAACCTAGGAAGTAAGGGTGGGGAAATCTTGTAATGAATTCGCGTCAAATGTAAGGCTTGATAAAAGTTGAAATTTTTTCTTTCTCAAAGAATTTTTGCTGTAGTTTACATTTCGATAGTAAGTTAACATGGAGCAACCATTTGAAATACATTTCTGAAAAAGCTCGTAAAAGATTCTCCCTTCTAAAAAGACTAGCAGGAAAGAAATGGGGATGCTCTAGGAATACTTTGAACACTACATACAAAATGTTTATACAGCCAGTGCTGACATATTGCGGAGAAATTTTAATTACTTCACCTTTCATAAACGAAATAGAATATGTTCAAAACCAAGCTCTCAGACTCATTACTGGTGGAATCAAAACAACTCCAATAGATTCTATGAGATTCCTCACTAATATTAATAGCATCAAAATGACAATAGAAGAAAAAGCACTGATTCAATATGAAAAACTTATTAGATTACCAGGAAACAATTGGCATTCATACAGTCCTCTCTATAGATTGAAAACTCAAAAAAGTTTCATATCCATTGTTCAAGAATTAAAACAGAAAATCAATATCCCGAATTTAAAAGAAAACCTACAAATTAAACCAAACCCTTTAACTCTATTAAATATGGAATATAATCTAAATTTAACAGAAGAAATACTGAAATCAGAAGTAAACACTGAAATACTAAAACAATTGTCTTTAGAGACAATTAATATTAGATACCCTCCACAAAACTGGCTTCATTTATACACTGACGGATCCTTGATCTCCAGAGAACAAGATGCCGGTGCAGGTGTTACGTGCTGTCTCTTCTCACTTTATAGATCTCTTGGGTATGGAACAACAAGTTTTGATGGAGAAATCATTGCAATAAGTGAAAGTCTCAGGAATCTTCTATGCCACATCAGTAAATTTAAAAATGCAGTTATATTGTCAGACTCCAAAGCAGCTATTCTATCAATAGTATCTAAACACACACCTTCATCTCAAACAGCAGAAATAACTAAAATGCTCTCTCAATTAATATCACTCAATAAAAGAATTGTATTCCAATGGATACCATCCCACTGTGGAATCCTGGGAAACGAGAATGCGGATGCTTTAGCAAAGAAGGGCAGCACTGCTACTTACAGACCTGTTACTAAATCTACGTATTACTCTGTGAAAAGATTTATTAAATCTACATACTTCAACAAACAAAATTTGATAACACAATCCCAAGGGAAAAAATGGAACACTCTGCATCATAATCCACAGTTAATTCCTGATTTACCACGAAAATCGTCTGTAGCTGCATTTAGATTGGCAACAGGCCATGATTGTTTGGCGAAACACCTGCATAGAATTGGAATATATCAGTCCCCTAACTGTCCATTGTGCAACTCAAACCAAGAAATGGATTCGGAACACCTCAAAATCTGTGCTTCAGTGGCTGGTCATGATAATATCTTTGAAAAATATTGGAGTGTAAGAGGTCAAATGACTTTATTGTCAAACGCCTGGCATTAGAAAACAACAAACAACAACAACAACATTTAAAATGTAATCTGCGAATTCGTGATCCATTTTAGTATGATAGTGAGAGTGAATTGGTTGTATTGTTACTAATTCTGCTCTTTTTATAGGTTGGTTTAATTTGTGAGCGCATGCTGAAAGAACGTGAGAGTCAAATCCGAGAGGAGTATGATCGTGTCTTGAACACCAAGCTCTCTGAACAGTATGACGCCTTTGTCAAGTTCACATATGATCAAATTCAGAAGCGCTTTGAAGCAGCTGCAGTGCCAAGTTGTAAGTATAAATTGTCTGGTAGTACATAGTACTTATAATTCCATTGTTTGGGACCATAATTTCTGAAAATATTGTAACCAATTTTCTAAGGGAAAAACATTTACCTTAACATTTTCTCTCATTTCGTTTAAATTCTTAAGGATTTTGTATGTTTGTGGTTGAGGTCTGTGCAAATCATTCTCTAAATAAGTTACAAATTCTTCCCAATTATGTCTATGGTTTTTCCGTACTTCTCTTTTAGTGATCGCTCTTTTTCTGTGATATTCTATTTTATCTTCCTGTGCTTTAGTACACAAATATTTCTTATAGGCTTCTCTTTTATCTGATATAACTTTTGCTGTTTCATCATCCCATGTTCTTAATCCTTTTTCCTAGACCATTTTCTTTTTGTGCCCAAATTCTCCAATCTTTATATAAAAAAATTAATTGAAAAATAATTTTTTTATCCTCAAACCTATATATCCCCTCTTATGTTTTGATTTTAACTTATTTTGACTATATTTTTCTGTTAAATTTCAGCTGATTTACAGATGCACATAAGTGTAAAGTGATGAACTGGTATTAATCACCATGTCGAAATTAATTTTGTTTATAGTAAAAAACTTGACTTGTGTTTAGAGATAAAAATATTTAAAAACTGCAACTCAGAACTATGGTGTGCACATATATAGTACTTAAATTTAATAAAACTTTCAAGAAATAGCAGATAAATGGTACATTTCTGTTATAAATCAATATGCAGATCTGACATTTCAATGGTAAAGTCTGATGGAAGTAAATATTGGTTTATGCACCTGAAAGTTAATTTTTGAAGCCTGTGGTTTATACTGGTGCTGCAACTTTGTGTTTCAGATCTCTCCTAAATTCAATGTTTCTGCTGGAAGAGACTTCCAGAATATTTAGCCAAGCAACCTGCAAGAAACATGTTTTTCCTCCTTAGTCTAAATGCTGTGCCTCACATAAATTGCTAAAGTTAAATGGATGAAGTTGAAGAAAGAAGCAAAAGAAAATTGAAAGTTTATGTATACAAGAGCCTGTGTTGGTGGGAATGTGGGGTTGTTTTGCTATATGAAGCTTGTTACATTTTTGCTATGATAAGAAAGTGAGATGATTGGCATGGCATTATTGGTTCGAAGTGAAATTAATAGACATGGTTATATTATTTGCTTTCTTGTTAATATTAAAATATAAAGGATATAGGTTTTTGTCTGACAACAGTTCTTTTAGTGTAATGTGATTTGTTTGTTTTCTTTTTCTTTTTTTAATTTAATTCTGAAATGTTTAACATGAATCTTGATTTGCAAAAGACATGTGAATTGGTGTTTAAACACTAAGGACTGCATGGAAACATGAATCCATCGCTCAAATTAAAAGAGAAAAAAAAATTGATGGCCGGTGTTTTGTTTTATGTTGCGTGTGAAAGATTTTTGTGTGCTTGGTTGTATGTGTGTTACTTGATTTGAAAAATTAAAACATTACAGCTTTCAAAGACTGAAAAAATATATATATATAGAGTGCTGGGAGGACAGGGTTTGCGTGTGTGTGTTTGTGTTTTTTTTTATATATATATATATTTAAAGGTTGATATAGTTTACTTTAAGGGCTATCAGAACTGTTCCTGCAATGTTGACACATGAAAATGTGTTTTACATACTTGATAGGAAACTAAGTTCTGTCTGTGTATTTTCTTTCTTTATTTTTTTAAGTAGTATTCGTTTTGTTTTGTTAGGGATAATTTGTGTACCAAGTACATCAGTGAAGATCATAGTGTCGAACTAAGTTTTGTACAAAACGAACTGCCACATATTGTGCAGGAAGCCATTACCTCTCATCTGAACTTGGAAACGAGTCCACAACCATCGCGTTCTAACCATGCGATTTGGGGACTGTATTAAGAGTTTGTTAGTTGATATTCTCTTCCATTGTAGAAGTTGTATTTCCTCCATCTGTTCCATCTTAATATTTATGAGGAAAATAATACAGCTTAGGTATTGTTCCCTTATTAGTTGCTATTTACAAGTGGCCTACTACTTTCCTTTAGGACAGGATTGGGGAAACTTTTGTCAGCGGTCGCTAAAAAAGAAAGAGATAAATCTTAAAAATTCATATATTGCATTCACAAAATTGTACTGGCATTTTCAAATTTTACTTTTGACAGAGTGAGGGAACAGAAGTGACTACAATATCAGCATGTTATATTATTGCAGTACTTTGGTTTGAATCTAACAAGGAAGGTCTCAAATGAAAATTCATACTAAATTGTAGATGTGAAAAGTAGATTCCACACAATTGAATTATCCACACATTTGATCAGCCAATTCCTCTCCCTTCTGCCCACTGGAAAAAGAAAAACTTTTAAAAATTTTATTGTAAGTTTCTTAACTGTGCACCAATTTGATTTCATATTCCATCAGTAGGCAAACCAAATGGTTAACATTAGACTAGTATGCAAGGGGTTCTAGGATCGATGTTTTTTTTTTTTTATTAATTCAGATACTTTTAAACAAATTTTTGCATATACGAAATGGTGACTATAACTGGTTTGATACTTATTTGCGACGTACATATTTAAATATGTGTGAATCTATTAAAATGTATAATTGTAGTGTTTATATAGAAATTACTGGTTAGAGAAAAAAAAGTGGATTATATCCTAGGAACTTCATTCTAGTGTGTGGTGTTGACCCCTCCTCTGGCCTGCAGATGGGAGTACCCAGTGCAAATGATGCAATGGTCAAGAAACCTAAAGACGTTTAATTTTTTGTTTCAAATAAAAATGTCTGGCTGTCTATATTCATATTATAGGTGTTTGAAATTTACTCTGCAGATGCAACAACACGTTAACAGTTCCATTAAAATATTGTTTTTCTTGTTTTCGAATCCCTCCTGTTAGGAAAAGATGTGTTAATTGTGTTAAGCATAAAGAAACTGAAGAAATCCTTGCAAAGAAAGTGCTATTTCCTTAAATTTGAAGTACATGCTTAGAAAACAGAATGTCGGAAGTTTTCTCGCAGAGTCACAGAACATTTTTATATATTTTAGTGTGAAGAAGGAATTCGTGTTATTTTATTTTACAAAACTAGAGAATTGTTTTACAATGGCATCTTGTAGAATATTTCTCTATAAAACAGCTCAACACATAAAGAATATACAAAAGTTTCTGCATGAATGTCTAAAAATTGAAGGTTATTAATGCCTTTGCCTTGCATTATGGTTAAAACTGTGTTTTATAAAGCTGCAAGTCTGTATTTATGAAGTGGAAAATAATTTTGTATTAAGAATCCGGCCATATTTGAAGAGCGATTTTTTGTTTACTGTGAAATCTTTATGCTCGAGGGACAAATGGATAAAATGTTACGAAAGTTTCAACATCTGACACTTGCTTAACAATCAATCACTCTTGCATTGATAGAAGAATAGACTACTTTCTTGCATGAATTGTATTATTCCTCTTATCATAGACCCATATTAATAGCTTTCTAACAAACCAATGAAGATGAAACACATGAATTCTATGGTAAACATTTGTGCGGTTATATGGTATATATTCAATAAAAATATAAAGGAAAAATAATCATTAATAATAGAACACATGAATTGCATTAAAATTATTTCACTCTCAGTGATATTCACAGTCAATATAAATCGAACAAATTGCTTGAAAGTCTTAAACACCACAGTCTAATACATACAGTCACAAAGTGGTTTTTTGTATTTCTTGTGATACAGCACTCCAAGCGGCTAGTGACTAGGAGTAATAGGAACAATAGACTGTGCTGTATTTCGCATTGTTATGAAGAAAATGTGAAATGTTCTTTATCGGTTGTAATAAATGTTAATGGCTGAAATACAATAATTGGAATAATTAATTAATATGGGACAAGGAGGAGACGTTTGTAATAAAAAGAGGTCAGAGTTATCCTTATTCCGAAAGATCCAGCAAGGCGAGTTTATAAAACATATATGTACTTCATGAAGATAATAAACAAACCTTATGTATTTAATATTTCAATAATGGAAGGAAGGTGTTAATTTTTTCAAAAAGAACATGATAACGAAAGTATAATACATTTTGTCGTCTGTTATAGGATGATCATAGCAATCCTAGTGGCTAGCAACTAGAAAGTTCAACTGTCAATGGATGCATATTCCCTACGTATTGAGCTTCGTGACTGTATGTACTAGATTGTGGTAATACTCAACTGAGAGCATAAACGTCTCACATAATTACAGGGATCTTATGAATCCCCTGTTACTTTTGTTTTTCTCCTAACTCAAAATTACATTAGTAATTGGCTCAACAAGGGTCTGTATCAGGAATCACTTTATATACATGTTGTTGTTTGAATTGTTTATAGATGTTCCATTCAGCGTCACAGTACTGATATTAATGTCTGTTAAGTCACTTTGTATACATAGCTACTGGAAAAACAACTTACATAGAAATTGAGAGATGTCTCTTAGTTCTCTATAGTGTTTGTTGCCACATGCTCCTGTTGGAAAATTTGTAGTGACCCCACTATCTTCAGATTTATACATAAAATCAACCATAAAAAATTACAGCACACAAGGGCTTACATTGCAGGTTAAACACATATATACTTTTGTTTCTAATGTGACATTACTTGGGCGAGGGGGGGGGGAGAAAAGGGTTTGAGGAGAATTGCCTCAGCAGTATAAACAAAAATCTAAACGGAATAGGTGGGCCAAGTACAGGGATTTTTTTCTTCCCCTTCACAGGAGCTGTCAGACAGGTTTTAATGATGTAAATATTAGTAAATTGTCTTACGTTTATTGTTTACTGTAAGGGTAGGGGGTGTCAAATCTGTTCCTCTTCAAATTCGTGACTTGTGTACATTTTACAGTTCTTGCTTCATCTAGCCATTTGTGTTTAAAAATTATATAAAACAAACTTCACGAACTAAAACAACACGGTAATAATCACACTTATGAGCAAAGGACAAATTGTTGCATGCTTCACGTGTGGAATATACTACAAGGTGTGTATGTCAGAACTCGCTTGTGTTATTGTGTTCTGTTAAGTGTATTAAATCTTGGGCTTTTGCTGTTTACAGTATGTTTATATAACTGGAGAAAATGTATATCACTTTTAAGAAGCAAAGTAAGCTTTCAGTTTTGTCGGTGCTTTCGACTGTGGTCAATAATACTCATCCTGAAGGCCGTAAATGACATGCAGGCCAGAGTTTCCCCAAGCCTGCTAACTGTGTGCGAAAGAAACTAAGCTTTCTGTTGTACGACACTTTAAATGTACAGTCTTTGTAATGAAAGGTTTATAACTAAGCTGATAGGAATTGTGATTTGATTGTATCATTGATTCTAGACTAATATTATATTCTGACGGTTAAACATTTTAGATTACTGTCACTTAAAACATGGAGTTGAGTAATGCTTTTAAAGCTGGATTTATTGCATTGGGACATATCATGGTTTAGCAATTCACAGAGGTAATAGTCACTTTTGTATGACGATGACAATTTTACAGTGGTTTTCTCCAGTGCATAGGTAAATAGAAATACTGTTTTTTTTATTTGAACACTTAAAAACCTACGAGGAAAATTCCAAAAGTAAGGCGCAATTAAAAAATCAGGATTTGTTCTTGTGTAAATAGTGTATATTAGAGTGAAGTTTTTATTTTTGCACAATCTTCAACCAGGTTGAAATATTTATCCAACTGTTATACCAGCTTCAAATTTACTTCTGTTTAAAATTTTCATGTCTAAGTTGGTAAGTCATTTCGTTTCAGTTTCTGAACATCTTTTATATCAAAATTATCGTCCAAGTTACCATTTCTCATTCAGTTTTGTACAACTCAATAAAAAGAAAACTATTTTCTCGAGTTTTTTTTTTTTGACAGATGCAAATCTGATGGTGAAGATGTAGAAAAAGAAAGAATGAACACAGAACTGTGACAGACAGTTGAACATTTCTCATTCCTGTCACTATTGGTGGTTTGATATGTTTTTCTAGCAGTTTGTATGGTTGCAGAAATGTGTCACTCTGAATAAGTTTTGTACATCTTACAGAATTGGAATGATAATACTGATACTTCGTAAATGTTGCATTTGGATATCAATTCCATATGCATATTTACATTAAACGGTATCAAACTAAATTTCGAAAAATGTTTAATATAAACTTCAGAAAATAAAAAGGTGTAGCTATGTGCATTCAAGGTTCTAACTTACTTTTGGAATATTTTCTCGCAATATTTGTGTTCTGTCAATATTCGAGGGTGGAATCAACATACAGGGTGATGCACAAAGTTGTACTGACATGTAATGAAGTTTCTGGGAGTCATTTTGAGTGATAATTAATGTGTGTTTGTTTCTGATTGTTGATATGATTATGTTGTTCAGTCAACTGTCCAAAGACAGGTTTGAACCTTATAAGTGACATCAATGAGGCAATAAGAAAAGAAATTATAATTGAAAGGTGCACGAGAAAAATGGGCCAATCAACATTTTCTAAATCTGGCAAATTCCGAATCTTTTGAGACTTTTGTGGATTCTACTCAAATATTTGGAAGGAAGGCAACTCCACTGTTGAATCCTACACATTAGACACACAAAAAGAATATTTTTTAAAATTATACAGGAGATCTTTTAAAGAGAAGTGCTATTATCAGATAACGTATGGAAATATTTGGAATGCATATTTTTCTTATATACAATAGAAGTGAAGACATAGAAAATGAACTGAAAATTAATGTTCATACATTCATAGTTTTCTGGCCAAGGCCAGCTCCTTCACTGCAAACCAAGCATTCTCCAATCTTCCCTCTTTTCCTCCCCTTTAGTCTGTGCTCGTGATTTATATATCTTAATGTCGTCTATCATCTGATATCTTCTTCTCCCCAAAACTTTTCTCCTGTTTACCATTCCTTCCCGTGCATCCTTCAGTAGGGAATTTCTTTTTCTTTTCCTGATCAGTTTCAGCATTGTTCTTTCTTCACCCACTCTTTCTAGCACAGCTTCATATCTTATTATATCTATTTCACACACTGCATTCGCCATATCCACATTTCAAATGCTTCTAATCCTTTCTCTTCACTTCGTTGTAATGTTCATGTTTCTGCCCCACACAGTGCTACATTCCACACAAAGCACTTCACTATTCTCTACTGTAGGTCCGCAGATGTTTCTTTTTCTATTAAAAACTTCCTTTGTCTTTTTGAATTCCTGGCAGCAGTTCATGTTACTAGTTATAGCACACCCCAAGTATTTGAAGCTGTCCACTTGTTCTACTGCCTCACTTGGAATTCTTTTCTTCCGATAACCATGATCTTCGACTTGTTTGCATTTATCTTCAATCCATAATGCTCACAGCTGTCATTTAGCTTCAGTAGCATATCCCTTGGTACTGTCTTCTCTGTTTCTAACAACGCCATATCATCAGCAAATCTTATGCACTTTATTCTTCTTCCTCCAAGTATCACCCCTCCCATGTTCTGAAACAGTTCACCAAGTCCTCCAGGTAGATGTTGAAAGGACAAATAATATCATTTCGAGCATTGTGGGACAATTCACTCTGCTGGTTGTTTAGAACACCCGTGTGTGACTTGGCAGTGTCTTGTAGGTTGTGTAGGCAAAAACGAGCTACCTAGGTTCACAGTGATGTAGTTGAAAAAATGGGAGATAAACAGCTTCAGAATTGGATATACGTCAGTCAGTATAGGTTTTTGAATCACTTTGTATAACCTGTTGTCAAATTTGAAGAACAGTTTTACAATAAGAACAAATATATTTGGCTTTGAAAGTGTGGAATATCTCCTGGTTTAATATGTTAGTGTAAACATTGAAGAAGAGTGTTGAAGTATTGTGAAACTAACAGCACAGTACCACCAGTTGTGAGTGTATCATAATATGTGACAGTTTGTCAAGGAGTGGAGGAAGTGATGTGACCCCGAACATCTTGTACATTGACATGGTGCAAAGCAGTTGTGGATGTCACCATCTAATTTTTATTAAGAAAAATATGTAATACACCTTAGTCTCGACTATTTGCATGTAAAGTGTTGATGAAATTGGTGGTGTTTTAAGTTGAATTTGTGCAAGTCTGTATAGTTCTTGATAGGCACATTAAAAAGAAAAAATAAGACATCTTGAGTGAACCACTGGAGTAATTTCGGATTGGGAAAAATGCAAGTTGAGCAGTGAATAAACATGTCACTTATGAGACCAACAAAAGAAGCCATTAAGAAGTCTCTGTAGCAATATGGAATGGTTAAATAAAGTGTTTGAATCTTAATGTGTGATGAGCAATGCTGGGATGTTAATTGTACCTCTTCTGCAGTGAAACCTTCCATGTAATAATGGACAACTTATGAAATCCTCTCCTTGTTCCTAATTCTTCTCCCTTTGTCTTGATTATAATTACTTTGCGCTTGACAGTTCTAGGCAGCTTTGTCATATCATAGTGCATACTGTTACTGAGGTTGAAACTTTGGCTCATTTCTTGGGTTCATGCCCATTTGGCGAAACTCTTTGTAACAGCAGACATCACAAGATCAGGTCTGTAATCGCAACATGCCTCAAGTCCAATTGCTACACTACCTATGAAGAAGTCCATGGAATAGTGGATACCGGAAATCTTTGACATATTGATATTATAAATTTAAACCTGGAGAGACAAAAGGTTATATTATGGATCCGACCATCAGATTCGAGATACAGCAGAATCAACCTGAGGAGGTTAATCTAGAGAAAAGGGCAATTTATGAACCAACTATCCCTTATTACAAGACATCATATAAACTCAGGGATATAGAAGTCATCAGATTAATGGTGGGCACTAGAGGGACCATAACAAAACAATTCATCTCATTCTGTCATAAATTTGGAGTCCTAACAACAATAATTAAGGAAATTTCTATTATAGCGCTGCAGATTTTACGGCGACACTTGTACTTCAATTCAAATTACAGTTGAATTTTCTCATTCTATTTTTTATCTGTTTTTTATTTTACTGCAAATTTTCATTATTGTAAAACACTATCTACTGTAAATTTCAGTTTATTGTAAGACATTTTTAATGTCACATCTTAAATGTTCCTGTTTAACATTCTTTGTCTTTGGCACCTCACCAAGTTTAAGATTAAAAATTATTATAAAAAACAAGTTGGAGCTGTTTCTCAGGATGAGCAGTAAGATGTTATCATGGCAACACCATCTCAACCCTTGCCTACAAAATGTGATGAACTCTCCCACTGTTGTCGGATTGAGTAAAACATAATATGTATGTGACTTTTTTGCTAAATTGTGATTTGATTTTTAATGGACCAAATGCTGGTCTAGTAATTTTGTATCAGTATTCTTTTGTTCAGATGAGTGAGTGTTGACAAGTTTGGCTACATTTACTGTAAGTCACTTCCTTGAGTGTGCTGTGTTTTATTAGTAGGATTTTTAAGATGAGAAAGGCAATTGGATTCACTGAGACCTTACAGGTAAAAAAGAAAAAGTACCCCTTGGCTCCATGCAGCATATAAGGGGCATGGAGGTATGGATATGGCTGGGAGACTCATTACAGAATGCACGCTGGTTTGAGTCCTCATGGGGGAAGAAATTTTCTCATGAAATTTCAGCCAGTGTAGCGATGGGACCTGTGGCTCCCAGCATAGTGATGCACTTGAGGGGACTATGATAGGTAGCAAAATCCAATTACAAAAGCCAGCTATAATGGCTGGGGGGGGGGGATCATTGTGCTAACCACATGATACCTCCAATATGGTTGGATGATCGTCCGCCTCTGCTTCGGCATGTCGATGTGAGGTCAGCAGCATTATAATACAGGGAGTAGCTAAAATGTATGTCAAAACTTTAGGAGCATAGTCCTCTCACAGGTAGGATGTAAAAATATTATATGGTCATTGGCCCAGAAACACTTTATTTCCTTATTACAGCCCTTTTTTCTACAACTCTGTGTACATTTATGTGATATATTATGAAATAAAAGTAGCATACCACATGGAAGTATCAATGTTTTAACCGGCATTGTTGGTGATGTTCTAGTGGGACGTCATGTTCTTCTACCCAGGCTCAACAAAGAAAGATACAAACAATTCTTAGAGTACACCTTTTTCTGTTACACCATTTGCTATACAACGAAACAAGTACTTCATATACGATGGAGCTTCTGTTTACTTCGGTGTCAATGTTCGTAGATTTCTAAATCAAAGGTTCCATGACAGATGGATAGGTAGAGATTGACCAGTACCTTGACTCCTGCACTCTCCAGACCTGAACCCACTAGACTTTTATTCGTGGGGTCATTTAAAACTGCTTGTAAATGGAACCCTGGTGCAAGATGAAGAGAGTCTTTGAGGCCATATTTTGGAAGGCTGCAACACAAAACGACATTCTCCAGGGATACAATCAATACATCCGAAATTCAATGTGGTGATGGGTTGATGCATGTGTTCATGCTAACAGGGACCATCTTGAACACTTCCTGCAAGACAGATTTTCATGTGGTATGCTATTTTTATTTCATAATGTACTGCATCATGCAATGTAAGCAGAGTTGTAAGATAAGGGCTGTAACAGGGAAATAAAGTGTTTCTGGAGCAATGCTCATGTAACATTTTTACATCTTCTACATGAGAGGAATATGCGTCTAAAGTTTTGACATACATTTTAGTTACATTTTGTATATATATATATATATATATATATATATATATATATATATATATATATATATATATATTTTTGACAGATGAAAGTTTAGTTTCCTCTTTCATGGTGTACTGTATAACAAAGTGTTTCTCTTATAATTCTGTAGCCAGTTTCTGACAAATGGAAAAGTGGTTTGCAGAGAATTTTCCAGGTAATTACTTTGCCATCGTGCAGCATAAAATCTGGAGTCTGGAAGTACGAGAAAGTGACATATTTTGATTCAGTATCAGGACACCCGAACACTTAGTGTAGGTGTAGAACATCTATACTAATAACAAAACTGTGAGCAAAATTTTCTGGTAATTTTCGCTTTTTCAGAAATAATTGAAAAATAAACCTACATATGTATATTTAGTATTTATTCTGATCTAATAATTAGTTGTAATGATGAGTGACCATCATGTGATGAAAAATGGTAGATTAGCTGCAAGCAGTTAAGTGTACAGTATACATTAAGGTTACCAGATTTTTTTCACAATTTTCGGGAACATATCGATATATGGAACTACTTTTAACATTTCTGTTGATTTGTCATTCTCTCATTCTTTTTGTACACTTTGAAGAATTAAAACATTCATTCTACTTAACTACTATTTAAATTACTGGTATTTTCAGAAGAATGAATTATTTTAAGCTAGTCTCTGAATTCCCAATTTTGTAGCAAATTTCTGACACGTCATGTTGAAGTTGATTAAGATAGCATGGCTTGAACAATTTCTAAACTCATTCTGGATTTCTGGAATGTTCACATCATGTTAATTGAAGGAAACAACTTTCCACTGAAGCATTATTTCCAGAAGAGACAGAGACAGTTCAATCAACTTCTGGAGTTGTGCACAGGAAATCATTTTCTCAGAAAAATTAAAAACTTTCACTCCATTTTGGGCAAAATTAAGAACCTTCTTCATTTCACTTTGCTATTTTCTCCTAAGTCACATATATTTTCAAGCAAGAAATTTCATCAAATTATTTCTTCCATGTCAAAAATATTGGACTTTCCCTTGAAATTTTTATCTTTCTGGAGCATCTTATTAATATACCTATATTCCACAAATACCTTGTCTTGTGAATGAATATTCTAGACATTGAGATATTCAACAGCATTTTCATAAAATTATAATAATTAACACTGAAAATCCGGGAAAATCTGGGGATAAATTATTAAATTTGGGGACATTCCGGGAACTGTCCCAGAAAAGGAGGACGTGTGGTAACCTTAGTATACACATCTAGCCTTAGTGAAGGTTCATCCAGATACGTTCTTTTTTTCTTATTTTAACTACTCATATTGCAAAGAAGTCCGTTTCGCATGTTCGTGACCTCTGGGTTTTCCAGTAGGCAGAAAATGAACGGACCACGGACCACAAGGTGGGAATCAAGTAGGGCAAATAACGGTACAGAACGGTAGGGGAAAATGGTAACCCGCGGTTATGCTCGTAAAGCGTGTACCAATCTTCGTTGGTTGTCTTCGACCGTTATGGCATGTCGCTCTTTGTACAGTTTTAATAAACTTATGCGCACATTACAAATATATGTTTTTGTTATCACTTATTGATAACGTTGGTAATAATTTGTAGGTATGAAAAACATGTGGCAAATGTTTTGTACTCGTGTACTAAGAGGGAAGTTGAGATTTTGAAGTGAGGCAACACTGGTTGATTTGACACGTCGATGGGTCGAATTTATTGTTCAAATCAGATGTGACTAATATTTTCGTGAAGTTGGAAAATGGGAGGCCAAAAGTTTCAATACGATGAGAGTGGAGGAACATTTTTTTACTTTCTTCTCTCATTTCTTGCATTACTATTAATTCCAGGAACTTACTATTGGTGGCCACGTAAAAGAAAACAAGGTAAGCATGAAACTTAACCTATATACATTTTGGTTTATGTAAGTAGGTATTACGTTCAATCTTAACCGTATATCTGTAAGTATAATCTTGTAAAGAACTTTATTTGGGCAGAGAGATTTGAAATTTAAATTCATTAAGAGTAAGTTAACTTTTGAGTAATATCGTAGCTTAATTATGGCTACGAGATGTCAAACATGGTTGGGGAATGATGAATTTTTCTCTATAGAGATATTATCCAGTCGCAAAACAATGAACACATCAGTAGCCTATTATCATTGAACGGAGTATTCACAATTCCTTGAAGAATTACAGGTTAGGTAATCAAGTTCACAGTTCATTGTACAGTACACAACTCGACATTGGCAAGAGGGTAGAAATGCCGGCAGAGTTAACGTTTAATGCACAGAACAGTATCGTCGTTGAAAATAAATTAATCAGAGAAAATTAACCATAATATTTTTTTTACTGTATTTTAGAATGTTATACTTTTTAACTTTGCTCTAGAGTATGCCATTAGGAAAGTCCAGGAGGCTAAACTCCAGGATAACAGGGTTTGGAATTGAACTGTTATATCAGCTGCTTGTCTAAGCAGATAACGTGAATATGTTAGGAGAAAATCCACAAACTATTAGGGAAAACACGGGAATTTTCATGAAGCAAGTAAAGAGATAGGTTTCGAAGTAAATCCCGAAAAGTATATGATTATGTCTCGTGACCAGAATATTGTACGAAATGGAAATATAAAAATTGGAAATTTATCCTTTGAAGAGGTGGAAAAATTCATATAGGCCCTACCTTGGGGCAACAGTAACAAATATAAATTTCACTCGGAAGGAAATTAAACGCACAATAAATAGGAGAAATGCCTGTTATTATTCGGTTGAGAAGCTTTTGTCATCTAGTCTGCTTTCAAAAAAGCAGAAAGTTAGAATTTATAAAACAATTATATTACCAGTTGTTCTGTATGGTTGTGAAACTTGGACTCGCACTTTGAGAGAGGAACAGAGGTTAAGGGTACTTGAGAATAAGTGCTCAGGAAAATATTTGGGGCTAAGAGGGATGAAGTTACAGGAGAATGGAGAAAGTTTCACAACGCAGAACTGCATGCATTGTATTCTTCTCTGACGTAATTAGGAATATTAAGAGCAGACGTCTGAGGTGAGCAGGGCATGTAGCACATATAGGCGAATCCAGAAATACATATAGAGTGTTAGTTGGAAGACCGGAGGGAAAAAGATCTTTGGGAGCCGAGACGTAGATGGGAGGATAATATTAAAATGGATTTGAGGGAGGTGGGATATGATTGTAGATGCTGGATTAATCTTGCTCAGAACAGGGACCGATGATGGGCTTATGTGAGGGCGGCAATGAACCTCCAGGTGCATCTCCTTGCTTTAGCCCACAGAGAATTGGAAATGCATCTGACAGAAACTGACCTATACGGACTCTGCTGTACGTTTCACTGAGACACATTTTAATTAATCGAACTAGTTCCTTGGGAATACCAAATTCAATAAGAATATCATATAAAACTTCTCTCTTAACCGAGTCATATGCCTTTTTGAAATCGATGAATAACTGATACACTGTACCCTTATACTCCCATTTTTCTCCATTATTTGTCGAATACAAAATATCTGATCAATAGTTGATCTATTACGCCTAAAACCACACTGATAATCCCCAATAATTTCATTTACATATGGAGTTAATCTTCTCAAAAGTATATTGGACAAAATTTTGTACGACGTCAACAAAAGTGATATTCCTCGAAAGTTACTACAGTTAGTCTTGTCCCCCTTAAAGATAGGTGCGATTATGGACTCCTTCCATTGTCCTGGTACAATTTACTTTTCGCAAATAGCAAGTACAAGCCTAAAAATTTCGTTAGCTAATGAAGGGCTAACAACCCAGCACCATAAAAAACAGCTTGTTACAAAACCTCAAAATAAGCCTCGGAATGGGTAAATATATTTATACCAAAACTATTTGAAACTTGTGATTAAGGAAGAGTATTTTTGAAAGTTAAGTTGTAGCGTTTTGTTTTGGTTTGGTTGTTCACTTTGTTGCTTTCTTGTAATAAATCAGGGCAATGGAAATGGACTTTGTAATGAGCGTTAACTATATAACAAAGGTCATTGTGTCACATTGTGACTGCAGATAAGGCTGTAATTTCCTGTGTCTTCGTATACATTTTTTCCTGCTGGGTTTTAGTTTCATTGTCCTTGTTCATTCATGTCAGATGATTTGTTTACTGGTACTTCGTTTCTTCACACTCTATATTCAACTCGGTTTCCTTGTCCTCTGTGAACATATATTCATGTACCATCATAAACCCAGGTGCAAGGATCTGATCTTCTGGTCCGAGGCTGTACTCTGGCTTGGGCTGTTTGTGGTAGGAAGTTTTTCCGAGTTTTTGCACATCTTTAAGGTGAATGTGAGGTATTGTCAGACCATCGGTTCTATGCCCCTTCAGCGCTGTCGTCGTTCTTGGAAAAGTTAACGCCTCTACTCACCCCATTCCACTCGTTTCTCTCCCACTACATCAAATAGCAGGCCACGAACCTTGCCGAATAGGGATGTTGCCAAACTTCCGTCAAACAGTGTCATGTCTCTTGAATATTGCTTATAATACTGTAAGGTTAATTATTACTTATTCATAATTTAATTTAAGTAGGTCTAATGATGCTGATTGACTTATGCAAAATGCTATTACTTGCTTAATAATATTTCTTTCACCACTCCGTGCTACAGTATTCATGTTGAGTTGACAACACTGGACTGCAAGTGCAAATAAACTGTCCCGCAAGAAGGCTCAAAATTGTGAGTAGTGGGGGAGAGAAAGAGAGAGGGATAGAAAAGAGTGAAATAAGAATACAGGGAGAGAAATGAATTGCCGAGGCTGAAAAGGAATTAAGGTTCAGTTCGCATATCTTACGGGGGCACAGATCCGATGGTCGGACTATAATTCTCGGATTTATGTCACTCATTACCACCTCATCGCCAATTCTACTGATCCTAAGTAACCTCGTAGATGATGCAGCGTTGTTCAATAAATTAAAATGAACTTCACCTACTACAGGGGTGCAGAAATTCTAAGTGCCAGTTCACCATGGCAACTGTGTTTTTGCTACTGGCACCTAAGTTTCAGCCAAAAAAAGTTTATTGTTTTTATATTTCTTTCTTCTCCTACTCCGAACTCTGCGGCCAAAGCCCCATGACACATCTACCATGATGTCAAAACCACGCCATGATCTTCTCGAAAATAATCAGTATTGTGTGAGCGATGATGTAAGAGAAGTTGAATCTTATAAAAGACAGATTTATATCGTCATTAGAAACAAACATTTTATGTGATTTGATGATGTGTAATATGAATGGGCCTGCAGCAAAGGAATCTGCAATGATGTGAACCAAGAAGCAAGACCACAAGCCACATCCATGGTCACAAACGATCATGTAAGAAATAGATCATTATTACATAAGATTGTAAGTCCATGTTGAATACTTTGTTGCACTTTGTAAAATGTAGCGGATACTAATGTTTACCGGTACCATTTAATAGCTTTATACCTAATACATCTCATTAACATTTATTGACAGTTTAAATGTTTAGAAAAAGTAATATTGAGGTCAATGCCAAGTAGTAACTAGATTATTGATACGAATCAGATTGGTGGGATCCTTGCTCTATATATATATGAATCGTAAGTAATGTCATTAATTTCAGGGGTTATTCTTTGAGATATTTCAAACAAAGAAGTTAAATACAATTTTTCTTGTTTTTGCGTCCTTTTCGAGATAGAAATTGTTTTATATTAAACATTTCATAGTGTGTTTTGGGAAAGCCATTGATTTAATTCCCAATATGCTCAGCCAGTTTAAGAGAACAGTATATTATGATAACAAACGATTGAAAGAATTTTAGTTTTGTCCTTTAAATATGCAGAAATTTGATCCGAACAAATGTAACATTGTAACATTCCTTTGCAGAACGAAAAGTTACAGTTGCTCAGATCAAACAGCTGAAGATACTGGTACTTAATTCCCATGTCCACTTGCTTTTAATGCGTTGTACAGGTGTTAATTATTTAATTACACCTGAATTAAAGAAAATAGCAACATAAGAACATCACCATCACTTTCTATTGTTATTGCAGTAAACGAAATAACTTCACCACTTTCTGATATTGTTTTCATTGCATCATACATGCATTTCATCTGAATTATAAACATTTAATAGTGATGAATAATTTCAAGGGAAAAATTGTTCCGAGGCCGGGTATCGATCCCGGGACCTCTGGTTGAATGTGCCAGCGCTCTACCACTGAGCTACCCAGGAACTCCACCCACATGTGTCGGGTGGAGTTCCCGGGTAGCTCAGTGGTAGAGCACTGGTACGTTCAACCAGAGGTCCCGGGATCGATACCCGGCCCCGGAACAATTTTTCCCTTGAAATTATTCAAATCTGCTTTACAGGGAGCTTCACCTGAAAGACTAGATTTGCATTTAATAGTGATATTTCACATCATAAACACTCGGTAAATGTCATTATTATTCTAATTGTTTAGTTTAATTTCTGCTACGCTTATGGCTATTGTTCCATTAAAAAATACAACTTTTAATGAATATTCTCTACTCTTTTTCTGATTAATATTTATTCTCTATAGGCTAGATTTGTGAGCTCTTCGGTATCGGTAATAGTGTAGGAAATATTTAGAGTAAATTTAAGTCCCTCACCCTATATTGTGTATACAGGGTGATTCAAAACAATACCGAAAATGCTTAGTATGTTGTGCAGGATGCAAACTGATCATTTTTCAACGTCCGGAAATGGTGTGGGCACTGTAGGGCATCAAAGTTTGAGAATGGTTGAGATATGCTGATGGGTGTGCGTTCCACATTTCGTCAAGAAACCCAACAAGAGCATTATATCCTGCAGTAAATTACAAAATGAGTTTAAAATTTTCACATCTTACTTGATTATAGAGCCTACATCAGAGGTGCAGAAATTTACGCACATGGTCGAATAAGTGCGGTTGTGTGCTCAGTATTTCAGTCGCTGCATAGATTTGTGCAATAAGGTCCTCCTCTGATGTTATCATAGTACCCCACAGAAAATAGTCAAGAGGTGTAAGATCTGGTGACCGTGATGGCCATGGAACAGGGCCCCCTCGACCATTCCATCGATTTGGATATATGGCGTCCAGGTGGTGCCGCACATTTGAATCAAAGTGAGCTGGGTCTCCGTCATATTGCAACCACATTATCTAACAAACATAACACAAACTACCCAATTAGGATGCGAACCATGGACTATGGAGGGATGTAGCGCATGCACAGGAAAATTATTAGGTGCAGTTCATCCATCCACTTTACACTGATGGCTGTTGCATAGGTCTAACTGTTAAGACACGAAAAACAATCTGAAGAAACTTTGATATTCCACAGCACCCAAACCATGCATTTCCGGACATGGGTTCCCTCTTGAAAAATGATCAACTTGCCATCCCGCACAACATACTAAGTATCGTCGGTGTTGTTTTGGATCATCCTGTATAATATTATCCTTAATATTCAGCACTAGAACTGATCATCTACTTAAAAGTGTGTAATGATTTTAAGATACACTGTATCAATATAAAATCTATATTTTCACTGTTAGTACTTATTTTGTCTACACCGAATTAATAGTAACAAGCAAAATACTGAAAACAATGGAATTCTAAAAAGAATTACAAAGAAATGTCGGTAGTGTTTTTTTTATCCTCCAGTAAAACTAGAAAAAAAAAAAAGATTATTTTTTGTGTTTAGTGTATCATTTAGTGATTTTGAGTGAAAAAGTAACGAAATTATCATTTTTCATTTCAGATCCTGAAACTACTGTTAAAGAGTGCCAGTGTGATGACTGCAAAAAGAAAAAGCTTTTACTCCAATCTAATGAGCCGTGGAAAGGAACCAAACAGTTATTTATGTGAGTTATGTTGCACTCTTCCACTGGTACAGTACATTTTGGCTAAGAGCATCACTGGAAGCTGCAGTTACCAAATTTAACATTATTAAAAGAACATCGGTGATTAGTTAATATCAACAAGAGTCAGTTAGGGCAGACATAAGTAGAGGTCTAACACTTAAGGTACTATTTGGGTTCACACGACAGAGACAAACGACGGAGACATCTCTTACTTGTCACTAATACAAATTGATATTGCGACTGAAACAAGTGACAAGCAAAACTGACACAGCAACTCTCAGTATTCTAGAAGAGTTTGTTGAGAAAATATGTGCAAATATTCTGTGAAATATGACTACAAAACTGCTTCCAAAAAATTGCTAGAAGAAGAAGAAAATAATGATGATTTGTTGTGCTATGTGTTGCGATAAAAGCAAAGAATATATATGAGTTAAAGGTATTCAAAACAAGACGTGAAGAAGAATTTTTTTTATTAATAAAGAATCATTTATCAGTGGAAGAAAAGTTCAGGAGTTATTTTAGATTGAATCAAGAACAGTTTGATTGTGTGTTGAGTGTAATAGAGAAAGACGTATAAACAAAAGGCGATATGTCAACATAAAAACTGCTGCGAGACACTACTGGTCCAAAAGCGGTCTCATGCGCTTTGTCCCAGTCGTCCGTCTTGGTCACTTGTCTCTGTCTCACGCTCTCAAATATACTTCATATAATTCTATAGGGAGCAGATAGAAAGCGAGTAGTCTCAGTCTCTCATCTCTGTCGCCTGTCTCGGTTGCTTGTCTCTGTCGCGCACCCAAATATAGTATCGCTAAACTTTTCCATGGTTTTTATTGTTATAGTATCGCAAAATGTTGACATGGTTTTTATTGTTATAGTATCGTACATGGTTTTTATTTATATAGTACCTCATACATTTATTTTTCCTAGATGAACTTGAAATTATTGCAGATAGACATATCAAAACTTTAAAAGGCGAAAAATATATATTTTTGTGACGAATCTGGTATTGTGACTTACTGTACTTACGTGACGAAAAACTGTGTGACAAATCAATATGTTTACGAAAAGTTGGTGACGAAAACCTGCAAGTATCATGACTCACTATTTGGTACTCAGCACCAGATCTGACACAGTCTGTGACAGCACATATTTTCCATGATTGCCCTTTCGTCCCCCTGAGAGTTTTGTAGCCTCTTCAGATCAATGCCATTTGAAGGGTACATGGGAAAAACAAACAATGTCACATTTCCATTAAGGGTGAGATAATTTATTTCAGTATATTACTGCAAAGTTTATTGATGTTTCTATTTGAAATGAAGGAAATGATGAGTGTATGCGTGGTTTTAATTCTCCTTTACCACTTTTGGTAAAAATAACACTAAAGTTTGTAGTAATACAGTGAATTAGATAACATCACCCTTAAAGGAATTGTGACATTGTTCGTTTTTTCTGGGTACCGTTGATTTGTATGCAAGACATGATACTACATCCTCCTGCATCCTGTATTGACCTGAAGATTGCGCTCCTGTAGGTATTGTGATTCACTGTTTGGTGCCATACCATCTATCAATTCAGCTACACATCATCCAGGTTTGATGTAGTCTGCTAGAAAAATCCCTCTGTCTCCCTGGAACATCTGTAATTTCCTCCTCCAATTGATGCTATCTGTAAGCAAGTCACTGTACTACATCCTGTTGCATCCTCAGTCGCTCTGAAAGTATTGAAGATTATAGATGAAGTTGAAACTAATGAAGGCGAAATGAGTCCGAGGTCCAACACCGAAGTTATCCAGCAATTCTGCTTCTGTTGATAAAGGGGGAAAACCTCGGAAAAAATCGCAACCAGATAACTTGTCCTGACCAGAATTTGAACCCGGACCTGCTTATTTACAGTCAGACATGCTGTTACTCCACCATAGCTGTGGACAAAGGGAGGTTTAGACATGAGCTCATTAACAACTCCCTTCTAAGTATTCGAGTGCTATGATGTAAACTATTATAACCTTTTGTTACTTTTTGCTTCCAGTAAACTTCTCATCATTTCGGGATGGGTGATCCTGAGCCTTCTGGCGTATAAGGTGTCTCAGTTTGATTACGAATATGCTAATTTTGATCCTTACGAAATCCTGGGAGTACCGTTGGTAAGTTTGCCATGTTAATAGTCTTTGATTCTTCATTTTGGCAGTGAGTTTATTTATATGTACCTACTATGTTTATGAATTTATGTTTCCAGGGTTCATCACAAGCTGAAATTAAGAAATCATACAGAAAACTTTCTCTCATTCTCCATCCTGATAAGGAAACAGGAAATGAAAAAGCTTTTATGAAACTTACAAAAGGTAAAATTGATGTATATTATAATTATTTATTAATTTTTAGAGTTGACGGCAATTCGAAAGGTGGTAGTCTGCTAGCATTTGCGTCAAGAGAGCAAGGCAGCATACAACATTGCCACATTGTACTGCAATACAGATAGCGCAGGAGAGAATTTAAATTATCAAAAGACAATAATGACCTTAGCTGTTGATTACTGTAAGCATGACACCAGATAAACCCTCTTTCCTTCACTAACAATATTCTTTGCACGGTTCTCAATCCCACACCACATGCTTCTGCAGTTGTTTCTTGCGCGTTGGAAACATTGCAGCCAGCATCAAGATGGCCGGCAGCGTTCTGCTCTTCAACGTTTTTAAAATAATTATACACCTTAAACACTATTTTCCACACCTGCCTGTGCAATACTTGTCTTTTTACAGTCTCTTATTCCATTTATTTATCACACACATGCACACTCACAGACACACACACGCACACGCACAGGCACAGGCACAGACACAGTAAATGTTAGTTTTACTTATTCAGTGTATTGAAACACTCACACATGAACAAACGAACTCGGGAAGTATTTGTTATAGACTGATTCCGATTGGTTCTGCTGTACAAGCTTGTGACGTCACATACCAGAAATGCTATGGTGCTTATAGCAGCTGACTGACTTCCAAAATGCCGTCTAGTCTAGTCAAATATAAATAACTTGTTTGTTTAAAATTATGCTCGTATGTGACAATAAGTATGTAATGAAAAAATTGTTATTAATAATAATAATAATAATAATAATAATAATAATAATAATAATAATAATGATAGTGATAATTATGATGATAATAATAATATACTTCACCTGATATAATTAGGACCATAAAATCCAGACGTTTGAGATGGGCAGGACATGTAGCACGTATGGGCGAATCCAGAAATGCATATAGAGTGTTAGTTGGGAGGCCGGAGGGCAAAAGACCTTTGGGGAGGCCGAGACGTAGATGGGAAGATAATATTAAAATGGATTTGAGGGAGGTAGGATATGATGGTAGAGACTGGATTAATCTTGCTCAGGATAGGGACCAATGGCGGGCTTATGTGAGAGCGGCAATGAACCTCCGGGTTCCTTAAAAGCCAGCCAGTAAGTAAGTAAATAATAATAATAATAATAATAATAATAATAATAATAATACTAATGATGATGATTTCATGAAACTTGCAAAAGGTAAAATTGATGTAACATTATAATTATTTATTAATTTTTAGTCAAATATAAATAAAATTATGTTCGTATGTGACAATAAGTACGTAATGAAAAAATTGTTAATAATAATAATAATGACGATGACGACGACGATGATGATAATAATAATAATAATAATAATAATAATAATAATACCAGTAATAATAATAATAATAATAATAATAATAATAATGATGATAATAATAAATAATGACAATGACAAATAACAATAACAATAATAAAACTTTTTGTGAATCAAATAATAGAGATTATTCCATTGTTGACCACGTATATTTTATTCATTGTTGACTACATAGATTTTATGAAGATGTAGCTGTAGTATTAATTTATTATGTGAGATCTTAATATGGATATTTTCTGCTGTTGCATTTAAAATCAATTTTGTCCTTGTAGCTTACCAAGCTTTGACTGATGACGAAGCTCGGCGTAATTGGGAAAAATATGGAAACCCTGATGGTCCAGGAGCAATGAGCTTCGGTATAGCTTTACCATCATGGATTGTAGAAAAGGAGAATTCTGTATGGGTAAGATATATCTTTTCATTTTACAGTGTAAAATAATGGAAAAGCACAAGATAGTTTTTTACTACCCTCCACAGGTTAGGAGTGCATCTGATGTAAACATTTGCTAGTACCATTCTGCTCCATTTTCAGCAAATACCTCCTAGTCCTCAAGGATGTAAGTCATGACTAGGAGTTTTTTACATACAAATGTGAAATTGTCATGGATATAAGAATGCTGCACTAATGTATGAGATAAAAATGAACATACAATTTATTTATACATAATTTACTTAGTGTAGAAAATTACTTTTTACACAGATGTAAAAAACTAATTTTCTTTCGTTTATTAATAATAGAAAAACTTTTTTAATTATATTAGATTTTGTACTTAATTTTCTTATATATTTCAGCACGAAATCATTATTTTTTAAAGATTGTTTATACAGCCGCCTATTAATAGATTAAAACAAATTATATCTGTTTTTGTACAGGTGATATCTAGTTCTTGCACTAGTACTTATACAAGAGATGTCGAGCATTATTTTGGTATACCAGTTTTCTGGAAATTTCTAATTAATGACTGTAAACTTGAAAGAGTATCATTAGGATGGAGAATTATTTATAGACATTTCATTTCCTGGTAGGTCTTGTGTTTGGGATGAAGGAAAAACTGTTTGTAATAGTAATTATTTACGTAATTAGGACAGAAAGTGATGTACAAATGAGACTTTTACGGATGAGGTGTTAACACAACTACATGGAAATTCTGTGTGAATTAATTAACTTGTTAAATAAATCACAGACTATTGAGATTTTTGTAGACTAGGAATCATAGCCTTCTAATACTACATTTACTTTATAGTACGTCTGATTATAACTATATTATATTACTGTTACAACTTTGCGGTATTCGTACGGAAAAGTTAATCATAACAATGTTTTTACCGTAGCGTACAGCAAAGAAGAACTTTCTAACCTGTAATGTTTTATGAAAAACAGCAGTTTTCAAATATGTGTGCCAAAAAGCACATTCCTACGACACTGATCACATCACATTATCAGTAAAAAGTGGAATAATCAAAAGAATGGACATTTATGATACTGAAAGTGTAGTTAACTCCAATTTGACGAAAAGTGGAGTTGCACCACTATTATAATATACCGTTCAAATGTGAATCATTGTTGTAGAGTTGGGAGTAGCATCAGGGGAATTATAAGTGTAGAAGATTCTAGATGTAAATATATGGAATGAAGCAGTAAAAGAGGGAGTTAGAAAGCAGAGGAGAGGAATAAAGGGATAAGTGCGTAATAAATATGAGGGAATAGTACGGAAATAAGTGATGTAAGTGTTGTAAAATAGAGAAAGTGAAGATGTATATAAGTAATTCTAGGAGAAAATACCTGACAAAGAATGAGTAAGAGTAGGTGGATTTCAGAATCGAGAATAAAAATAATTTAGATAATGAGAGGAAGAGAAAATCAATATGAAAGCAGGAAATGGGAGACAGTCTAGGCATGAGAGAAAGTAGAAGAGGGTGGATAGGGAAGAATGGATAGCGATCCAGTTAACAAAAGGATAGGAATTAAATGAGAAAATACTTGGAAAATGAATTTTTAAACACAAGACAGCAGGGTATAAATTGTGGATAAGAGTTTGATAAGATGGAAGAGCTGAAAAAAAATCTTTAATGTGTATGGAACATAATTATTGTGTAACGTTTTATGCACAACTCTGCCTATGTCAGTTGTTCAGATGCCTTAGAATACTGATTAGATTAGATTAGATTAGATTAGATTAGATTAGATTAGATCTTTATTAACTGATAGAATTACAGGCATTCATGACATCGCCAGTACACAAGAAAAATGACATAACATACAATATAAAACAAATAAACTTAATTCTAAATAATCTTTGCATGCAAAACTACAGTTCCTTTAATTAGACATTGAAAGTGAAACCCAGTATGGATTATACAAGGCACCTAATTATATTACAATACAATTTAATTCTAAATGACATGAAAAAAATCATTGTTAATTATATAAGCATGATCTTCCAACCTCCAGGCGTGTTACGGTTTTCAAAGAACACACTTTCTTTATGCAAATAAAAATCACAGGTCTTCTTAAATTTCATCTACTTTTTTTAAAAAAAGTTTGTATTTGAATCCACTAAATGTTATAATTTTTCTTATTGACAGTAGAAAGATTTTCTATTTCTTGTAAATAGGTGCTTTTTTTTTTTTTTTTTTTTTTGCGATTTTATTTCATGTATAAGAAAGCAAGTCAAGCAAATACATTTTTCTGAATATTTGCATGCATATACAGTGAAACCTCTCATTTACGGACATTGAAGGGACGTAACAATCTGTTCGCATCTGGGAGGTGTCCTGTATTGGGAGGGAGGCTCCCCAATCTAACAGTAAATTTATAATATGCATTATGTATCCCTTCACGCTTTAAATGAAATGTATTACTGTAGTTTAATTCTAAATACAGTCTACTATACTACAGTAAATTCTTTGCAACTTTGAACAACAGTAGATAAGACTGAAAAAGAAAAATACAGTACTATGCAAGGCAATTTTATTCTAGGTCTGCAGTTATGCAGTACTGTAATTTACAGTTTTCAAGTTAACCTTTACGTTTAGGTGCCATGTCTCTCGAAACAGTACAACTGATTGAAGTGAAGAGAATAATCCTACTAACCCCATTATGTGTCAAATACAATTTCATGATCGCGGAAACCTTGGACTCATCAGACAGGTTAAATTTTATGATTTTGTTTATCAATCCGCTTCTAGCTAACAAGGGGTATCCGGCTGGGCTAGTGGTAGCCTGCGAGACCCTTATTGTCTTCTTTCATGTTAAAGAATTTCTGTACAGTTCTCAAAACTAAATTTTCCATTTTTGTAATACATTGGGTCGATTTCTAAAATGAGGTCTAGACCACGACCATGGCTTTAAACCCCGTTTGGATTTATAAAACGAGGTCTTTTTCATTTTTCTGAGCCATGGCTCGAAACCATGGTCTGAAGCAGAGACCACGGCTGGGGCAGGTTTAAAACTATGGCTTCATGTATAAAAGATGGAAGTAATAGATCAGCTGGATGATTATCGAAGGAAAATTTGTGTCTACGAGTATTAAATCTCCGGATTAGAGTGATGAGAGAGAGGAATAATCCTTTGTAACTATATAACGACGATAATTTCAGGCGAATATTTCGATTTTCGAAGAAATCAACGCAAAATTTAGCAAGAATGCTAAATAAAAATCTGAAACGAAATGCAAGAGGCGACAGGTTGACAATTTTTTTTACATCTTCTTGTTGCTTTCAGGGAAGTAAGATATAATATTTTATATTAATTAGGCCTATACCTTTATTCCTATAGGACGATATATCTTAATTCTTAGTCTTTACAGTAGTTTTGGACATTTCATTTAATACTCGAAAATGTTGTGGGCCTACAAGAATATGAAGCAAACGTGATTTTGTCTTCTTATTTTAAGTTTTATGCTACTGGGGCTTTCCACGTAGTACTAGCCTATTAGATGTGAAGACAGAACCATACTACATTTTAGTTTCAATTGAAATTTTAATCCAGTTAATATTTAGGTTATTAATTCCTTAGAACCGGGTTTTCAGGTTGTTAATGTTGGTAGTAGTTATGAACAAACGATAAACTACATAAACGCTCGACTTGTGCTAATTATTTGGGTAATATCATTCTGTTACCTAAAAATCCGTTCCCTATTAAATACTAAGTAATGCTAGTATTTTAAACGCACCTATATTCTGTAAATTAGTAAATATAACAATACCTTAGCTGAGAACAAAAGAACGTGACTTACTGCAATTCAATAAAAATATTAATCCCGATGTTCATTTATTTCTAATATCGACTGTGTAGAGGAATAAAAATCGATTCTAAACTGCGTTGCCATATATAAAACCCACGAACCTCGGTTTCTTCTCAAGCTGCGTCTCGACTTCGTTTTAGAAATCGCATAAGGATTCAGACCTCGATCGTGGTTTAAAAGCCGAGGTTTGGAACCACGATTTCGTCCGTGTTCTAGAAATCGACCCATTATGTCTTGAAATCCAAGTTCTGTCCGTAGTCAGGAGGTAAAGGAAGCTTTAGGACTGTGAAATAGCTGTCCATGTCCGTGTCTGAGAGTGTCCGTAAACGAGAGTTAAATTCATCATTATTTCTATATTATTTCAGTTGGGACATAAAAATCTGTCTGTATATGAGGAGTGTCCGTATCTTGGGGGTGTCCGTAAGGAGAGGTTTCACTCTATCTGTATTTGTTTTTGGACATCTGTCAGAAGTCAGGACAAGGGAATGAAGTCAGACATAAAAGATTTCCGATCTTCGGTGTTGTCACTATTACTATCATCTGTCCATGATAATCAAGTGTTGCTGTTCCTGACTTGTATACAATCTTACTTCTCCGGACGAAGCCAAGAATCCCACCCTGATGGACAGCAATGAGTCTGTTGGATGCATTTACGGTAGTCAAAACTCCCGTAACATTTTTATGCTCCCAGCACTTGGGAAACATCAAATTGGTGCCTGTCTGTAGCTCGTCCAGGTACAAAATCCAGTTACCCTCTTCCCTAAGCTTTCTTATTTTCTGTAGATATCTTCACCTCCAATTTAAAGTGTTTTCGTCTTCAATTAAACATTTTCTTCTCGATGTACACTTTTTCCATCCGATACTCCTTTCCCTTCATTATTCGTCTTAATGTTGCCTTCTCTCTTGTAACACGGGTAAAAATTTCTTGCACCTTGGTACTACTTTTTTTTTTACTTCTTAATTTTTATCAACCTCTGGTCAAAGTCATCTACAGTTGCATTTCGGTAATCTGGACGTTTCCGTTCCCCCTCCCCCCTCCCAAGTGTCGACAGCACATTTTTTTCTGTATGTGCAGTCTTTCATTCATTACAAGCTACATCCTTCTTGTGGATAGATTACAGTACCTTCTGCCTTTGCTGTTGGATTCGTAAGAGGAATGCAAAGGCACTGTTGTTCTTTTTCTTCATCACAGAATTATTTTACATTTGCAATAATATTTCTTTCTTCGCTATAGATTTTCAATCCTTGTTTCCCCTATGTCGACATATTTACCATTAATAACTCAAAAACTGCTAACTGTTGTTGTTGTTTTCTAATGCCAGGCGTTTGACAATAAAGTCATTTGACCTCTTGCACTCCAATATTTTTCAAAGATATTATTATGACCAGCCACTGAAGCAAAGATTTTTAGGTGTTCTGAATCCATTTCTTGGTTTGAGTTGCACAATGGGCAGTTAGGGGACTGATATATTCCAATTCTATGCAGGTGTTTGGCCAAACAATCATGGCCTGTTGCCAATCTAAATGCAGCTACAGACGATCTGCGTGGTAAATCGGGAATTAACTGTGGATTTTGATGCAGAGAGTTCCATTTTTTCCCTTGGGATTGAGTTATCAAATTTTGTTTGTTGAAGTCTAAATATGTAGATTTAATAAATCTCTTCACAGAGTAATACATAGATTTAGTAACAGGTCTGTAAGTAGCAGTGCTGCCCTTCTTTGCTAAAGCATCCACATTCTCGTTTCCCAGGATTCCACAATGGGATGGTATCCATTGGAATACAATTCTTTTATTGAGTGATAATAATTGAGAGAGCATTTTAGTTATTTCTGCTGTTTGAGATGAAGGTGTGTGTTTAGAGAGTATTGATAGAATAGCTGCTTTGGAGTCTGACAATATAACTGCATTCCTAAATTTATTGATGTGGCATAGAAGATTCCTGAGTCATTCACTTATTGCAATGATTTCACCATCAAAACTAAGCCTAAACTAAAAGTATACAATAACATAAATTCCTTTAACTGTACTATTATCAACTCTATTAACACTAACAGCTAACTAAAGCATTCAAAGACTTGCAGTATATTGAAAAATAATCGTCGTGCTGAACTAATAAAAGAACACAATAAAAGCATAACTATTATTCCACAAGTCGCAAAGACTCTCAGACACGTGTAGTAGATATTTGTGAACAGCGCGGTGTGCATGCATGACTGTTTTCCCTCTGCCCCATTGAAGTACTTCAAGCGACTTCTCCTGGTGTGACAACAGTAGAGAATATTTTTTATTATTATTCATAATGCAACTTTCCAATTACAGCCACATTTCTTCTTTTCTTCAGGTTCTGGGATTGTACGCTCTGGTGTTCATGGTTGCACTGCCAACAGTCGTCGGAATGTGGTGGTACAAATCTATACGATATTCAGGAGACCAGGTACTGTTTTGTGATTAAATACATCTTTTATTTACTAATATAGTGCTATCTTCATCTCTGTGAAAGTATTAAGGACCATAAAGATGAAAACATGATATAATAAAAATGATAATATTACAACTTGCTTTGGGATGACATATTGGAATTTTCAGCAAATGTGGTGGTAACCTGCAAAGTTGAAAAGTTTTCAGGCAATATAATGCTACCCCTCATATAATAAAAATACATTGAAATAATTTCATTTAGAATATGAGCATAATACGTGCGATCAGTTTTGCTTTCTGCCGGAGTTTTGCCAATGGGTGAGCGTGCCGCTCATTAGCCAGACCTCGGTGATTAGTAGGAGAGTAAAACAATAAAAAAAAACCAACCATACAACAATACACAAACAAATTTATGAGGCTCATTACCAAATGAGGTGTTGAAAAAGCCCGCCTTCATTCTCCACACATTTTTCGCATCTCTTTAGGAAACTATTCATCACTCACTGTAGTTCATTTTGAAAAATCTGGACAATATTCTGACGAATATTATCTTTGAGTTCTGTCGTGTTGGCGTGCCTGGGGAAAACCCAGGAAGGAAAAATAAAGAGGATCGTATGCTTCAGGGTTTTTGGTTGCCTCTAACAATAGTACTTATAACATAAGCCATCATAAACATAATTTAATAAACCACAAACAAGTAGAGAGAAAAAAGCTACAAATATTATACAAATTAAGAACTGTGAGAACATAAGAATACCCCCAAGTTGGAAGTGGGGATAATAAAAGAATTTTAAATACTAAAGTCTGATAACGGCGTAAATTGCCGAGAGAGAGAGGACTAATAACTAACATAGAATGAGAAGTGAAAATATGGTACTATACACTACGAGTGATCAAACCTCCCCCCCCCCCCTCCCACATAAAGTACAGTTCTCCATGGCACACGGGCTCTGAGAAATCCCATAAAGTTCAACACTCCAACCTTTAACTGATTGCCGGTGCAGGTCCGTGTAGAATACCTCGTCACCGACTCAGAAACTATCACCATTAACACCACGATAGACTCGAAGAAACTTCACTGTCATCTAAAGGATGTCGGCGATCCCACGCTGTGTAGAATATGATAGTTAACAGAGCTGGCCAATGCTCTGTTAGAGATGAAGCAGATCGCCACCGGGTCTATGTAACTGCAATATGAAAACGATGTTCTATCGGTGATGCATCCCACGCATAACCAGAGTCGTTCCGATTCAACCAGGCAGGTGACTCAAACCCGGCGTTGGCGAAGTACAAACAACCGGCGAATCCTCCCGTGGAGGTTGGAGACTCGACGTCCTCTCTCTGACTCGCTTCGAACCCGAGTCCCGTCTCTCGAGGCCGCTCCTAGCTCCTTCAGCAGACAGCCGCCCCACTCCCTTGTTCCTCCAATCAGAGGAGACGAAAATGGGGGTGCGTTCACAACAAAAAAAGGAACAATGTAGCCAACACTATCACATAAAAATCCCCCGCAGCATAAACTACACCACAGTTCTTGTATGGTGTATGTGTATGGTATATGAGAGATTTTCTAGGAGAATTTTATAAACGATTACGAATATCATGTAATCTTTCTTCGATGAGAACCCTACTCTGTTTTTTTGGTTTCTTAGGCTGGACACTTCCAGTTTCCTGAAATTTATGATAAAAATTATGGACTGTTTTATGATCTGGAGCATCTAAGCCAAGAATCTTTCTTGAAACCGCCTTCGAACTTCACGAGCTGAGTTAACATTTATGAATCGTAAATAAAGACATGCTGTGCCTTTGTAAACTCACGAGGAATAATAATAATAATAATAATAATAATAATAATAATAATACATTTTATGTATATTATCGAATTAAGAAACGAACAACACAACACACACCCGGGAACAGCTGCGCTACGACTGCAACAGTCAGCAAGGTCAACAAGTAAGCAAGCAGGCTTGCTGCTCCCTCCAGTGTGCGGAAAATGAATGGAGGCTCGCTATAGGAAAAACCCCGTGCTGCTGGAGAAAGCATAACTGATCACACTGTATGATAGACTACCTTGTTCACTAATTTCATTATAATACTGTATTAAGTAGTGAAATTCATCAATGTATTACAAATAAAAGTAATTTGAAGTGAAATAAATTTATTTTAGTTTAAGCTCAATATGTGAATCAATATTACAAAATGATGAATTTAATACTTAGGCCTACTATCTCCATATTACGTAAATTATTAGGGATACCCTTTTTGCTGTAAGAAAAATCCTAATGTAAACACAAACACGTGGCTGTCATACTCGTGATTGGCTCCCAGTTGAAACACTCACTCGACGCAGAAAAATATAGTTCTGTATTTGGAAACCATAACCTTGTATTATTTGAAAATAGAAATTGAATTCTAGTTATTATATACGTTGAAACATATAACTTCACTCATATGTAAAATGCTATGTAAAAGAAAAGCTACTTTTATATTTTATTTTGTTTGAAAGTGGATGAATACTAAGAGTAGTACCAAGATAGTCTGTTCTTGTAATATGCTGGCGCCACTTGAGCTTGTTCTCGTAAATACGTGAGAGTATGGCTTCTGCATCCTCAATGTGTGTGGTTACTAAACATAAAGTGAAGAGAAAGAAATGGTGTTGAATGTGTATAGTAAGTTAGGCGAGTTGAATTCAATTAATTATAAAGTAACGGTTTCCTAAGCAAACCAATGCATAGTAGTGAGGTTAGATCTATTGTCAAACGCCTGGCATTAGAAAACAACAACAACTTTGATGAGTAACAGGAAATGTTTAACATGAAGCAGAATGTACAACAGTGGGCGGGATCATTTGCTGAGAATCGCTGGCGCCAAACTGCGGCCAATCAAGCCTCACTTCAGTCATGTGCCACTGTTTACAACAAAAAGGTTATAAGCAATATCCATTCATTATCTTCGTCTTCTGATAGTTCATATCCTATCAGATCTTTATACATATTACATTGAACAGCTAGCTATATTGAAATGTTATACACCATTATCTTGACACAAAAGGCAGGAAACTGTTAAAATGATAGTACTCAGATTTGACATCATCAGGTTTTTACACACAGGATATCTAAGGAAATGAGTTATACCAAAAGATCTCAGAATTTAAAATGTTGTGGGTTACAGGAAACAGGCAAAATTGAAATTCTTACAGGATCCAGTTGAGGAGAAGAGAGATAATTATTTCAATGAAAAATGGGAAGCATGTCGTACTCTTAGGAGTAAAAAGAGAGGTTACTTGAAGAAAAAACTGAATGAGGTAGAAACAAATAATAAGAATAAAAACATTAGAGATTTATATAAGGGTACAAAGGAATTTAAGAACGGATATCACCCAAGGGTAAACGTGATCAAGGATGAGAATGGTGACTTGCTTGCAGACTCTCCATCAATCCTAAACAGATGGAAAAACTATTTTGCGCAACTACTAAATGTACATAGGCCAAATAGAAATGATTGGGACAAAATTGAAATACAAGCTGCTGAGCCATTTATACCCGAACCCACGCTTTCAGAAGTTGAAATTGCGATAGAAAATCTGAAAAAGTACAAGTCTCCAGGTATGGAAAGACCCGTACAATGTACCATTGCTAAATCCATAGCGATCTTCATACCATTAATTGTCAGATCCGGTTGAAATACGTTTAGTACTATTTGTTTAATAATTTTTTGCACTGTTCACTTTGCAGGTGCTGCTAGACACCACGCAGATGTACTATTACTTCTTCCACAAAACCCCATCCATGGCCCTGAAGAGAGTAATCATGATTCTCGCTGCTTCTCTGGAGTTTGAGAAGAAACACAATGGAGAGATTGTAGAGAGACCGACAGACAATGAAGAGGTTCCCCATGTGAGTTTCTCTTCATAAAATATATCCTTTTGAACTATTGAATGGATAGACAGAAAAAGAATCTAAATTTGCTCTTCATTGTCTTCATTGTCTGTACAGCCTCTTTCTGTTTATTTTTACAGCTGATCAAGCAGATTTCAAATTTGAGTGAGAAGAATCGAGAGAGGCCCCTGTGCTTCATGTACTCCATCAAGGCCCGTGCCTTGATCCACGCCCACCTGAACCGCATTGAATTGAACTCGGAGACCTTAGACAAGGACAGGCAATACATAGTGAAGAAATGTCCGTATCTGATCCAGGAGATGGTGAATTGTGTGTCACAGCTAATTTTACTGGCATATGCTCGTAGAAGTAAGTGTGTCTTCAAAATACCGAAACACAATAGTATTTTAGAATCTTAAAACATGTTAAGTTCATTTTTATGAAAGGACTGGACTAATTTTTTTATCCACTGGTTACGGACTGAGCGAGTTTTCAAATGACATTCATAATAACACAGACTTTTACACAAGGATACGTACTTATACTTTTTGTGATAAGGCTGCAAAACTGTATTTGTCGAATACAGGGGGGAGAGCCATTAATCCTTCCCATTGAAGGCTTTAAGGAACCAACCTGGACAAATACCCAATGTCCCATCCCTACCTTCCCGTGGTGCAGCTGTTAGTAAGCATAATTTTACAAGCTGAACTAAAGGGAGGGGCTACTCATCAATTAGCACTGGTCAGCTTGATGAGTTAATGACCGAATTTGGTATAATTTTCCTCTATTCAATATCTAATTCCCTCTTTGCCCTTTCCTATCCAGTCCTCTGACTGAACTCTTACTTTCTTCGACCCCGACAGTATTAGAGCATTCGAGGCCTAGGGGTTCATTTCACTTTCCTTCGTACCCTTCCTACTTTTCTGTTCCTAGTGCTGACCTGCTATGGCACTAAAATCGTCCTCCAGTGGCTTAAGGAGGGAAAGTTGGTGATCAACAAGATCTCCCAACTAGGTCCAGTGGACCCATCGACCAACAGCAGGTTTGGTCCTCCAGACATTCTGGGGGTCGTGTGTGAATGAAGTAGCCACCAAAACATTAAAATATGGTGTTCACTTAAATCGGCTACAACTTGCCATTTTCAATATCTTTGAAAAATATTGGAGTGCAAGAGGTCAAATGACTTTATTGTCAAATGCCTGGCATTAGAAAACAACAACAACTTTTTGTGATAATCATTTGGATGAAGTAACAATTGACGTTTATAAGGAGTCAGATGAAGACGTTTCTTCAAAGCTCTATGAACTGTTGTTTTCACATTTACGAACTGATTTCTTTAGACTCTGAACAAATCCTCTTCAGATGACTTCTACCGTTTCATCATTTGTTGATGGTCTTCCAGTACCCATTTTCTCCAATAGGCTTCCAGTCTATTTTAACTGTCTAGCCCAAAGACAAATGTTACTCTCGTGTGGTGGTTTTTCATTAAATGCGCGACGAAATTCACGTCTACACGAGTCATAGATTCAAATTTTGCCAGCCATAAAACACATTGCATTTTTCTTTGGACATCCATCTTGTATAATTTGTTGTGACAATGAAAATTATTGCATTAATTCGTTTGTTATCGTCTTTTGTTTCCTTCAGTGTGGCAAACTTAAAGACGAACAACTTTGAGAGTTTTATTTTCATCTGGCACCAATATTGCTTTTCTACCTATATTCTTTAAAGAAATATAAGCCTCTGAAACCCCACCATGAGTTTTGGGACACAGGGTATTATAATCATATCCTCAACAAATATCAGAGATCAACTTTTCGCAGACGACCAGTTGGTGTTGGCTGATTCTGAAGACAACCTACAGAGAGCAGTCCATTTGTTGAAAATTGTTGCTAATAACTACAATCTAAAAATATCACACAGGAAAACTAAAGTATTTGGTTTCTGCGGAAATAATACACTAGGAACTAAAATTGTAGTAGAAGATAAGATGATTGAACAAGTAAATTCTTTTAATGACCTTGGATGTGATCTCTCTTACATTTCCTCAACAGAAGTAGAAAACAAGTTAAATAAATTCTTAAGACTTATTGGTACAATTAAACGTACACTCATAAATAAAGTCGACAGACAGACTGTGCTCAAATTTTACAAGACACTGGCAATACCAACATTGTTATATGGTTCAGAAACGTGAATTCTGACTAGAGCCCAACAGAGAAGAATTGAGGCTGCTGAGATGAGACTCTTAAGGCCACTAGCAGGATTTAGATTACAGGACCATAAGAGAAATGAAGATATACGTCAAGAACTGAATATCGAATGTATAACAACTACAGTTGAAAAATATAGAAATAATTGGTACGACCACATAACAAGAATGCCCAACGACAGGATACCTTTTAGAACATGGTGTTACAGACCTACACGAAGAAGACGAGTGGGAAGACCAAAGAGACGTTGGAGAGACCAGTTTGACAGATAAAATTCTGGAGGCGGAACAGGCCATCTGCCTAAACCTTGAAGATATTGATGATGATGATGATGATGATGATGATGATTGATGATGATGATGATGATGATGATGATGATGATGATGATGATGATGATCTGTGGCTGGTCATGCAGCAGTTGTGCATCTGAACGTGATGTTCGTTTTGGTTTGTGGTTATTAGTAGCAATAGTACAGTTGCTAGCAAAGATAACAGAAAAATAAAAGAATTTGATTCTTCATGAAGTTACTGTACTGCATAGTGTGTTTGGTTACATTTGCTGAATTACTTGATGATGTCTGTTTCAGTACCCCGTTTACCCAATATTGAAACTATAGAAAACTGTATGAAGCTTTGCCCCATGATAGTGCAAGGTCTGTGGGAATTCAAGAGTCCGCTGTTGCAGCTGCCACACATAAACGAAGACAACATAAAATATTTCTCGTCTAAAAAGGTAATAAGATGTAAAAATAATTTGATGAACCGGACTTATATGTATTACACACCAAGTTACTTGTTTAAGAACCAATGAACAGGAGATACAAACAATGAGCTCTCTGTGTGTGCGCGTGCGTGCGTGCGTGCGTGCGTGCGCGCGCGCGCGCTTGTACATGCTACGAATTGGAAAACTCGGACATTTTAAAGAAGTTGTCAACAAATTTAACAAATAAGTGAAATTTGTTAATGTTTTAGGAAGTCTTCATGCAATTTAGACTTATTTACACCTTTACCAACATTTTCATAATGGTACAGATTCTATTGTTTTCCTGACTTGAGGTATTTATGGAAAGCCCCATTTCTTTTTCAAACACTTTTCAGTAAAATGTTTTAATTTCTTTACAGCGACATATAAAAAGCATTCAGCAGTTTGCACAATTGAAAAATGACGAAAGGCGAAAAATTTTGAGGTTCTTGTCAGATGAACAGTATGAAGATATAATGAAAGTAGTGGGCAAGATGCCATGTATTGACTTCCAAGTTCGTTCAGAAGGTGAGTTTCATTATAGATATAGGTAAGTGTTTCTTGGTATTCAGCGTCTGTGATCACACCATTACTGCTTTTAGTTATCAGAGAATATTTTTAATAATTTTAATATTATTCTTCATATTGTATAGTTGTAATCCCCTGGTAGAAAGACAGAGAAGGCCTGATAGTCTTAACTTTACCAGGTTAAATAAATACTAAATGAGAGACTGAAAAGCATATGGTGTTGTTGTTGTTATTATTATTATTATTATTGTTATATTTTATTCCATTCACATCTTGGTTTAAAAATCAATAATATGTTAAACTAGCCATACCCGTGCGCTCCGTGCACCCGTTAGAAATAAATATAAGGTAATTACATAATTAAAATAGAACATTTTATGCAGGTACATTAGTGTTTGATAGAAGGATAAATCGTTTAGTATGTTACTTAATTTAAATTATATTTAAAAAAAATTAAAATGCGATCATTTTGGTCCAGAGACCATTCATTTGGTGCAATGACAATTCCTTTAACATGTTTCTTAATTGTTATTACATGCAAACATAGTTTAATGAAGATTGACATATCATTTAGTTTTAATGTGTATACTTCATATTACTTGCTATGTTTCCATTGAATTATGGTAATAACCTAATTTTAACCCTTGTTTTTTTACGTCTTCAGTAAATGACGCTTGGCCCACTATGGTTCTGAACCCTTCAAATAACTTAAATAGTGATACAGCATATAAGTGATATATAATTATATTTCTTTCTTTCGAAAATGTAAGAATTCACGATCTCCTATGTACCATTGCCATGGAATGAATAAATGTGTTTTTTCTTTCTACTCAAAAATTTTATATTTTGCACATAGGAGTTATTGCGGGAACAACAACACTATAATCTGAGGTGGTGGTGAAAATGTATTGAATTGTTATTTTAAAAGTCTTGTATATAATTAGCTTTCGATATTACTTCATGCACACACAGAAACATTCTCTGTAGGCTATGCTTAATAGCTTTCGATTGTTGTTCAAGGCCCCTTATAGATGAAGTCATTTGTTTCCATTTCATTACAGGCCAATAGGTGGCATCGTTATTTTAATTTTAAAACTCATTTATCTCACTAAATATCAGTCCTATCAAAATTTTTCTTAGAATAAAACTTATCGGAAATCATTTTTAAGGAAACTTTTGTTATGTAACATTTTTCACGAAAATCAATAATAAGTGAGATACTTCGATTTATTTAATTCAAGCCTCCTTATAACCCTCCTTTTAAATAAAGTATTTTGAATGCCATATAGCCTAAAATCTAAGTTACAATGAACTTAATTTATATTCCAATTTTCATATAAATCGGTTCAGTCATTATCGCGTGAAAAGGTAACAAACATCCAGACAGACAGACATACAAACAAAAATTAAAAAAAAGCGATTTTCGGTTTCAGGATGGTTAATTATACATGTTAGGCCCAATTATTTTTGGAAAAGTGAAAATTACCAGAAAAATTTCGGCTACAGATTTATTATTAGTATAGATTGGAAAAATCATATTAAAGAAATTACCCCCAAACTGAATTCAGCATGTTTTGCTATTAGATCTATGCAAGAGATAGTAAATATCAATACCTTGCATACTTTCACTTCGTAATGAGTTTTGTCGAAATTCCACAGATAGTAACAGTATATTCCTACTACAAAAAAGAGTAATTAGAAAAAAAACTACAAATAATGTCCTCGACTTGTCAGTATATTTTTTCATTAATACATTTCCTCTTATGTAATCGTGAAAACTTTGTAACTAATTCAACAGTTCATAGTGTAAATACTCGTCTAAAAATGACTTTCAGAGTCCATCGGCAAATCTATCGTGCTGTCAAAAAGTAGTGTGTTATATGGTAGTAAAAATTTTTAATAGCCTCCATGTGGATATAAAAAATGAAACTCAAAACATAAGATTATTTAGGGCCAAATTAAAGAAGTACCTAATTTCTCACGTCTTCTATTCTGTAGGTGAATTCATGACATTCAACAAAGCTTCATGAATATTTCTATGTTCTATTAAGTATCAATGCCAATCAATCCGTACTATTATTTTTCTCGCGGTATATGGCATTCAAATCATTCTAACCTATCTAATGGTATTCCCCCCCCCCCCTTTCTTAACTGTAAATGAGCACAAACGCTACTTAGGTGTAAATTTTTCTGATATTTTGCATATTCGATTAGCTAACCGTTTTAAATGTATATCAATTTATCTTTTAGGTGTGTTTCCAAATTATATGTAATACGCCTTGTCAAATCTGGCAACTTTTTCATAAGGGAAGCTAAATTTATATTTATATATACTAAAACTTTGTGTTATACTAGCAGACTATATTGTAAAACTTCTGTATATATTTCAACTAGTCTGTGACTATAATTAAGACTTTATAGTACTACTAGCATTTCTAAATAAATATAAAGTAATTACGTAATTAAAATAGGATGTTTGATCCAGGGAACATTCATGTTTGATAGAAGGATAAATCGTTTAATACGTTACTTAATTTAAATTGTATTTAAATAGTTAAAATGTGGTCATTTTGGTCCAGAGAGCAATCATTTGGTGCAATGACAATTTCTTTAACATGTTTCTTAATTGTTATTACATGTAACCATAGTTTAATGAAGATTGACATATCATTTAGTTTTAATGTGTATACTTTATATTACTTGCTATATGTTTCAGAAGTTACTGTAATAACATTGTAGAATTATGTCTATCTAGAGAAACTACACTTTCCAATGGTGAAATAATAATTAAACAATTACTTAGCTTCCAATATTACTTCATACAAACACAGGAACATTCTCTTAGGCTATGTTTAATAGCTTTCGATTGTTGTTGTCCAAGGCCCCTTATAGATGAAGTCATTTGTTTGTATTTCAGTACAGCGCCTTAGATGGTGTAGTTACTGTAATTTTAAAACTCATTTATCTCATTAAATGTCAGTCCTATCAACATTTTGTATAGAATAAAACTTACCGGAAATTATTTTTAAAGAAACTTTTGTTATGTAATATTTTCATGAAAATCAATAATAAGCGAGATATTTCGATTTATTTAATTCAGGCCCCCTTATAACCCCCCTTTAAATAAAGTATTTTGAATGCCATATAGCCTAAAATCTAAGTTAAAACGAACTTAATTGATATTCCAATTTTCATATAAATCGGTTCAGCCATTATCACGTGAAAAAGTAACAAACATCCAGACAGACAGTCAGACAGACAGACATACAAACAAAAATTTCAAAAAAGCGATTTTCGGTTTCTGGATGGTTAATTATACATGTTAACACCAATTATTTTTGGAAAATTGAAAATTACCAGAAAAATTTTGGCTACAGATTTATTATTAGTATAGATTGAGATTTTTTTTTTTTTACATGTTCCATATTCTACCTGTGAAGCAATGTAGGCTACAAGTACAATGGAATGTAAATAAATATAATACAATACAAATGTTGAATATTTTGTGTGCATCATAGACTACGTTTGTGTTTCTTTTTTCTTATTAAATAAATACAAAATTAAATAACACTTAAAACAGATTTTAGTATTATGACACTACTTTTTTTCACAATATTCTAAAACAGAATTTGTCAGTATGGCTGTCTTTTACTTGTAAAATATGCCAGTTATGACAAATTAGTAAAATTGTGTTATGTAACAGAAATTACTAAGCCTTGTCCTTTGTCATCTATATATTTGTAAATTGTCACTTGTATCTTTTTATGTCTGTTTATGCTTGTAGTGATTGATGATGAGAACCCTACGGAGTACACAGCCGGTGCTATTGTAACAGTGACTGTAACGCTGATACGTCAGAACATGAGCATCCTGTTTGGAGACGACAGTGTGTCCGAGAAGCACGAGCAGCAGGATACCCAGACCTTTAGTAAACCTGAAGAAGAGGAGGAGGAGGATAAGAGAGAGGAACAGGTGAAGAAAAATTGCGAGGTGATGCAAACATGTCTGAAGCAGCATTGATTGCACATGTGCAGGTTCAATTTGAATATGAAATAAAAGTTCATGATGCCAAACGTGTTGAACGAAATTGACAATGATAAAGATTACCTAAGGGAGGAGGTGCATCTTTTGTTAGTGTAATTTTACTATATTTCAACATTTTTTTCTCAGAATCTTTACGTTCTTTGGAAATAAAAATTAGCATGCTTGATGTATGTTATCTGTAAATCACCAAAGAATTTTAATGTTTCTGAAAACCTAATATAAGTTGACAAATCGAACTGAAACCTGACTGAGTTAAGATGTGAGCACTGGCTGTCTTGGAGAGAAGCAAGTGTGGAGGGGGGAGTGCAAGAGAGAGATAGAGTCTGAGTCTCTGAGTCTGAATCTGGATCTGAGTCTGAGTTTGAGTCTCAGAGTCTGAGTCTCTAAGTCTGGATCTGAGTCTGAGTCTGAGTTTGAGTCTCTAAGTCTGAGTGTCTGAGTCTGAGTCTCTGAGTGTCTGAGTCTGAGTCTCTAAGTCTGGATCTGAGTCTGAGTGTCTGAGTGAGTGAGTCTGAGTTTGAGTCTCTGAGTGTCTGAGTCTGAGTCTCTAAGTCTGGATCTGAGTCTCTGAGTCTGAGTTTGAGTGAGTCTGAGTCTCTAAGTCTGGATCTGAGTCTCTAAGTCTGGATCTGAGTTTGAAAGTCTGGATCTGAGTCTGAGTTTCTGAGTCTGAAAGTCTGGATCTGAGTCTGAGTCTGAGTGTCTAAATCTGAGTCTCTGAGTCTGAGTTTCAGTTTCTGAGTCTGAGTCTGAGTTTATGAGTGAGCGAGTCTGAATCTCTGACTCTGTGTCTGAGTCTCTGAGTCTGAGTCTCTTGAGTCTGAGTTTGAGTCTCTGAGTCTGAGTGAATCTGAAACTCTGAGTCTGGGTCTGAGTCTGAGTCTGAGTTTGAGTTTGAGTTGTGTCATTAAATAAACCATAATTAAAAAAAAAAAATCACTGTCTATAAATATATTTTTGCCAGTCTCCATCGGTGTGAAATAAATAATTGATACCAGTGTAGCTAGTATTCAGGAACCTTTATACACACATGGACAGAACACAACTCACATTCAGCTGGAATGAAATTGGCAACATTGTGATTGCAGTAGTATTGTACCTGTAGGTCCACTCACAGGTTGTCAAACCTGCTAAAAATTATTACAAGTTGACAAGTTGTCTGCAGTGTTAGCATAATGGAACCTTTCTAGCCAACAGTCGAAGAAGAAATGAATCCACAATTGTGGTAATACTGTAGGGTGGTTTCTTCTATTGGCTGCGTTGCCTATACACACCCTCTCAGATACTTATGTGGGATTGATGTCAGGAGGACTTTGGGAGAGGTAAAGAGAAGAAAGAAAGAGAGAGATGCTAGAAATTGGCATGTTTTGCAGAGTTTCACTTGAAGTTGTCAAGTTATAGTTATTTTTTTCAATTATGAAAATTTGTGGATTTGCGGGTTTTTACATGAAGTTGTCAAGTTATAGTTTTTTTTTTTCAATTATGAAAATTTGTGGATTTGGTGGAATTTCACTTGAAATTGTCATGTTATAGTTATTTTTCTTAAATTATGAAAATTTGTGAATTTGTGGGATTTCACTTGAAATTGTCAAGTTATAGTTATTTTTCTTAACTTATGAAAATTTGTGGATTTGTGGGGTTTCAGTTGAAGTTGTCAAGTTATAGTTATTTTTCTTAAATTATGAAAATTTGTGGAATATTTTGTTCAACCAGACAGCATTTACCTGATAACTCAGAAAAGCACTTAAGATATTTTAATGAAACTTGCGTGCATGTGTAGTTCTCCTGTGTGAACAAATGCTCTAGAATCCTCACTATAGAATGTATAGTTTATTTTTTTAAATAATATTAATTTCATACCAAAAAAAAAGTTTAGGAAACAAAAATTGGATAATTTGTTCACATTAAAAAAATCACTTACTTTCCTCCATTTTTGTTAAAGTTATGTTGTGTATGAAATACCGAATGTCTTATTCAGATGATTCTTGACTTCGATACCAAAGAAAGTATCACTAAACGTGGAAACTTTGTTCAATTGTTCTTCTTTCATAATCGTTTTATATTCTGTCATTGTTTATATTTTAACGTTAGCCTGTCATTACTAATGTTGAAGCTGTAAAGAATTGAAAAAATAATAAATTATTCTTCTAGGTGAAGAAGCCAGTATGGCAAAAACAACAGAAAAGAGGGAAAAAAGGTGGGAAGAAGAGTGCGAAAAATCAAAAGCCAAGTGGGAGGATAGTAAATACCAAAAAGAATGAAGAAAAGACGGCGACTGCTGCTACAGAGGTGAGTTTATCAGCAATGGCATCTTATTGGGAGGGTTTTTAGACCTGGCTGCAGTTCATATCTATTAATCTTACTCCTAGTACAAAGTTATTAACTTTCAGACGTAGTTCTTCGTCTTACACTAATTTCCTGACAGTTGGCAAGCTGGGTTCATGATTTGAAGCTGTGGGTGGACATGGGTTCGAGTCCTGTTTGGCCCCATTTTACAATGTATTTACAATTTACATGTCACAAATAAAGTTGACAATTGTAAACTCTGTTACACGGCAAAATTTTATTAATTTGTGGCATATGTCAAGTTTTACAAAATCGAGCAGAAGAAATTCACGAATGCGATAATTATGCATTGTCGCCAACGAAAGTCTGTTAGTAGAGATAAAGTTTCCGTGGTTTTACTGCTGTCAATAGATACGTTTATATTCCATCCTGAAATAAATCTTATAAACTCACTAAACCAATTTAAGCAATAGAAAATATAAAATTAATATCAGCAAGAAACATTTATAAGTCTCCAGATTTAGCTATATTGGCAACTATGGAGTTTTGTGATGTGATGGGCCGATTATGCCAATGTGTTGAATGATCTATGATTTACCATATTCACCAGAATATAAAATAAAATATATTATTTTTTTTTTGTACATATTTTCGAGGGGAAAATACTTTATCACTGAATATTATAATGAATTTACAGTATTTCAAATATAAAATATGTAGGTATACTTCCATCAAATACCTAATCTAACTAGGAGTGTCCACACCTGTGGAGTAACGGTTAGTGCGTCTGGCTGTGAAACCAGGTGGCCTGGGTTCGATTCCCAGTGGGGGCAAGTTACCTGGTTGAGGTTTTTTCCGGGGTTTTCCCTCAACCCAATATGAGCAAATGCTGGGTAACTTTCGGTGTTGGACCCCGGACTCATTTCACCGGCATTATCACCTTCATCTCATTCAGACGCTAAATAATCTAAGCTGTTGATAAAGCATCGTAAAATAACCCAATAAAAAAATAACTAGGAGTTGTTTGTAAAATACCTTTTTTTTTCTTTAGTTTCAAGGGTAAAAGAATATTACAAATAGAGAATGAACTATTCAGAAGTGTCATATCTTTAATTGGCTAGTGTTCTGAAGCTAAAAATTGCGTTGTCTGTTGCTTTGTACAGATTTTGTTTTTCAATTTTTAACTCTAAATTACATCATTCTTACGCACTTATCACAAACATTGTTACAAATCATACGACTTTAGGAATTTGATTATTTACAGTTTAATTATGCATCTTAATGTACATACAGTCTTGAAGAATTTACAAGAGTGGCGTGATATTTAACAATTGTTGTGATAAATGCATAAGAAAATGTTGTTGTTGTTTTCTAATGCCAGGCGTTTGACAATAAAGTCATTTGACCTCTTGCACTCCAATATTTTTCAAAGATATTATCACAGATTTTGAGGTGTTCCAAATCCATTTCTTGGTTTGAGTTACACAATGGGCAGTTAGGGGACTGATATATTCCAATTCTATGCAGGTGTTTGGCCAAACAATCATGGCCTGTTGCCAATCTAAATGCAGCTACAGACGATTTTCGTGGTAAATTGGGAATTAACTGTGGATTATGATGCAGAGAGTTCCATTTTTTCCCTTGGGATTGTGTCATCAAATTTTGTTTGTTGAAGTCTAAGTATGTAGATTTAATAAATCTTTTCACAGAGTAATATGTAGATTTAGTAACAGGTCTGTAAGTAGCAGTGCTGCCCTTCTTTGCTAAAGCATCCGCATTCTGATTTCCCAGGATTCCACAATGGGATGGTATCCATTGTAATACAATTCTTTTATTGAGTGATATTAATTGAGAGAGCATTTTAGTTATTTCTGCTGTTTGAGATGAAGGTGTGTGTTTATAGACGATTGATAGAATAGCTGCTTTGGAGTCTGACAATATAACTGCAGTCCTAAATTTATTGATGTGGCATAGAAGATTCCTGAGACATTCACTTATTGCAATGATTTCACCATCAAAACTTGTTCCATATCCAAGAGATCTATAAAGTGAGAAGAGACATCACGTAACACCTGCACCGGCACCTTGTTCTCTGGAGATCAAGGATCCGTCAGTGTATAAATGAAAATGTAATTTTGTAGTTAAAAATCGGAAAAATATTCTATACGAAGCAACTGTGGAATTCATGACACATTTTTAGCTTCAGAATATTAGCTAATTAAAGAAATGATACTCCTGAATAGTTCATTCTTTATCTGTAATATTTTTTTACCCTTAAACTCAAGAATAATGGTATTTTACAAGCAATTTTAAATTAGTGTAACTCTGAAAATATTGAGATTAGAACAAATGTGTACATGATCCAAATAGCCAATATTTCCATGACTATTGTTTGGAAAACTTCGAGGCACATTAAATAGAGAATAGAGGGAAATGGACCATGTAGAAAACCACTTAAATACACTTCTATTGGTCCACACCTGTGGAGTAACAGTCAGCGCATCTGGCCGCGAAACCAGGTGGCCCGGGTTCGAATCCCAGTCGGGGTAAGTTACCTGGTTGAGGTTTTTTCCGGGGTTTTCCCTCAACCCAATACGAGCAAATACTGGGTAACTTTCGGTGCTGGACCCCGGACTCATTTCACCGGCATTATCACCTTCATATCATTCAGACGCTAAATAACCTAGATGTTGATACAGCGTCGTAAAATAACCCAATAAAATAAAAAATACACTTCTACTTCCATTATGCTATTGATTACGGCAGAGTAAACTTTTTATATCAGAATGTAACAATTTTTCTCCCTTCTACCTTGAACTACACTTTTCATGTCAAACAGAAAAAGGCTAGTTTAGACTTGCCCATGTTATGTTATTATCTTGTCCATCTTACTGTTTATTTAATAAATCTGTATTAATTCTGTTCTTCACGATTATACTAGTAGTGTGAATTAAATTTTCTTCTTAGAATACACACAGCAAACATGAAACAAGCAGGAAGACTGCCATGGAAACAGGGGATGAAAGTGAAGGGTCTGATGATGAAGCTGATCATTCAGATGATGATGACAACGAAGACCAACATAGTCAAGGAGATACTAAGGTAGGTCAGTTGTGTATTGCTTTAAGTTTACTGTTGCACCCCATGTTAAAGATCCAAGTTGTGCAGTGAAGCACTGCTTAAGTACTGTCGGTGACTCAGGAGAAGACGAGAGCGGACTGAGAAGGAAGGGATGTGAACAGATAACGTAAGACAATACGAGCAATATTTGTACTGCAGTAAGTGGAAACATTAGGTCTCCTTCTGTTCAACTTAGCTTTAATTTCCATACGCATTGTTACTCATGTTTCCTGCACCAGTAATAACCTGGCTACTGGGATGCTTATCTGAGCGATGTTTATAATAATCAACAGCGATAGTCAAGAAGGTCACATTCTTTCTGCTCGTCTTCTCCTGAGTAACGGACTATAGTCAATAGTCATATAATTAGGTTGAAATAATCTGAGTTGAAATTTATGTGAAGAATAGCAGAATACAATAATTGATCAGACTGCAATGACGAAATTTTGCAAAATTTGCAATGTAATTAATAATAGTGGCTCAGGCACTTTGTAAATATGAATTTTAAATTTCGTAACATGTTATGATTATTTGGCATAGATGCAATTAAATTCACCACTGTTTTAACATCTTGAGTTCATTACATTCATCATTCATTCGGTCTCTCTACCTTCTTCCTTCTCTGCTCCTCTCCATCCCTCACTCTCCCCTCTGTATATCTCTTTTCTCTCCTTGACATTTCATTGCATAAATGACTTATATTACATTGCATTCATTACATTATATATTGTCTATTCGGGACTTATATTATTTTAATGTACCGAAGTACATATGATATTTCCATGCAGATATTCTGCGTCATCATACGATGAAAGAGTAATGGAACGGAGAAAAATTCTCTCCGGCATCGGGATTTGAACCCGGGTTTTCAGCTCTACGTGCTGATGCTTTATCCACTAAGGCACACTGGATACCCATCCCGGTGTCGGACAGAATCATCTCAGTTTAAGGCTGGTATTCATAGTCGACACTTTATATCACCACTTTGCAAAGTGACACTTTTGACGAAAATGGCTCTTTCATATTAGTGTATTCATAGACGATTGAAGAAGTGCACTTCACAAAGTGTCACTTTACGCCAGCAAAGTGTAGAGTTACAATTTGGTTGGTAACAGAAGTCCCACAATGCCTTTCAAAACAAGTGAACAAACAATAACAAATTAATGACGTATAACCTACAAATTACAATGCTTGTGATTTGAATTGGGAGCCTATTGATTGCGCGAGGAAGAAAATATATATTTAAAGTTGTTTTATTTCAGTTTCTAGTTTTTGTTGCAGATAGTTTAGATTATTTCAATCAGTTCAGATATATAACATTTTATTAAATAGTGATACTGCTGGTGAAATTAGGTTAGGTTTTGTACAATACATAACTGATCCATTAATTTATATAGTTAGATTAGGTTCTGTACATATCTTTTTCATTGATTTATGTCGCTAAGTTAGATTTTGTATGTATCCGTTCCACTGATTTATACAGTTCGGTTAGATTTTGTAGCCTACATATCTTCTATTAGTTTATATAATTAGGTTAAGTTTTATACGTAAATTTATATCGTTAGGTTAGGTTTTATACGTATCTGCTTCATTGATATATCGTGTTTCCGTTATTTTCATTTTTGTCTTTTTCGTGAATAGTGAATAGAAGTAAAAAAAGAATGAGATAAACAGATTACTACTGCTATTATTATTATATTATTATTATTATTATTACTACTACTATTTTCTCTCTCTCGTTTCCATTATTGCCTGCTCTTCAGGAATATTTTGAATGCCAAATGTTTTTATAATGCAAAACAAAATAGGCCTAATAGTATAAGATCTCTTTTCATGGTGAGGTCATGACTGCACATGAACTAGAGACAGTAGATGTATTGCTTACCGGCGTGAAAATATATATTACCGGGGTATCAAAACAGTAATGATTATATCAACATCAAGATAAATCTTATCTCAAAATACAGGTAGTCAACAAAAATCAAAATCATTTTAAACCCAATATAATTATGGAATCTGCTTAGAAGGCAGGCACGTGAGGTCTCTCAATGCTAATTTAAAATAATTATGCCTACATTAGATTGAAGTTAGTAGTTTAATATTATTCAAGTTAAAAAAATCGTTTCAGTAATAAAAAATAGGTTATATAGGTCTACCTACATATCACTCCATCGAATTGAGGTAATAGCCTAAATATACGAATGTTATAGCCTAAATATACGAATGTTACTACAGAAATACCCGAACTATAATATTATAGACTATATATTAATGTATGGTACATATCTGTAACATAGAATTTTAATGCAGTCAATAACTTTATTATTGGAGGCACTGACAAACGTCTATTATTCGTTTTTGTCAACCAGTCATCGAAAATATAAGCAGTCTCAATAAGTTTCTGTATCAAATCGGAACCGTTTTTTTAATTCTATATCATTATAAAATTCCACGGGATTGTCTTTAGGCCTATCTCTAATTTGTACATTGTCCACTAATTGTGCCAGCTCTTCCGCACGTTCTAATAATTCGACAACTTCCAAGACGTCCGCCATTTTTATACAAAGTGCCACTTTCGGCTCAAAGTGTGGTCGGAACTACACTTTCATCCAAAGTGTTCCTTTGCACCAAAGTGTCGACTGTGCAATGGAAAAGTGATACTTTGCGTCTTCCAAAGGACACTTTAATCGAAAGTATCGACTATGAATACCAGCCTAAGTTCCAACTCTTGGGTTCCCTCTAGTGGCCGCCCTCTGCACTACGTCATAGATGTCTATGAACATAGGACTGAAGTCCACACATGTGCTGAGGTGCACTCGTTATGAGTGACTAGTTGGCCGGGATCCAACGGAATAAGCGCCATCTTAAATCACGATGACGCAGAATATCTGCATGGAAATATCATATGTACTTCGGTACATTAAAATAATATATATGATATGAGTAAATCACTTCGTGATTTAAGACGGCGCTTATTCCGTCAGATCCCGGCCAACTAGTCATTAATAACGAGTGCACCTCAGCACATGTGTGTGGACTTAGTCCTACGTTCATGGACATCTATGATGTAGTGCAGAGGGCGGCCACTAGAGGGAATCCAAGAGTTGGAACTTAAACTGAGACGATTCTGTCCGGCGCCGGGGTGGGTATCCGGTGTGGCTTAGTGGATAAAGCATCAGCACGTAGAGCTGAAAACCCGGGTTCAAATCCCAGTGCCGGAGAGCATTTTTCTCCGTTCCATTACTCTTTCATCGTATTCGGGAGTTACTTGCTGCTGTTTTCAATTCATTGAATATGGATATTCTGTTGAATGTGTGTATTCTATTTAATAGATTGCTTAGTGCTCTATAAACATTGTGTGCACTGGTTGTCTCAGGGATCCACAGCGGAGGATGACGACACAGAATGGGAGAAGTTTCAAACTCGGTTATCAAAACGTGAGAAGGTGCTGGAAGGCCGCAGCAAACAGTCACACAGTGTGCACTGTCCATTTTTCCCAGAGGTGAGTCAGATTCGAACCAAGAGTACTTTGATGCTGCATAAAGTGTATCTTGAAATCTGTAAAGAAATACACGTTTTATGTTTCTATCACTAAAGAAGTGGCATGTTATTTTCTTCAAGTAAGACTTATTAATTCGTTATTTGCTCTGACCCTACAAGTGAGCTCACAGATGTCGCTCGAGCCGAGAAAAGTAGACCACTTAGTTTGTTGAAGACACATTTGGAGTAAAAATAATTACAGTCAAACCTCGATACAACTTTCTTTGAGGACTATAAAAATTGTAGGGTTTTGTAAAATAACATTTAACATGCCTGACTGAAACGAGTGGTCTCGGGTTCAAATCCTGGTTGGGACAAATTACCTGGTTGAGGTTTTTTCCGGAGCTTTCCCTCAACCCATTGGGTAACTTTCAGTGCTGGATCCTGGACTCATTTCACTGGCATTATCACCTTCATCTCATTCAGATGCTAGATGACCATAGCAGTTGATAAAGCGTCGTAAAATAACCAATAAAAAATTGTACTGGTTATTGTTATATTGAGAGGTTATGAAATTTTGCCAGAATTTATGTTCTGAAAGGGGAATATAGGAGAAATAAGTATAAAATAACATTACACCCTATGAAATAACTTTCTCTTACAAATTGATTACCCCAGTGGTTCTCAAACTTTTTGAAGGCATGACCCATTTTTGGGCGAGACTTCAGTTTGCAACCTTCCCTCCCCACTACTGTACAGGTTCTTGACTTCATTCCAAAAATACAAATCCCTGTACAATTGTAAACAACTATAATTTTACTGGATACCACGATTTTAAACAACAGCTTTTTTAGTATTTTCCAGAAGAAACTCAAAACAATTACGGTAGTCACAGATGGATAATGAATGTGTTGCATTTAACTGACTGAAATTCCAAAAAAAGATATGAAGGAAAAACTCATTGAAATATGTTCCTTCTGATGGAATGTTGAAAACTGGACCTTGTTTTGCAGAGCATTCACCAGTTTTGCATCAAAAGAATACCTCGAGTTTGCAAAAGATGCTCTTAAATTTTTTATAACATTTGCAACCTCGTATTCATACAAATTAAGTTTCTCATCTATGATTCCATCAAAACAAAAGCGAGAAATCTCGAACTTGGAAAAGATATCACTGTGTGTAGGAGTTGCATTTTTCAAAACCAAATCAATGTTTCAATGAACTTTTAATCACATTATGTGCTTAAAGTACTCTTTGTCCTTCGTGGCAGCTCACAAATGGTGAGATTTCTAAAATAAAATTAATTCAAATTTGAGGGACTAGATCTGAAAAACAGACACACTTATCACATTATTTATTTTTTATTTTGTAACTGCTGAAAGGTTTTTTTACTTTCATATTCCGCGTTATTTGTTTCTAAATGCAAAATAAATATTATATTTCGTAAATCATCTCGCGACCCCCTCATCTCTTTACACAACCGACCTGGGGGTTGCGACACCCACTTTGGGAACCACTGGATTACCTTATTTGATTTTTCTTGAATAATTTCGAGGGAAAAATTGTTCCGGGGCCGAGTATCGAACCCGGAACCTTTGGTTAAATTGACCAACGCTCTACCAACTGAGCTACCCGGGAACTCTACCAGACACTGATCCAATTTTTCCCTCTATATGCACAGATCTCAAAGTGGGCTTACAGCCGTCAAGCAACCAACATTGAATGCATACTTAACTCTGTGTGACTTAAATTGTGGTTTTCTGTTAACAAACAGTGACGTGTATTATACAGATCAAGCTTTCAGGTATAACTCCTTGTAAAGTTGATTTAAATAATTTCGAGGGAAAAATTGTTCCGGGGCTGGGCATCATATCTGGGACCTTGGGTTAAACGTACCAACGCTCTACCACCTGAGCTATCCAGGAACTGAACCAGACACTGATCCAATTTTTCCCTCTATCCACAGACCTCAAAGTGGGCTGACAACCGTCAAGCAACTAACATTGAGTGCACACTAACTCTGTGTGACTTAAATTGTGGTTTTCTGTCAACGAACAGTGACGTGTATTATGCAAATCAAGCTTTCAGGTATAACTCCCTGTAAAGTTGATTTGAATAATTACAAAGGAAAAATTGTTATACCTGAAAGCTTGATTTGCTTGATTTTTCTTATCCTGGTACCACTTTAATGAAAGTAATGCATGTCTATCTTTAAAATACTGTAGCCAACTATTTCTTGCTTTAAAGTTCGAATCGCATTTTGACACAGAATAGGGCCTATTGTAGGAATGCAATGTGCTCTCATTTCGTTAAACCACTTCAAGGTAGCACTGTCAACGTCTTTTTGCCGCCCATATTTTTTAAACCCTTATGTTCAGGATTAATTTGACCACTAGCGACATTGTCCTTTATTTCCTTGCATTTCTTTATCATTGTTGCCAGCGTTGACTGCACAAACCCATACCTTCTAGCCACTTCAGTCTGCTTCAGTCCCCTGTATAAATCACTAAATACAGTTAATTTAATCTCCAAAATGATATGTTTTCGTGTTACATCTGCCATCATTAACAGCTAACACTAATGTGAAAGATGCCAGTGGCAGGAATCATAAAGGCAAATCCTGTTAAGGGGACTTCTGTTGTAACACATTCCTTGCACAGAATATCAAGATCGGTCAACAAAAATATGTAAGAGGTTAGATGCAGCAATGGGAAAACATCTTTAAGGCGCGATACCAAGTGTAAAGTGAAATATTGAACATAAGAGCCAAGTAAATTTAAAAAAAAATTATGATTTTATGATTCCATAATGATTTCTCCAAAATTTGACTATCATTGTAATAATGGATAAAACATGTTTAAAGTGTAGGAAATACAGCAAGACTGATAAAATTTATCTTTGGGACAGGGTTTATCGTTATATTTGTTTTCGTTTTATCGAGGTTGGACTGTATGTATAATGAGCATTAATCCTTAATGAGCTAGTTGGCAATGTATGCAATGGAGGGGGAAAGAAACTGGCCACCTTATCCCATTATCTTCTGGCGTAGTTGGCTTTGCCTGATAAGTGGTGCCTTATTGGTATCATTTGTGAGGTTCAAACTTGTCATTGGACAGCAATCCAACTAACAACAACAGTTAAAGAACAGCAATCCTTAATGAACTGATTTGCAGACACTTAGTATGAACAAAATCTATCTTAATACCAGGAATTTAAGTATTAGAAATTGCTGACACAGACAAAAACTGAATCCCTCCCCCAGAATAAGGATATAAGTACATAGGGAAATCCTGCACCATATACGCTTATTCTGGGGGATATTCAACTGTCTTTTCAGTACAATGGATGCTATAAAGTTAAATGAGTAAATACAAGTTGTGTAAATAGGTAATCCGAGATGAAGCAAAGAAATTAATCTTCAGTCACACAGAACTTAAAATTTTGATTGTACCAGGTGAAACACTTTAAGATCAGTTAATAAGTTGGCTTGCCTGGGAAAATTTCCTATTTGAAAATTTTCCTGTTCACATCACTACTTCTGATGGAGAAATGTGGAAATATCGCACCTTGAAAACAAGAGGGCTACAAGTGCAAAAATTTCATGAATTGAGATAAGACCACAGTCCGGTATATACAGTCACAAAGCTCAATACGTAGTAAATATGCATCCATAGATAGTTGCTAACCTCTAGGATTGCTACTATCACCTCATCACAATGCGAAATAGTACCTGCATAGTCTATTGTTCCTAGTACCCTCACAACTCAAGCTTCGTGACTGTATATATTAGACTGTGATAAGACTGCTGCCTAATAGAGTAAAACTTTCTCTATCTGTTTCTATATGGCAACAAGCGATAGGTTAAAATTTGGAGGCAGAGTGTAATTTTATCTATACAGTACTACTGCAAATCAAATGAAGCTATTACATATTAAACTTAAAATATCTTATTAGTACAGTTTTTGCACATGTGGCTGTCTTCTTTCCAAGCTGCGATATGTAGATTCATACTCTCAGAGGTTGAGAATGTAAACCACCAATATACTGTCACAAATCGAAAATGGGAATCAATTAAGTACAGTAGAATTATTGGGGATCATCATTAGGCATAATAGATCAACTATTGATCAAATTTTTTGTATTCGACAGATAATGGAGAAAAAATGGGAGTATAAGGGTACAGTACATCAGTTATTCATCGATTTCAAAAAGGCATATGACTCGGTTAAGAGGGAAGTATTATATGATATTCTTATTGAATTTGGTATTCCCAAGAAACTAATTCGATTAATTAAAATGTGTCTCAGTGAAACATACAGCAGAGTCCGTATAGGTCAGTTTCTATCTGATGCTTTTCCAATTCACTGTGGGCTAAAGCAGGGAGATACACTATCACCTTTACTTTTTAACTTCGCTTTAGAATATGCCATTAGGAAAGTTCAGGATAACAGGCAGGGTTTGGAATTGAACGGGTTACATCAGCTTCTTGTCTGTGCGGATGACTTGAATATGTTAGGAGAAAATCCACAAACGGTTAGGGAAAACACGGAAATTTTACTTGAAGCAAGTAAAGCGATCGGTTTGGAAGTAAATCCCGAAAAGACTAAGTATATGATTATGTCTCGTGACCAGAATATTGTACGAAATGGAAATATAAAAATTGGAGATTTATCCTTCGAAGAGGTGGAAAAATTCAAATATCTTGGAGCAACAGTAACAAATATAAATGACACTCGGGAGGAAATTAAATGCAGAATAAATATGGGAAATGCGTGTTATTATTCGGTTGAGAAGCTTTTATCATCTAGTCTGCTGTCAAAAAATCTGAAAGTTAAAATTTATAAAACAGTTATATTACCGGTTGTTCTGTATGGTTGTGAAACTTGGACTCTTACTCTGAGAGAGGAACATAGGTTAAGGGTGTTTGAGAATAAGGTGCTTAGGAAAATATTTGGGGCTAAGAGGGATGAAGTTACAGGAGATTGGAGAAAGTTACACAATGCAGAACTGCACACATTGTATTCTTCACCTGACATAATTAGGAACATTAAATCCAGACGTTTGAGATGGGCAGGGCATGTAGCACGTATGGGCGAATCCAGAAATGCATATATAGTGTTAGTTGGGAGACCGGAGGGAAAATGACCTTTAGGGAGGCCGAGACGTAGATGGGAGGATAATATAAAAATGGATTTGAGGGAGGTGGGATATGATGATAGGGACTGGATTAATCTTGCACAGGATAGGGACCGATGGCGGGCTTACATGAGGGTGGCAATGAACCTCCGGGTTCCTTAAAAGCCATTTGTAAGTAAGAATTCCTCATATCCGACAACTGTGGGACAAAGCCTGTGCCGGACAACTGATTTTGACGGATAATTCGAAAATACGTTTATAGGTTATGTAGACACACTGTACTGCAGAAATATTTTTTTCCATGTTGAAATTTAGTAATTTTCGTATAGATATTTAAAAATAAAGTTTTGAAATATGTACAATGTTTATTTTTACTACTGAATACGGTAATGTACATTCATCAGTTCATAATTATTGTAATACATAATAGCGTAAAGAATACTAAAAGTTTTCGTAATTTTATGACAGTTTTAAATGGCAGCCATGTGATGTGAAGAGCAATGTAGCCAATGTCACAATTATGAAGATGAAGTAGCTCTCGATGATTTGAATCTCTTTAACATATCTCTTATGTCTACTTGTTTATATATACTATCTATTACTTGGATTAAACTTTTATGCGCTACAGCATAATAGAGAATATCATACTTTCCTATTTAGACTCATCCAACACCCCTTCGAAACGGGCGAGTTCAAGTGGTAAATTTAAAGATATTGTCTCTGCGCATTGTTTGCAAGGCCCAAGTGACAGCTTACCAATGCTTCCTGATCTACTCCAGGGGCATAATGGGGTTTTCTGTCTATGTTTTCACGGGTGAATAGTGTAAAGAGTAAACACAATATGCGGCATGTGCGATCCAAGAAAACCACTCACATCTTCACGTCAGACTCTTCCCTTTCGCATGAATGATTTTTTTTTGGCCTAGCCAAAAGTGCTGTTGTTTGGTATTGCTGGTTATTGGGGTGCCGGATACGAGGGATTTTACTGTATATGGAGTATACTCATTCTATGAGCACATTTTCCTCAACAAGATATTACTCATCCTCTTTAAACTTGGACCAAGTTTCCACTTTGGTATGAATGAAAAGTACAATCTGTTCCTGCTTTTCCACCAGAATTGTAATCGTTACATTAACTTGTAAATGTTTCAGGACAAGCAGGAGTATTGGTGGGTTTACATAAGTGACCGCAAGAGCCGGACGTTGCTGACATCTCCATATCACGTGACTGCGTTAGTGGAAGAAGAGGAAGTGCAGCTGAAGTTCACTGCCCCTCGATGGCCTGGGGTGTACACATTTACTGTCTGCCTTCGCTCAGATTCCTATCTTGGGTTTGACCAGACGCACGACATTAAGGTATGTTTATTGTACAGCTGGCGCCAGTGTTTCTGGGATGTGTCCTAGATATATAGTGCCCAGTTTGTGAGCATGTTGCTAGTGCAGCTGAGAATGGTACCATTTCCTATAGACGTCACATCAGCCATTTGCCAAACACAGTTGTTAGACTGACTGCGGCAAATGTAAAACACTCGCACTTAACGTTCCCATTACTTATTTCACACACCAAAAACGGTGACACAGACTGTACATGTCAGTTACACAACCCGCCGATGGGTGTTCCAGTCATCCTATCAGTTTGACCTAAAATCCCATTTTATTATATTTTCCTTTGAAATTAGTTTAAAATGCAAATGAGGCCAACAGACAATTGCTATCTTCCTTACGGGCCATTCCATATGAAATTGATCAGTAAAAAAACCTCGCATTTTTTATATCCTAATTTTTTTCCCTATTTACACAAGGTGCTGAGGAGAGTGCATTTGCAAAAATATACTATCGAAAGTCAAACGATTTTCGTATTGTTGAACGACAAATTTAGCGTATTTTAGACAAACAAGCATCTTTCAGCGCTCAGAACTCTGGAACCATTTACTTCAGAACATTGAACGAGAGCTCATTTTGAAGCTGACATTTGGTAGATTATGTTAAGAAGTAATCCTTATTTTTATTGTACACAGAGAGACAGATAATCTGATTTTACTTACTTTTAGGCTTTTTGCCCATTTGTAAAAATGTAAAAAAGTATTGAGAAAAAATCTTGCATTATTAAGAGGGATTCGGCATTGTTTGCTTAATGGCACGGCAATAAGTTTCGAGGGTATTAAATAGATTATTTTCACACGCCTAGACTTGAACTGCGCAGTACCACACACACTGGCTGAGAGCTGAAGATAAGCGAGCATTGGGCGTCATTTTACTTCTGTGTTTATGAAAACTTGTGATAAAGCTAGCCCAGCTATGCGCTACTAGACAACACATCATGTGTTTATTATCTCCTGGCCTTGTTTACCTCGGCTAGCTCCCGCCTCACAATCAGCTGGTTAGTTCATGCGTGTACTATTTATTTTCTTTATTTGATATTTTCAATACTTTCTTATCAACGTTGCACCAGTAAAAAAATATGTGTTTATTTGTACTTTCAATGCGAAATCTAACCATATATTTTTAAAATATTTTTTCGTGGGAAAAGGCGTCTTAATGAAGAAAAATCTAAATTTCTCCATTTCCATAAAAAGTAAGAAAAACTGTTTACATGTCAATATAAGCTTTAACTTCTCAGCATGAAAATAAACCATGATTTTGATCATTGGGTGAAAGGGTTTCGGAGCCACAACAGTTTAAAGTTGCTAATTTTATGAAAATACGATAAATTTAAATATTTTTAATTTAAACACTATTAAGTTCTGATGCCTCAAACTTTGCACAAAGCATTGTATCACAGTTCTCTACGGACAGAAAAAGTTTCATTGTATTTAAAAATTGCAAGGTCAATTTTCTCTATATTTCGATTGATTTGAGATGGAATAGCCCTTACGTTCATCTGTATATTTTCACTAAGAGCAATAATCTTTGCTTTTTTACAGGGTGTGACACCCATAGAAAAAAAAAACACTCAGAAAAACTAAAAAAATAATTGAAGTGGAAAAGCTGTTTTAACACCACTAAAAATTAATTCATAATGAAAGAATGGTCCGTTAAATTAACTGTCCTTACTGGTGGTACATTGTTGCAATATTTTCAAGCGAAATGTATACAACAACAATGCAATGCAATGTGTAATTTAATTGAAATTCACTCTTGTCCTAACTACCCTGCACAGTACTGAATTAACAACTACCAATAGAAATCAAGCTCGTTGTAAATTTTCTCTTTATAAATCCGTATAATGAGAAAGTAAAAGGAAAAACCTTAATAAGCAGAAAAGAAATTCGTAATAGAAACATTGTCTTATGTCTTTACTGTATATTACAAAAGAGGTGGCATCGATGGTGGTGTCATTCATCTGCTTCTGTGGATGGGCAAGTAAATCAGGAATGAATTTGAATTGCCTGCTGTGTTCGCAGCTGGACGTGAAGGAGGCCCCTGAAGTGCCCACAGAACATCCGCAGTGGGACATGCTGGATGACGAGGAGGAGGAACCAGAGGGTGACGGCAGTGACATTTCAGAGTTCACCACAGACGAAGACGTAGAGGAAGACCAGGACTGAACAGTTTAAATCACAGTGGCGCTCCTCACATGCAATATTTACTATTTTTTAGTAATTTTTATATTGTTTTATTGCTATGTTAAATTGAGTATTTCTTTCTACTATGTTATTTATCACACATCCTTCAGTATGTTGAGTTGCATCATGTCGTGGCCAGATGTATGAAATGCTGTTGTAATTTCTTGTATAATTTATGTCGCTGCAAACAGGGATCAAGGCTTGTTCTTGTTGCCAAGTTACAGTTACCTGTTTCTCTTTTTCTTTTTTATATCCAGGGATATTAAATTTTTTAATGGTGTTGGGAATTTGTAGTTTTGTGATTATGAACAGTGTTTAAGAATTCTGTATTAGTAAGACATGCAGAAGTGATAGATGGATGAAATACCTTCTCTTTTGTTTCTACACCAGGGGCCTATTCCACAAAGATATGCCGTTGTACATTACAAGTAAATTCTGTAGTAAGTAGTATAAATACTAAAGTTTGTGTTCTACAAGACTTTTCTACAGCAGTACTTTACCACTCCTTACTTACAAATTACCAATGAAGCTTCATGATTGTGTTCCACAAAAGTACTAGTATTTGGAACTCACTAGTGAATTGTCAAGTATTCTCTACCAATGAAAGGAGACTAATACATTCATATACTAATGCGATTTAAATATATTTATTTCGTAATATTAAGATATATGTTGATAAATATGTACTATAGAATATCTTATCTTGCTTATATTTCCTTCAAAAGAAACAATTTCATCTGCTTTGGGACCATTTCAATAATTTTGCAATGTTTGTAATTTCGTAACAAGTTTGACAAGTGAACATCATTATTAGTGGCATATGTTGGCTTGTATGAGAAACTTATCAAGGAGCATTATGCAGGGATCGCAGAAGAACATGATATTAATAAAGAATTAATTTTTCATTATTAATGAAGTAAACTAAAATAAATAACATTGCAGGGTTACAGAATTTGTAGAATATTACAGTATACTACGAATCTTACTATTAAGGAGACAAACATGACCTAATTCGATGAATTAAATACGAAGATAAACAGCTGTTTAATATTATGACATAGTATGTTTATTGATGTGATCTCACTTGGGACGATTCATTGGTAATGTACAAGACACTATAATTCTTTTGTGGAACAGAAAGATACAATTCCATACTTTACAACATCTTTCATCAGTAATTTGTAATGTATAACACCATACCTTTGTGGAATGGACTCAAGATGTCATCCTTGCTGATCCAGTGGCTTGTCTCTTAGCCCAACCATTATGAGCTGAAACATACTGAACGAGATGGATTTTTCAGATGGAAGAACACAAAGTACTTTTCTTCCAGGGGTCATGTACACTGCTGGTTACAGGCTATTTTCCTCGGGAGTAGGGATGGAATAAATGGGGGTGACTGGATGCATTTAATAAGTTACAGGGTATTTTTATGTGGCAATAGTTTGCACTTCTGTATAGGATTTATTATTATTATTATTATTATTATTATTATTATTATTATTATTATTATTATTATTATTATTAATTTTCACACAACTGTAAGTTGAAGAAATAAGAGTATTGGTAATCGAGAATGCTCTACTTTTGTAGAACTACGATTAGGAAGCCAAACATCTTCTGAATAATGTGGGCAGTGCCTCAAATTGTTATCGTCTGTAATGCGTCCGGATTTAGTGTTCTAGGAATGGTAGGAAATGTTCAGTAAGCCTCTTATAATCCAACCAGCTCAAGAAAGAAGCATCACATAAACAATGTAGTAGAAATGCAAATGAACCCAGAATTCACCTCTGAATGTTATGCTGAATCCGAAGAAGAGGTATTTGTTGAAGAGCAAAAGGAAGTCATATTTGAATTGTATATTATTGGCAGATTGTACTCTTTACCGTGAAGATGTCTTAATGAAATTAAACATCACAGCAATCACTAAAACCATCATGCAGAGGCGTCATTTAGGGCTGAGTTTAAGATTAAAAAAAAATAATAATTGAGTACTACTAAAAGAAAAAATGTGAGAACTGTACTTTTGATATTAGAATATTCCACTTTTATACATGCTTAAGAAATATAAGACGAGCTAGTTAATGACTTTGCTCAAATGAATCCAAGGCGTTACTCTTTGCTACATTAGTGGTTGTTACTTACTGTAAATAAAGGTACAATTTTTTTGTAAATTAAAATTAAAATTTCTTTTATCAATAAAACTATCCAAAATCGGACAAATGTATATATGAACTTTTTTCTTCAAAATGATTTCAGATATCAGATACTAGAGTATGGCATAATCTTCGTGAATCACCCTGTGTATGTTATCTAATCTAATGGAACATTTTTTTTTTTTTTTTTTTTTTGTTTTGTTTCATGATCAAGTTTACCTCGGTTTACGGTATGGGAGTTCACCATGCTGTATACCCTATTCTGTAAGGTCTTCCTTAAAAATGCTTCCCCCCCCCCCCCCCAAGCAAAAACTGAAATGACGACCTGCCATCAGGAAGTACCAGAATAGTTGATACAAGCACGTTACAAATGCCCAGTCACAGGCTGTTTAATTATAGATCTCTTGGGAAGAGAAGTTCTTGGATGTTTGAAAAGCTGTGGATGGACCAGTTTTCAGCAGCCCAATGATAATTGAAGGCTATTTTTTATAGAGAAACCCAGTTCATTTGTGAATAAAATACTTTTATTTTTAATGAAGTTTCAGCAGTTTTAATAACTACATATATCCCCTCCTCCTATACTGAAAGGGTGGTTCTGTTGAAAACATGTTGTCTCTGTGAATGTAGCATTGTACACTTCATTATTTACTGGTACTAGTGTCAGGAAGCATTGGTTTTGTGGGATTTACTTACAGTAACTTACTACTCTGTTACACTAAGTTTTAATACATCTTTTTGCATACCGTTGAGCAAGTGATTATTCACCATCGCAAAGGACGGTAGCCATTAGTCTTGTATATGCTGACTTAACTGGGTGTTTGGAGTTGGCACAGAAAGAAATGTTAACTAATCTCTGGCGAATCCTCAGCCTCATTTTGCTGTCATAAATTCCACCAATGCTAATTGATACAGCGTCCTTAAATGACTGTCTGAAAAGTGACTGAAATTTTCCTTATAGTAATTGATACAGCATCCTTAAATATAGTACAACTCCAATTATCTGGACTAATAGGGGGTAGTACGATCCGGATAATTGAGTTGGAAATGAAAAAAATCTAGAAACAACAGTAGTAAGCTACTGCATGTATTAAAAGTGCAAAATGACTGTAGACCGACAGTTTATAATGAAAAAGTTACACATATTCAAACAAAATAGAATTTTATATCGATTAAAATTATAAGAACTCTTCATATTCCATACAGAACAGAACTTTACTTATGTATGGTAGTACAGTAACGAACTAAAAAAAGCCTAAACATATGCAACTTTCTTTGAATAAACAATTTCAAACAGTCCTGAAATGTAATCTGGACAATTGGCGATCTGGATATTTGGAGTTCAGATAATTGGAGTTCTACTGTAACTGTCTAAAAAAGTGACTGAAATTTTCTTTATAGTAATTGATAGAGCATCCTTAAATAACTGCCTAAAAAAGTGATTGAAATTTTCTTTACGGTGACATCTGTTAATGTGAATTTTTTTAACATATAAAATGTATATAAATTGGAAAGGACCAGAAAATAATTTTAATTAAACTGGATTTTTTTTATTTTTATTTTGGCATTTGCTATAACAAAATTTCATTTACAGACTGGGTGTATCCCCATGTATTCTTATTTCACTTACTTTGTGAATGTTGAATGTGAATGTTGGTACTCCCATCCTTACATTGGTGCCATGGTAACCGTGCAGTTGTAAACAAACATGTCTGACCAGAGTCTATTTACCATCGAACAAAGATTAGTGACAGCGGTTTGGCTTCATGAAATACCTCATACCGGCAACATCATGGAAACAGTGAAGATGAAATTTCGTGACCGCTTTGGTGTGGAACTGCCAAGGAAAGCAACACTGTTGCAACAACACTTAGCATTGCAAGTGTGCCAATACCTGAATACGATCTTTCCCAACTGGTGGATTGGAAGAGGATCTGCAGATGATCAAGCTCCTTTTGCCTGGCCTCCACGAAGTCCTGATTTCACAACACCTGATAATGCTCTCTGGGGGTTCATCAAGGACAAAGTGCTAAAATTACTACTATAACACAATGGTAGAATTACGAGCAACTGTGGAAGATGTCTTCAACGAAGTAACTCTTGATTATCTCCGCAAAACATCTGCCAGGACATGGCGCAGGATTCAGCTGTGCTATGAAAATGAAGGTCTTCATACCGATGTCTTGGATTGTTAAATTATCAGGTACATGTCCATATCAATCAATCAGTCAACCATACCCTTCATAGTGTTGTAATACATGGTGGGTACGCCCACTTTATAACCTCTCTGTACATGCTGACAACAATGCCCATAATTTTGAAAAACACTTAAATATTGTTTTTTTTACTGTGGGATGACCTGTGTCTGGTCAGTTTCGTTCCACCAGCCAATCATTTGTTGACTAAATTTATCACTCACATCTTATGTTTCATTTCTGGTTTTATCTTCTTTTGCGGTGCCAACAATTTTAGACAGGATTTTCATTTCTCTTGTTTATTTTAAAAATATGTTTAAAAAATATCTGAATTAAATACAAAGAACATGTAATTCTATTACCGTTACATACTTCTTTATCAATTATAGTATGAAATTACTGTGATGTTGTTAAATAGTGTTTAATTTAATTTTTAATGTAGGTAGGTGTTTTCAGTCACTATTCTCATACAATAAGAAATTATATCTTTAAGCTTATGAGGTAAATTATGGTATTTACTGTAGTTTTTCATGTTATGATTTATTGAACGAATAATACTAAGTCTACTAAATTTTGTTCTCATTCTCAAAGTGGGGATTGCTGAGAAAAATATCTTATCAGATGAGCTGGCAAATGTGGTATCTGTGTTGTGTGTGGATCCTGTAAGATTCTTCAGTCATACTTCCCCATTGTCAGAATACAGGATTTGATTGTAACATGTCCATCTGGTACAAAACATCCCACATAAATTTTCAGCAGAATTGAATTCAGGTTAAGTCTTGTTAAGATGGATGAAATTTTTGTCTGTTATGTTACAGCAATGATTTGTTTCATGAATAGTTATTTTTATCAGTTTTAAGATTTAGATATTAATAGAAATTATATTATTTGGTGTTATTTATAATGTTAAACATCTATTCTTTCACTTTAGGACACTTTTGCAATATTAGGACAGTGACTAAAGTAATCCTGTAAATTTTTGACATGTTAAAATTCATCCTTATCCATTTTTATGGATTTTATAGAGACTAGAATATGTTTATTTTCAATTGAATCACCCTTTCATGTAACAAAAGTCTACATTTGTTTGTTTTATTTGTCATACCCTAGTACTCAGATGTCAGTGTTATCGTTGTATTACATTAGTGTTAAAGCGTGATTGTGAATTATTATTGAAAAATAGTGTATTGATGGCAGAAATGGTAGGAATACTTGAATAAAACTGCAATAAGGCTTTCTTTTTTTTTATCCATTTTGAATCTTGCGTTCACTACTTTTAACACTTGAATATAATAAATTGATTAACTAGTGGACTTACTCGTGTTAATCAATTAATTATTTTCTTTTTTAACACAAATTCCATTTGGACTTGTCAGAATTTTAACTTAGATCTCCAGCGTGAAAAGAACAATTCTTTAGCCATTTGATCAACAGACGAAAGGGGAACTTATATTGTGAGAGTTACATCCCAGGATATAAATATAAAAATAACACACTTTAAAGTAGCTATTAAGAGAAGGAAAGCGAAGGCTGTGTTTTCAAACATGATTTTGATCGTTGTTTTGAGTCAAGACTTGGAAACGCAGGATAATTGAGGTCTGATTTCTTAAAAAACGTTTCTGCAGTCTTTAGTCTTCCAGCAAGTAAACTTATTATATTGTTTATTTTGCAGCAATACAGTGGAGCCCCATTTTAACGAGAGTTGGTGAAATTAAACGAAAGTCCTCTATAACAAGAATTGCTTATCTTGGTATAATGTTCATCCTTACGGTTTTAATCCGAAAATGCAGTACACGAAATTGTAACAATATTTCTGTTGTTCTTCCATTATGTGTACTCTGTTCGGAACTGAAAGAAAATGAGTGTGAGTTCTTTTGTTTCTCATGATCTGTAGCTTCATTATTGTTGCGACATGAATGTTGATGACAATAATAATAATAATAATAATAATAATAATAATAATAATAATAATAATTTAATGCATTTATTTCAGTGGACGTTTTAAAGATTAATATCATCAACATTGCAGAGAACTGGTTCAGTACGCATTATCAGAAATGTTTATGCAGTGACGAGATGGAAGATATAGCAGGATCGTACTTACAAATGGTGTCTTTATTTAATGAGATTTTATTTGTAACAATACTCGTTTTGTTGTGGTTCTACTGTATTTCTTTATAATATGTATTTAAATGTTATTTTATTATTTTAAAGCCAGACCTTTGAAATGTGAAAGGGAAAAGAAAGAGAGAAGGATATTTTTACATAAAATATGCAAGGAATTACCTGGTGTGATTATAAGAGCATTTCAGACAGACAGATGACATACGAATAGGTCAAGTGATTGTCAGCTGTTGTTTGGAGCATCCATTATACTAAATTTAGTTGAAAGTGGGACCAAAGAAGTCATATAAGCCAAACAATTTCCATTCATAGGGGATATCGCATCAGTCTTAAATTAATATGTAAGTTACATATAATCATAGAAGGGGTTTGGTTCATGGTTGAGTAAGCTTACGTAGTGTACATAGTTATTCTTGAATATATGAAATCTACAAGGGAAAACATAAATATTTCTTCACAGTAAAAAATAAAATAAAATTATATTGAATTATATGTCAGAGATATTCTAAATTTAGCTGATCTATTTTTAGCAGAACTCTCTAATGGTTGTGAAAATTATAAAAAAAAAGTTTTAATTGATTCTTTTTATGGGGAAAAAAAATTCTAATGAAGTAGTCTTATGGTGTGTGTACACTCTTTACAAACTTCTGAAAATGGATGGTTTATAACTATTTTCTTTCTTTCATGGTGTTGCACCTGAATATTGAGACATCAGCATCAACTGTAGGGATTCCCATGGTTTCTTGCTTCGTAGAGTGTTCACCATATCAGTTCATAGAGTTGGCCTGCTGGGGAAGATGGCAAGATGCAGTGGTTTTCTGATGCTACTGCATTGGTGATAATGGTGATTGTGGCATGCGAAGAAATGGTGTGATATGATGGCAGGGAGAATGGGAGTACCCCAAGAAAATCTGTCCCCATTGGCATCTTTGTTCACCAGACCCTGGGATTCGATCTCAAGTGTACAGCATGGGAAGCTGATGTTCTAGCCATTCAGGTAATATTGCACCTGTATCTTTTCAAACAAGATAACTAATTTGTAGCATATTTGCTTTAAATTTGTGATGTAAAACTCCTAATATTACTGTTTTTGTAATAATTCAACCTGTGTATACTCCGTTCACTCTTAGAATAGGTTCTAACTTGTAATGTAAATAAACAAATTGTATCCTTCCGCCAAAAACCAGACCTGTACACACCAGACCAATGTTTTGTTTTCCATTTGTACATGGATTTATACTGTGAACTACTACTGAGTAGAATGAGCACGTGGTTTACGTTTCCATTAGGACCCAAACTAAGAGCGGACGGACTATAGTAGGCCTGTTGTTAACCTTAATAATTTTTAGTTCTGTCACAGTAAGAAATTATAGATTTGGAAAGGAGAAATCTATACAGTAATTATTGAATTCAGAAATGTCTGTCTGCATCTCATTGTATGTTAGTTTTCAATATGTAAAGGGATATGAAATTATTTTAATTATTGTTTTTTTAATATGTTCACAAATTGCGTGTGTGGTCAAAATTTAAACGACAAATATTGCAAATTGTATGCATTTTATACAAGTAAAATGAAATTCAACTCATCCATACCATTCTCCGTTTTGAATATTCCAGAATTTTCATTTCTTAGTAATTCATTTTATTTATTTTACCCTTTTTAAATGTAATAGTTGTAGTAATCATAACCTCAATTAAAGTATGAGTTATGTAACATGCATGCCCAATTTGAGGGCATTCATCCACCTCTATGTTATTGTTAATTTTTATTTTGACCTTGTATTAGGGTGAGGCTCATAAAGGACCTATAATCCTCATCTTATCTTATTTTATATGTGAATAACATCAGTAGACCCAACACTTGCTCTGATCTGCAAGTTTGCCTTCGTCTAACTGTAGGGTGCTGACTACACCCACACAAGATGTTTAGTGTTCCATTGTGGTGGTGTTGCAGTGTTAATATTCCTGATATATAGTGTGTGTAGTTGTAACGAACTCTGGTGTAATTGGTAACTTCGATTCATGGGATAATTCCTATACTGTACTGTTTCAAAATGTGTGACTGCAGTGGATATGTTGAAACAAGTTTTATTAGTGTGAAAGAAGCATTAGAACATAATTTACAGTGGTATAAATAATAATGATAATTATTTAACACATTTTGTGTGTTTTTCTTCCTCATTCTGGTTATCCTACATGGCAGTGGTTCCCAAACTTTTTGAAAGCCTGATCCACTTTTGAGGAAGACTTCTGTATGCGATCCCCACTAAATTAGTAGGATACTTACCCCAATCGAAAAATACGAATCGACAATACGTATGCGACTCAAATAGACAAATACAATGCAAAAATGATACAAAATATTACGTTAACATCATTTTTGGTAGCCTACTTTGCTGAAATTTTCGAATACTGATACTTAAAAACTTTGAATAGTACATTTTGAATCTTGCGTACACTACTTTTAACACTTCGAATATAAGTAATTGATTAACTAGCAGACTTACTCGTGTTAATTATGTAAGTCTGTGCGGCTTACAGCTGTTTCGGTGCTTCATCACACCATCCTCAGAGCCTACTATATCTCAGCGTCATCTCGAACTTCTCTGCCTGTATCAGTACAAACTCACATGTAATAGTTCCGACAAGTCCTACATTGGACAGACAGGCAGATCATTCCAAACACACTACAAAGAACACATTAAAGCAATAACCAGAGGACACAATACATCTACATACGCTGATCACATAACCAATGCTAACTATACATACAATAACATAAATGCGGACATGGAAATCCTACACATCAGTGGCGATTTCTCTTAAGGAGCACAGGAGCAGTGCACCACCTCTTCAAATAACACATGTTTTTAAATTTATATCAATGAGCTGCAGCAGACTATGTGAGCGACATAATTCTTTATTATAATACTATGTAAAAAATAACGCCACACATGTACTGATCTTGTTGACGCCTGGGACTTACGTTTACCGCTCGACACTTGCGGCACACTGTTCCATTGGAGCATGCGCAATAGTAGTGTTTCACTGGCAGGCTTTGGAGCATGGTAGGGAGCCAGTACAGTGTGCGTAGGCGGGGTTAGGAGCACTTTCAGATGTGTTCTCAAGCTGTCTGCAGTAGCTGTTAGCTCGTTCCATCATAAATATTGCAATGAATAGTGTCCAAAATCTTTTAAATGTGTAATTTTCTGTAAGACTTTACACGAAAAGATGAAAATAAAGAAGATGAGTACATGTACATAGGAATTAAAACTGTAAGTGACTAAGAACAGTAATAGAGAAGTGGCAAGAAAATAATTCAACTTTCGGACTTCGAAAAATGCAGTATGCGGCTGCAATATAAAAGACGCTGTATTTTGTTTTCCTTGCCTATTGTTCGACGGCGAACATTCATTGACAAAAACAAGTACGTTTTATGAATTTTATTTATTTTTCTGTTTGTATGTAGGACTTTGCGTAGTAACTAAATAATTTTGATTACAGTTCTGCAGGTATGATTGATTTGAAGCACACGAATGAAAGAATTAAGAAACACGGTTCTTCAGCTGCACAGTCAACAATAATATTAAATTAGCAGTGTTGGGTCAAACAAACATACAGACACAATTGGATTCAATTAGACTGTCGAACTTCATAATGATGAAGTTACCAAGAACAAATATGTGCGTGCGGTTTTGTGGAGCTTTTGAGTTGGCTTTAAGAGGTCACGAAGACGGAAACTCATCCTTAAACGCTAATATTTTTCTTGGCCTCATCAATTTTAGTTCTGAATTAGACGCACTCTTAAGGAACATTTGGAAAGAGGAACAGTGTTTAAAAGCACATCAAACACTATACAGAACGAAGTCCTTCAAGCCATTTTGATGTATGCCATGATGAGATTTCAAAAAATAAAGAATGCTGCTGACTTTTTAGCAGTTAAGGCTGATGAGACGACAGACGTATTGAATGCTTGTGAACGTGTGAATTTTGTTATAAAACGCAATATAATGAAAACAATATTATTTACGGTGTGCTGCAATAGAAATTGAAGATTTTACTTTGCTATTAATGGACCTACATAGGAAACTGATTAACTGTAATTTTTGACTAACAAAATTATGTAAATCTATACCTACAGTATATAACATATGTTAATAGTTATATCGTAGTATCTATAATAATAATAATAATAATAATAATAATAATAATATGATGATGATAATCACAATCATAATAAATATTTGTGCACCACCAGGATTATTTATCACCACACGCCACTGCTACACATACAACCCAAGAACCAAAAACTCAACACACTAGAACAATACAAAATATACAAACACACTAAAACACACCCCGATCAAATTCTCAACACACAGATCAATTTCAGTACACACACACTATTTGACTTCACTTTTCAACACCTTTCAACAATCAAATGCACCCACATAACAGGCAGAGAAGTTCGAGATGACGCCAAGATCTAGTAGGCTCTGAGGATGGTGTGATGAAGCACCGAAATAGCTGTAAGCAGCACAGATTTACATAATTAACACGAGTAAGTCCGCTAGTTAATTGATTACTTTGAATAGTAGTATGCAAGGCCAAGATGTTAATATAAAAAATAGCCAGAGATAAAAATCAAAGGATTTATAAAGAAACTTGCTTTCTGGTAGACGTTACTTGACAAGAAGGAATGTGATGCATTCCAGTGTATTAAAGAACTCGTGGAAAATTTAGCTGTATATGATACGAAAAATACAGGGTGTCCATAAAATAAGTAACTATTTCCATGAAAATGATATAGTTCATGATTTTTGTATTCATAAGACGATTGTACACTACAGACTCACTCATACACACTCATTGGTTCCTTTTGACATGTCATCCATTGATGTCCCTGCACAATTCCCATCTGGACACGGGCCGACAAACCTCCAACGGATTTCATTGAACATATCAGAGACAGTCTAAAGACCAATGTGTAGTTGGGAATCACGCAGACAAAGATGTATGGACCATTTTTTTTTCAGAATGAAGACCATTACTGGTGTCTGTTACTTGGATATGCTGACAGAGTTTCTTGCTTTATTTCGTAAATCATCTCAGCACCCCATTCAGTTCTTTACATGATCCTCCTTGGTGTCGCGATCCCCAGTTTGGGATCCACTGCTACATACTCTTAAAAATTATACTGTTATAGGGTACATACCTACATGTTTTAGTATAGCGCTGTGTACATTTCAAATGTACTTTTGCATACAAACCCAAACTCTAGTGATAGTATTTCAAAAAATTAACACCATCCCAATCATAGACGATCAATCAACATGACTTTCGTTCATTCATTCATTCATTCATTCATTCATTCTGCCCAAGGACAGGTCTTTCACTGCAAACCTAGCATTCTCCAATTCTTCCTATTTTCTGCTTTCCTCTTAGTCTCTGCATATGATCCAATGTTGTCTATCATCTGATATCTTCTTCTACCTCAAACTCTTCTCCCTTTCACCATTTCTTCCTTTGCAGCCTTCAGTAGGCAGTTTCTTCTCAGCCAATGACCTAACCAACTTCTTTTCCTGTTCTTGATCAGTATAACGCTTCATAATGTGTCCTTCCCCAGCATCCCCCCTCCCAGACATCTGAATGGGGGGATAGTTTACATCTGGAATCTTTTACTGTGAAAAGACTCTTTATGCCATGTTTGCAGTTTTTCTTGGGAAAGATAAATGGGGTAGCTTCCTGTAGCTTTCCGCACACCACTCTTTTTATGACTTATAAAGATTTTTTTTTTTCAGTACCGATACTTCTTCCTTCATAATGATTAGGGACCAGATTTTTATGTAATATCAAGGTGTGAAATATGTACATATTTATGTAAGAAAAATAAGCTGAATATTTACCAAAATATGTAAAATCATGAAAATATTTAATATCAATATGTGGCAGATATAGGATAGGTAAGACTCTCCAGTTGTGAATTCATAGAGCACCCGACTTTTTTACTGCATGCTTGACACATTACAATTTTTCCATCTGTAGTGAAACCTTCGTCCATCACAATCCATGATTTTATTTTTGTCGTTAGGATTGTAGATACAGTGGCCTTTTAGTTAGTTAAAAGCAGTAGATAAACTCACATGCACTTTATACTGTAAGTACTAAAACTAGAGAACTGAGTGAAATGACTGCAAGCACTGTTTTGTTTTACTGGATTAGGAGAAAATAAGAGGAGATGTGGGACACATGCATTTTAGCTGCTCCCTGTAAGAAAAAAGTACCTACTAAAACCTCAAACTATAGGCATTTAATAACTGTTGTTTGCCTGGAACTAAGGACGTTGTGTTTCGTGCTGAAATATATCTTTTCTTGGGTAGGTAAAAAGACTTTTCAAATCTGTGTATCTCAAATTGTAAACTTCCCTAACGGAAGTTTTTTTTTTTTTTTCCTTTTAGAGAAGTAAAAATGAATAAACCCCCTAAATATGTAGATTTATGTAATATCAAGCCATAATATGTAATGTGTGGTAAATATGTAAAAATATGTCGTATCAAATTTGATTATATTAATGGTAATTACAAGATTCGCAAAGATTCGTTCTTTATATACAGTTAGGTTGAAAGGAATATAATATGCAATTACATAAAAATCCGGTCCCTAGTAATGATCTTAAGTTACAAATATATGAGAATAACAACTTTGGACAAACTCGGATATTTACACATTACCGATATTTCCCAGATCAATGAATCTGCCTTAGCAAACTCGGTCTCTGAAGAAGAAGTTCATGAAATTTGTCACATTCAAATTGCAAATCACATTTCACAATGAGTAAATTCCACAGTGTATCTACTTTTAATTGAGTCTTTTCAGATGTCCAAATGCCGTTCTTCAGGCAAAATACCTTTCAGTGGATGCATAGGTTCCTGGTAAACATAAAGCAAACTCAACAATGATACACAGGTTCTGAAAAGGGGAACTATGTTTCATGAAATGTTAAAAAATTTGCTTCCACTTCCGATCAGGTGTCACTTTTAATGTGCTCCATGCAGTCAATTTTTCTTCTGTCACAAATGACTGCACATGTACAATTTCATCGAATAACTCAGTGTCATTGATCTTGTTGTGGGATGTGCTGTTGATAAATTGAACAGCATTTTCAAGATCTTTTTATGTTAGTGGTGATCTAAGCAAAATAAATTGAAAGACCTGAATATCATCAAAATGCTGACTCGTGCTGTCAAGGTAACTGAGCACATGTACCATAAAATTCAATCATAGTTTCAATGCAACCATCAACTGCTTTTCTGTCAAGCACACCCTCCTCTTCGAACTTAACCAGGTAAGATTTTGCAATCAAAGGAATAAAATGTTGCTTCTATCTTTCTTGAAACATGAATTTCAGCTTCTTGAGAGATACTGCAACCTCAACAACAGATAGCTTTTGTCCTTGAATTTGTTGAACAAGATAGTTTTTGTCCTTCAATTTGTTGAACAAGATATTTTTTGTCCTTCAATTTGTTAAACAGTATTATGGAATATTGAGGCTTGGCTATGAATAAAAGAAAGCCACATGTCTGCACAAGGATTAAAAAAAAATTACTTAATAAAAACAGGGCATTTTTCAATGGAGAGGAAATATGCTTTTAAACCTGGAAAAATTTTCAGGACCCATATATATATATATATATATATATTATATATATATATATAGTGAAACCTGTCTAAAGCGGCCATCTGAAGTTACCTTGTAAAATGGCCGTTTTATCAGGTGGCCGCTTGATTAAGGTTGAGGTTTTTTATGAAAATACTGAATTTCATTGACTTGTTAGTACTGTGCGTGTACAATAATCGTGCATATTAATGTCAGCCTCTTCCATTCTTGCAACTAGCCTTTTCAAAACTCGCTTGCGGTACCTCAATTTAAATGACTGGATAATACCTTAATCAAGGGGCTGGAGGTGTGATGTATTTGGGGGAGGAAACACCAATTTCACGGATCACATTGCGATTTTGTCGTTTAATCTCGGAATTGAAATCGCATAGCTAATTCTCAAACAATGATGATGTCATCCAAGCTTTACTGCTGGCAGAACAACTTCACCCCCAACATTGTAAATGTCTCTGAGTTCATATTCCGCAAGAATTGAAGGCAGTCTATTTTTTCTGTTCTTCAATAACATTGGTTGCAATGTCACTTTCTTCACCAGACACAGAACGAAATGCAATGTTATGCCGTTTTCTAAAGCACTCTACTCTAACCTCCCATTACTAGTAACAAAATTGCTTACATTGAGTTCTTTGGCAATTTCAAGAGCTTTCTCTTGGATCATAGGCCCACTTACTGGCAATTTCTTCGCCCTCGCACACTTGAATCATTCTTAAACGAAATCATTCACATTGCTAAACATAGATTCTCTCTTCTTTTTTTTTTTTTGGAATATTTTTCTCAAATTCTTTTTATATTTCATCTTTATTCTTAATTATACCGTTTATTTGTGTCCTTCCACATTTGAATATTCCTGCAATTTCTCTCGCAGATGTTCTCTTCTCACTTTCTTCAATAATTTTTCGTCTCACCTCTAAACTTAACACCATTCTAGATTTATTGTTAGACATGTTTCTCTTTCAAACTAACTTCACAGTTCTGAATCAACTGAATGAATAGAAGAAAAATTCGTAAAAGCTGGTCCAAATAGAGAAAGATAGAAAGAGGAGAAAAAGTTCGAATGGTTAACTACTGACCTGAAGCATACTGTGACATTTTCGATAGAAAACGTCCGTGTTTCAATCCTTTAAAAACGAGTAAGAATTTATAGCTATGCAGGGTCGAAGTGGAAAGTGACAGAGTCATAAAACAATAACCAACTAACCCCAAGATATGGAGGGTTACTGTTGTACACTTAGGTATTGTCCTCGTGACGTTGCTTCCTGTCCTCTAACCATCGAAAAAATAGGTCAAACAGTATCCGTGAAAAGATTTCTTGTTGGACAGTGACTGTTATAGTCAGGTTCCAATCCAAATAGACCTCGTCCGCTGGCCGGTGCATGAGGTGGCTGCTAAATAAAGAGAGAATTTGTATTGTCCTTATGGAAAATTCAGTTGGTTCCAAAGAAAATTGGCCTTTTGGCCAGGTGGCCGTTCAAATGAAGTGACCGCAAAGGCAGGTTTCACTGTATATATATAAGTATGAGCAAATCTTTGATATTATTGCCTCTAGGTGGAGTTGTCCACTCAGACAACAGGCCTACGAGCTACAAATTCGAAAAGCCAGATTTTTAAGGGTCCCCACTGTAATTCAGAGGACGTTGAGACATACTTAGGCAGGGCTGGTCATATTAGAAAGTTTAAATGTAGAAAACAAAGAACGGACGTGGCAAAATTTTCCTTTGTTAACCGCACAATAGTAGACTGGAACAGCTTACCTGCGGCAATCTTTCAGGGTGGTCCTCTCAAAATCAATACACTTAAGGAAAGGTTGAGAAGATTAGACTGAAAATGTAATTGTAGGTGCAGTGTAATTATCTAAGTTGTGTCATGTAATTAATTAAGTTGATATGTAATTAATTAAGATGATATGTAATTTAGTTAATACGTAAATAAATTAAGGTGATATGTAATTAATTAAGATGATGTGTAATTAAGTTGATTTGTAATTAATTAAGGTGATATGTGATTACTAAAATTGGTAATAGTTGGGAGAAATAGAAGTACTTATAAGTTAGATTTACTTTTGCTTATTGTAGGCGTTATTATAGAATAGTTTTTATTTATTGTCCTAGGTTTATTGCATCTATTTATTTATAGTTAGAAATAAATTTAAGTTTATTTTATTTTTTATTTTTTTTATTGGTGTAATTATTGTATTATTGTAATGGTATTATTGTATATTATATATCACTGGCACCAGGTATATACCCAATTGTAGTGTTAATAAATACATACATACATACATACATACATACATACATACATACATACATACATACATACATACATACATACATACATACATACATACATACAAAATTTCAAAAAATCATTATCAGCCTCATAATTGTATTAAAAGAAAAGACAGTTTTATTTCTTGAAAAAATTTTGATCTGATGCTTGGTTACTTTTGTTATTCTTCTTGTATGAATAGAGATAGAATAATTTTTACATTTTCCTCTTGGTCAGAGTAGTGTCAGCTTCATTTTTCTCTAAAGAATATCTTTGAATGTTGAGCAGTGTAGCAGTAATTAGTGTATGAATGAGAAGGGCTATTATGATATTGTGTTTACTATGAAAGAAATTGACCAAGTTGATCAGTTTTCTAACTTGAGGGGTATTTCATAATTTCTCAGCTCTTAAGTGTATTTGAATTGACATGTTGGAACCTAAAATGCAGTAAGCTGAAAAAGTACACAGATAAACTTACTTTTACTTATTTAGCTTACTTACTTACTGGCTTTTAAGGAACCCGGAGGTTCATTGCTGCCCTCACATAAGCCCGCCATTGGTTCCTATCCTGAGCAAGATTAATCCATTCTCTATCATCATATCCCACTGCCCTCAAATCCATTTTAATATTATCTTCCCATCTACGTCTCGGCCTCCCTAAAGGTCTTTTTCCCTCCGGCCTCCCAACTAACACTCTATATGCATTTCTGGATTCGCCCATACGTGCTACATACCCTGCCCATCTCAAACGTCTGGATTTAATGTTCCTAATTATGTCAGGAGGAGAATACAATGCGTGCAGTTCTGTGTTGTGTAACTTTCTCCATTCTCCTGTAACTTCATCCCTCTTCGCCCCAAATATTTTCCTAAGCACCTTATTCTCAAACACCCTTAACCTATGTTCCTCTCTCAAAGTGAGAGTCCAAGTTTCACAACCATAAAGAACAACCGGTAATATAACTGTTTTATAAATTCTAACTTTCAGATTTTTTGACAGCAGACTGGATGATAAAAGCTTCTCAACCGAATAATAACACGCATTTCCCATATTTATTCTGTGTTTATTTTTCTCTCGAGTATCATTTATATTTGTTACTGTTGCTCCCAGGTATTTGAATTTTTCCACCTCTTCAAAGGATAAATTTCCAATTTTTATATTTCCATTTCGTACAATATTCTCGTCACGAGACATAATCATATACTTTGTCTTTTCGGGATTTACTTCCAAACCTATCTCTTTACTTGCTTCCAGTAAACTTATTTAGCTAAAATATGTAAATTTAATAGTCATTCTTACTGCTAAAATTTAACACAACTTTGGAAAATACAGGTGGCTCAAAAGTTGCTTTCCCTAATATTCATTCTTAGGTTTCATATTTGTACACATATACAGATGTCATAACTTGAACAATCGAATAGCTGGTGTAATAAGTGGTGGAGTGACAACCATGTTCATGTGTCAACTGTTTTTCCGATGTCATGTCTTGAAAACAGCTCTCATTTTGCCGAAATGCAGTTAATATGGATGACAACAGGATGGAGCACCACCTCATTTTGGTGTAGGCATGAGGGACTTCTTGGATCAGCAATTCCATGATTGGATTGACCGTCGTGACACAACAGAATGGCCACCCAGATCATGCGACCTGACATCATGTGATTTTTCACTGTAGGGTGTCCTGGAAAATGTTTTTGCTCAAAAACGCAGGATCCGTGTCAGTTGCAACAGATAATCGAACAGTCATTCGTGAAAATCGATGAAAATCGTGAGTTATGTTCCGCCATCTGTAAATGAGGTCTAAACATTTTGAACAAAATCTGTAAAGGAATGTGTAGTCAAATGTAAATCGAATGTAATTAAATGTAAGGAAGTGTTTGGGGAAAGTGACTTTTGACCCACCCTGTACATTCATCATTATTTAAAACGTATTTTAATTTATTTTAGCAATACAAACTGTATGATAATTTTCTCACAATCTGTTTCCTTACACACAATAAAATTTTATAAGAGTTTGGTTGAAATCACATTAAAGTTGACTAAGATTAGCAACTTTTTTAATGACCTATATTTCTCATAAAATTGATACAATTTACTAAACTTTAACACCTTACTGCCAATGCTAGAAAACTGCCGAATGTCCAAAGAATTTTTTTGTTTGTAAGGAAACAGATTGTGAGAAAATTGTGGTACAGTTTGTATTGCTAAAATAAATTGAAATACGTTTTAAATAATGATGAATGTACAAGGTGGGTCGAAATAATTTTTACTTTTATTGTCTGTGGTCCCTTAAATGCTAAAATCTTGGTTTTGTTGCTCGATATTTTAGGTTAAATTCTTTATATACATTATTTAGTTTAAATAAGGACTTTTATAGTTCATCTTCCAAGCCACATATTAGAATCAGGTCATCCGCAAATAAAATCGAGCCTAAAACTGTATTTCTTATTTTAAAATGTGTTTCCTGTTCTTTCTGCTATTTGTTAACAGCGTCGTCAATGTAATATAATAACATAGAGAGGGCATACCTGTCTCACTTCTTTATTTATAGTTGCTATTTGGTTCGAATTCTTTTTGGATCTGCTGTGAATTGTAATTTTATTTTCTACATAGAGACTTCTTATTATCGTTAATTTTGATGGTCACAATTTATTTCTATTGACCTTGTCAAAGACCTTCTCGAAATCTATAAAGGCCACATACGTAGATATGTTGAATTCTGTATGTTTTTCTATTATTTGATTTATTGTAAATTTATACAGACTGCACATGATCTACCTTTACGAAATTCGTTTTGGGCCTCCCAGTGAAATCTGTCCCATAACCATGGCAAGAATTAAACAGATTTTTATTTTATTTACCTACTAGTTTTCATTCATAAGATGCTGAGAATGTCCATGCAGTGCAATATAATTTCTGGAACAAATTTCCATTATTGTTTGTGGATTATTTGTTTACACTTCAGATTAATTGATGTTACTAGTGATGTCTACATAAATCAAATATTATTACCTGTATTAATTTCGCAATTGACAGAGGGGAAAAAGAAACACTCCTGGTTTCATCAGGATTCTGTATCTGTTTGCACAGCATATAGATCCTTATAACAATCAGAAAGGGACTTGGGGGGGGGGGGAAATTATCAGTAACAATGTTTGGCCAGGCAGGTCATACGATTTCACGCCATGCGATTATTTTCTTTGGGGATACAATTCATTCATTCCTAGCTCCTGCCCAAGGGCAGTTCTTTCACTATAAATGCAGCATTCTTCAATATTCCCTATTTTCCATTTTCCTCTTAGTCTTTCCATACGATCCATGTATCTTAATGTTGTCTGTCATCTGATATCTTCTTCTGTCCTGAACTTTTCTCCCCTTCACTGTCTTATACCAATTTTTGCTGAAAACGATAAATGCGGTAGCTTCCTGTTGTTTTCTGCAGGGAATATAGTAATATTTTAAAATTTGCATTTCATCTTCCGTGTTTCACCAGAAGCCTTTTCAGCTCTTTGTTTTATGTAACTGTCCATAAGTAAGAAATTTTGCACTTAAGATTTGTTATAGAAACAATTTTCGTGTGTTAATGTGAACTTTAGTTGGTAATTTACCTTAGTTGATTAGTTTCAGCTTCACTTCTAGCCGCCCTCAGAACTAGTGAAGTCCGTCCTTGTTTCCTGTTTCTTCTGAAGTTGCTGCGGTGGTGGGTGCATTTATGTTTGGTAGTGTGGAGTCAAATAGTGTGTGTTCTGAAATGTGATTGTTAAAAACGTGTAATCAACATGACATATAAAGTAGTTTTGATTGTCCTTTTCACGTATTGGTGAGATAAGTGCTGTGCAGATAGGGTTGCCAACTCTTCCGCATTTCCCGGGATCTCCCATATTTGCCCCATAATTTTTAACAGTGTCCTGACTCTCGTATTTTTCTTCTCTTCGAAAATTTTTCTCCCTTATTTTTGGATAAAGTAGAAATCACTATTCTAAGCATTTCATTTTGTCGTGAATGATGATTGTTTGTATGATGAATTTTGTTGTTCATGAGATGCATTAAAATGTGCAGTCTTTATAGAAGATAATATTTGCCAAAAATGGGGTTTAGTGCTCACCTGTTTAAAATTAAACAATATTAACATTATAAATTTGAAAGGAAAATTGGCTAGTTTAGTTCTAAGCTTACCAAGTAGTAATGGTCATACAAAGAGGATGTTTTATCTCATGAACAGTCTTCTTTTTCTCACTTTATTTATAGACGTTCTATTCAGCAATGAGTCAGAATTTTAACGTCTTTGTTAAATCATATTTCAGAAAAAATATATAAAGCAATTGCAAATAACTTTTATAACTGGTAAATTACTGTAAAAAACACACGAGATGAATGAGAGGGATAAAAAATGAACATGTCTGTACTCAACCGAAACAGACCGATGAATCGATCTCATGAATAATAATTTTGATAGATGTTCGAAACATGAGCACGACACTTCTAATCAAATTAGAGATGCAAACTGTAGTCGACTTCAACTATTACGCAAGGCAAAATCTGTCCCAAAATACTCTTAATTTAAACCTAGCTGCCGCATTGTAAAATAAAGTTTTTTTTTTTGTAACTGAACGGATTAAATTGCCAATTTTGTATGTGAAATTTTGTCGATTTCTTAGTCTCCCATATTAAAAAAAAAAAGTTGGCAATCCTTTGTACAGATATCTGAAAAATCATGCTAATGAATCTGCTGCTTTATGCCAGATAGCTGTACTGCACACGACATGACGTATGACGTTTCATATTGTTGTACCACATTTTATACGTTTCACTTGGATTTAATATTATTTACAGAACTGTGATTAAGTAGGCTTACTGTGACAGCTGAACAATAGCGGAAATAATCGTGGCTTTAATGGAAGAAAACATTAGGGTTCTTGCACATTTTTTTTATTACTGATAATAAGTAGGTATATTAGAGTCAATTTCCGAAAACATGGTTTCATTTTTCTAATTTGTTTTCTGTTTGTGGGGATAACTGGAACTCAGTATCCGTTTCCTCTTGTTTTAAATGATCTGTCATGTCTTTAAATTATAGCATTTATACTCTTTGTTTTCTGTTTCCAGGGGTATATAGATGAAGTGTAATTTATTACCACGGGTTTAGCAGGGTTTATATTACATAAAGTGTGTAACCTTGAATTTTGCTGCACAGATAAGAAATCTGAATACGACATATTTAAGCACATGTGAAGATGATGTCAGAAATTCGAAAGTTTGTGGCTGAGAGAAAGTACACGTAACAATGGGTGACCTGCAATTAGAAACGCCAGACTCCAACCTCAAAAGCAAAGGTAAGTTAAATCTAGTACCGGTACTAATAATAATATAGACTCTGTTTCTTTTTCCTTTATTTTCTTTCTTGTTACGCGAAGTATACAGACAAAGTGCTGCAAAGAATTGATTCCGAAATTTTCTCACAAACGTTTTTGGTACACCTACATGGAAACTGCTGTTTTTCATAACATATTTTTGGTTAGAAAGTTATTCTTTGCTGTACGCTTAGGACAAAAGCATTGTTGTGATTCACTTTTTCTTTGAATACCGCAAAGTTGTCATAGTAATATAAACAATTATGACGAAACATTATGAAAACTATCACGTCACAATATCAACATATTGCCAACTGTGAACAGAGAAATTGTAGGCAATGCCTCCTAGTCTACTAAAATTGCTAACAGATAATCTTATTTATCTTTACTTACAGAAACAGAAGTAATATACAGGATGAGTCATAAGTATGTTTGGAAAACGCGTTTGCGTGCTCCTAGATAAAAAATAAGAACAATTCCTTATATGAAAATTTGACGGAAAATGCTTATTTATTGGAAAAAATAGTGACTTGTTTTCATAAGTATCTGATCATATTATTGTGTTGTTCTTGTTTTGATTTTGTACCAGTGTTTATTTACAAACACCATGTATTGTCCCTATCACCACGGCATGGCACCTCCTCAGGTTGCGGATAGAGGAGACGGCCTCCAGATATGGAGGGTAGCTGCGAATATATTGAATAAGCAGTCGTGGACAGCCGATAAGGGGTGGTCCTCCAGCTTGGGGGTTGGGCGAAGGGCTAACAACCCATCACCGTAAAAAAACAGCTTGTTACGAATCCCTACAATAAGCCTCGGAATAGGACTGATTCTCTGGCATGACCACAGCAAAGGAATAAGGTTTTGAGATTTGGCACTTGGAACGTAACTAGTCTTTATAGAACAGGAGTGGTAACATTAGTAGCAAAAGAACTAGCTAGATATAGAATAGACTTCGTGGGAGTACAAGAGGTTAGGTTAGATGGGAATGGCATATCACAAATAGGAGATTACTTGTTGTATTATGGGGAAGGAAACAATAATCACCAATTAGGAACAGGATTCTTTGTTCATAAAAGAATAAAATCAGCAGTAAAAAAGGTCGAATTTATCACTGACAGGTTATCATATTTAGTACTTAAGGGTAGATGGTGCGACATCATAGTTATAAATGCTCACGCCCCCCAGAAGAGAAAGACGACCATATAAAGGATAGCTTCTATGAGGAATTGGAACATACTTTTGATCAGTTCCCTAGATATCACATGAAAATTTTACTGGGGGATTTCAACACTAAAGTAAGACGGGAGGATATTTTTAGACCAACTATTGGAAAAGAGAGCCTACACGCAATTAGTAGTGACAATGGAGTTAGATTAGTCAACTTTGCCACATCGAAAAATTTAATTGTCAAAAGTACAACATTCCCCCATAAGGATATACATAAATATACTTGGACTTCTCCAGATGGATTGATACACAACCAAATAGATCACATCTTGATAGATAAACGGAGACATACTAGTATAGTAGATATTCGAACTTTCAGGGGTGCAGACTGTAATTCTGACCATTATTTGGTGATTGGAGAATTAAGAGAAAGATTATCAGTAGCCAAGCGAGTAGAGCAAAAAGTTAATATTACTAAATTCAATATTTTGAAATTAAAGGACGCGGAAGCTAAGCAAAATTATCAGGTCAAAATTTCGAATAGGTTTGCCACTTTAGAAAGTTCCGACGAAGTTGAGAAAGAATTAGATGTTAATAGCGTGTGGGAAAATATCAGAGATAGTATCAAAATTGCAGCTGAGCAGAGCATAGGTTATTATGAAAATAAGAAAAGGAAACCGTGGTTTGATGAAGATTGTTGCATGGTAGTAGAAAGAAGGAAACAGGCAAAATTGAAATTCTTACAGGATCCAGTTGAGGAGAAGAGAGATAATTATTTCAATGAAAGACGGGAAGCAAGTCGTACACTTAGGAATAAAAAGAGAGGTTACTTGAAGGAAAAACTTAATGAGGTAGAAACAAATAGTAAGAATAAAATCATTCGAGATTTATATAAGGGTATAAAGGAATTTAAGAACGGATATCAGCCAAGGGTAAACGTGATCAAGGATGAGAATGGTGACTTGCTTGCAGACTCTCCATCAATCCTAACAGATGGAAAAACTATTTTGCGCAACTACTAAATGTACATAGGCCAAATAGAAATGATCGGGACGAAATTGAAATACAAACTGCTGAGCCATTTATACCCGAACCCACGCTTTCAGAAGTCGAAATTGCGATAGAAAATCTGAAAAAGTACAAGTCTCCAGGTATCAATCAAATTCCAGCAGAATTAATACAAGAGGGTGGAAGTGCATTATATAGCGAAATTTATAAACTTGTACTTGCTATTTGGGAAAAGGAAATTGTACCAGAACAATGGAAGGAGTCCATAATTGTACCTATTTTTAAAAAGGGGGACAAAACCAATTGTGGTAACTTTCGAGGAATATCACTTTTGTTGACGTCGTACAAAATTTTGTCTAATATTCTTTTGAGGAGATTAACTCCGTACGTAGATGAAATTATTGGGGATCATCAGTGTGGTTTTCGGCGTAATAGATCGACTATTGATCAGATTTTTTGTATTCGACAGATAATGGAGAAAAAATGGGAGTATAAGGGTACAGTGCATCAGTTATTCATAGATTTCAAAAAGGCATATGACTCGGTTAAGAGGGAAGTATTATATGATATTCTGATTGAATTTGGTATTCCCAAGAAACTAGTTCGATTAATTAAAATGTGTCTAAGTGAAACATACAGCAGAGTCCGTATAGGTCAGTTTCTATCTGATGCTTTTCCAATTCACTGCGGGCTAAAGCAGGGAGATGCACTATCACCTTTACTTTTTAACTTCGCTCTAGAATATGCCATTAGGAAAGTTCAGGATAACAGGCAGGGTTTGGAATTGAACGGGTTACATCAGCTTCTTGTCTATGCGGATGACGTGAATATGTTAGGAGAAAATACGCAAACGATTAGGGAAAACACGGAAATTTTACTTGAAGCAAGTAAAGTGATCAGTTTGGAAGTAAATCCCGAAAAGACAAAGTATATGATTATGTCTCGTGACCAGAATATTGTACGAAATGGAAATATAAAAATTGGAGATTTATCCTTCGAAGAGGTGGAAAAATTCAAATATCTTGGAGCAACAGTAACAAATATAAATGACACTCGGGAGGAAATTAAACGCAGAATAAATATGGGAAATGCGTGTTATTATTCGGTTGAGAAGCTCTTATCATCCAGTCTGCTGTCCAAAAATCTGAAAGTTAGAATTTATAAAACAGTTATATTACCGGTTGTTCTGTATGGCTGTGAAACTTGGACTCTCACTTTGAGAGAGGAACATAGGTTAAGGGTGTTTGAGAATAAGGTGCTTAGGAAAATATTTGGGGCTAAGCGGGATGAAGTTACAGGAGAATGGAGAAAGTTATACAACACAGAACTGCACGCATTGTATTGTTCACCTGACATAATTAAGAACATTAAATCCAGACATTTGAGATGGGCAGGGCATGTAGCACGTATGGGCGAATCCAGAAATGCATATAGAGTGTTAGTTGGGAGACCGGAGGGAAAAAGACCTTTAGGGAGGCCGAGACGTAGATGGGAGGATAATATTAAAATGGATTTGAGGGAGGTGGGGTATGATGATAGAGACTGGATTAATCTTGCACAGGATAGGGACCGATGGCGGGCTTACATGAGGGCGGCAATGAACCTTCCGGTTCCTTAAAAGCCATTTGTAAGTAAGTAAGTAAGTAAATTTACAAACAACACAGTGACAAGGCAGTAGTACATTGTTTTTGTTTTGATTGGACGTGGTGGTCTAGTGCCTTGGCCACCCAGATCACCCGACCTCACACCATTAGATTTTTACCTTTGGGATCACTTGAAGGCTGTCGTCTATATAACACCAGTGAATGATGCAGAGGAGCTATTGCAACGTGTTGAAAATGAATGCCACTTGATCCTTGATGACAACATGGCGTTTGAGCGAACTTGCCAGTTGTGTGTACGTCGTGCTCAGGCATGTGTAAACAATGGAGGGAGACACATTGAGCACTTTTTTAAACATTAAATGACAAGTTTCCAAACACGTACTTGTTACAACAAAATAAGAACAAAAACAAAGTATGACCATTTCTCCAATAAATAGGCATTTTCTATCAAATTTTCATGCAATGAATTGTTCTTATTTTTGGTCCAGTACATGCTCACACGTTTTCCAAACATACTTATGACTCACAATTTCATAGCCACAGTTTAACATACCATATAAGTAGACATACCTTTTGATTGAAAAACGCAAGCATTACGTGTTCCGTTATTAATTCCGCACTGTTACATCTTGTTCATTCTTAAAAAAAATCAAATTCCTTCACGTATCGTCCTTTAGCTTTCAATAAGTAGGCCTATCAATTTACATAAAATCTCCTCAGAATGTCTCTCCAGATATCAGAACAAAATATCCTTTGATTAAGGTGTACAATTCAACTTTTGTTTCAGTTTTATGCATTCAAGCAATGCATGAAAGATTGACACAGGTATTTAATATTAATTAATACCTGTATATATACGCAGTGAAGATGGCGTTTAAAACGGCGCACCTTGTAGACATAAAATCTTCATACATCTTAATTGAACTTAGGTCTTAAATTTGATTCTTTCAGTATTCTTCTCAGATTGCTTGCATGAAAAATTGAACTGCATTCAATTGTGCATGCCTTTTTCCACTAAAATGAGAGCGCAGGCAGCAATTGAATGCTACCCATTGCTGGTGGGTATCTTCTGTGTTATTTTGTTCAACAATATCAGCAGCAGCTGGTTGTTCTAGGTGGGCGTGAATAAACAGAAAATTATTTTCTTTGGTGATATTGGACCCAGAGCTGTCAGATTGGGCGATTTATTGCAATTTAGGCTACATAAGAGGGGCAGTCAGCAAGTAATAAAATTGTCAAGTTGCCGGATCGTCCTTTAGGCTATCACAAAAAATCTCTGTATTCTAATATTGATGACAATTGGGGGGGGGGGGAGAACTGGTGAGTGATCGCAATAGGCCTTAGTATGATAACCGTACAAATAGTAAAGGTAGCATTCATATACAGTCGTACTTGTGATTTTTTTTTTAGCATGGGTGTAGTAAAGTATGCATAATGAGTTCCTCTATCGTGTAGCCCTATTAGGGTTGGTACAAAGTGCAATGATCCTCTCTTATACTACTTTCCTCTTGCCTCATATCCACACCCCGGTTGAAAATTACTGCTGTAGGATCTGGTTCCTGACGACATTGTGAAGAAAAAATTTCATATATTCATGTGTCCGATTTTGAATAGTTTTGGATAAAATCACGGTTCTTCCTTCTGTAACGCTTATCCTTGTGAATTTTCTCTCTATCTGTGATGGAAAAACGCTGCTACACCCTACCTTTTTTTTTTTTCGTTAACACTTGCTTTTGCTACTAATATTTGAAGAGTCCACTGCAAGAATGATGGATGTTACTTTCTTGTCGAAAATGAACCAAGACTGTCAATGCATAACTTAAGACATATAGAATGTACATAGAGAATTATATGGCATTAACACTGATAGTCATTGTGCAGTAATGATCGGAAAATCACAGTTAAGCTTTGAGCATTTCAAACTTTCAATTGCTTCTTCTGCAAAATGTATTCCAAATGACATCCATCATTCTTGCAGTGGACTCTTCATTTGTACATACCGCATAATATGCAGTACCTACCGCTAACTACCACAAATCTCAACTTTTTTCCTTTTTAATCTGCTTTCTGTTTCATACTGTAGATGGCGTTTCGTGCATCAAAATGCGGTACATTCTTATCTTCATGTGTGCCTCGTCGTTGGCTCTTAACTACATCGTGAATGTCTGCATGTCTGTTGCCATTGTTGCCATGGTGAAGCCTGCAGTCCACTTACAAACGTTCTCAGCTAATTTAACGGATGCTGATGTTTGTCCTATCACCAACATGGAGCTGAACCCAAACAACGCAACACAAGTAAGTAGCCATTCCTTCATAATTCAATACTGTAGGATCATTATGATTCTCTTCTCTTCTCTTCTCTTCTCTTCTCTTCTCTTCTCTTCTCTTCTCTTCTCTTCTCTTCTCTTCTCTTCTCTTCTCTTCTCTTCTCTTCTCTTCTCTTCTCTTCTCTTCTCTTCTCTTCTCTTCTCTTCTCTTCTCTTCTCTTCTCCTCTCCTCTCCTCTCCTCTCCTCTCCTCTCCTCTCCTCTCCTCTCCTCTCCTCTCCTCTCCTCTCCTCTCCTCTCCTCTCCTCTCCTCTCCTCCCTCCCCCACACCTACCCAGCCCTCCCCACCCTCCCCTCTCCACCCTCCCTTGTCATCTCCTCTCCTCTCCTCTCATCTCCTCCTTTCTTCAATAAATGTAACATTTAGGCGTAAATAATATTATGTAGGCCTACTTACCTATCAGTTATAAATTCTGATCATCTTCTGTACTATGCAAAATATACAATGCTTATGTTTTGCTTAGCCTAAACCGCATTTGCAAATTTTTTCGTCCATTGTTTTAAAGTAATCTTCTCTTTCGGAAATTATCCTCACCGGTCTTGGTTAATAAATCATTATTTTGAAAAATCAAGTCCATCATTCTCCTCGCCATGATGAAAATTATTTTCGTTAATGCAGAATTAATTATTTAAATGACGAAATATTGACCAATTAACTTACATGTAGTTTAATGAGTGCTTAAAGCTTAATTTATATTGGTGAAATGCATTGTCCCTTTAAATGTCAATTAAAGAGATTTTAAGTGACAAAGTTAAATATGATTTGTGAAATCGGCCCTAATTGGAATATCGAAGTGAAAATGTATGTATTGCATATCCACATTGTAAGAAATATGTGGTAAAAATTTCAGATGAATTGGTATAGAAATTTTCACAGATCCGTAGTCTTAAGTGACTATTTTGGCAGGAAGGTGAATTCGAATGGGACGAAGAGCTTCAAGGATACATCCTCGCCTCCTACTACTACGGGTATGTGAGCACTCAGGTTCTGGGGGGTCGGCTGGCGGAAAACTTCGGTGGCAAGCACGTGGTGGGGTCCGGCATCATGATGTCTGGGCTTCTCATCTTGTTGGCCCCAACGTGTGCCTGGACACACGTGTACCTGCTGATGGCACTGCGAGTGTTGCAAGGAGCAGTGGGGGTAAGCACAATTTTTTTTTTCAGTTTTTTCAAATGTTTATTTCAAATGTCAAATGCATCGGAAGATGCTATAACACGGTCAAGTACAAATTTATGTAATAATACAGAACAGAACATATAATACATCAGACTACAGAATATAATTACAACAATAGAAATAGAAATAAAATAATACAATCAATATGAAAAAAGGTTACAATAATATTAACAAAATTTGAAGACCAAATGAGCAGCGCTCGTGTTCGGTCACAGTTCAGATATATTACTAAATATAGGAGGAGTATAGAAAATGAAATAAAATAGGAACTGAAATTAAAATTACAGCTACAATGAAATTATATAATTAAATTTAAAATTATACAACTCACTGTAGTTTCTGCTACTGCCTGTCTCGAAGAGTCTTTGGGTTGCTAGGCTATGAACAAGGTCAACTGGGGTGAGTTGCACACTGCAAGTACAATGAATTAATGCTCTAACATAAATATAGCTAGAAATTCTCAAATTTGAAAGAAAGGAGACCTATTAACCAATTTTATTTATGCATGTCTTTTGAATATTTTCAGAGGAGCCGATGGTAATTCGGATCACTACTTAGTGAAAATAAAATGTACTGGTACCAGTAAACAGTCCACACCTGTAGAGTATTGGTCAGCGCGTGTGGCCGCGAAACCAGGTGGCCTGGGTTCGAATCCCGGTCGGGGCAAGTTACCTGGTTGAGATTTTTTCCGCGGTTTCCCTCAACCCAATACGAGCAAATGCTGGACCCCAGACTCATTTCACCGGCATTATCACCTTCAGTTCATTCAGATGCTAAATAACCTAGATGCTGATACAGCATCGTAAAATAACCCAATAAAATAAAATAAAATAAAAAACTGCTGTTACAAAATGGGAACTTACTTTTAAATAACCTTATATATTATGAAAAGCACTGGTCCCAAAATAGAACATTGAGGGACACTATTCTTGATATAGGCTATATTGTTATAAATAAATAAAAAGTCCATTTTCATCATCCACAAAAAGAAAGAAAGAAAGGAAGAAAGAAACTAACAAACATAACTGTGCAGAAATAATAATAATAATAATAATAATAATAATAATAATTTATATGACTTGAAGGTTTTTTTTTCTTCTTTACCACGTGCAGGGGATAATGTTGCCAGCCGTCCATGTCTTGTTTCCTAAGTGGATTCCACCGGAAGAGAGGCCGCATATTTCAGGACTTGTTTTTTCAGGTAATTTGTGAAATGAAATGGGTTGTCAAGCGTTCTGTTTTGTACAGAATATCCTATATTCCCGATGTTGAAAATGGTGCTCCATATTATGAACATGGAACTGGACATGAATAATTCCATATTTTAGATTTGTTTTAGTAAAATAACGTCATATTACATTTAAAGAAATATATTTTTAGGCTATATGACAAAGATAACAAATTACAGTGTAGTATAGCAGTATAAAATTCCAAAGCCCCATGCAATTGCTATCAATCCTCTTCATGAAAATGCGATGTTCTTCGTACAAAAAAATGTGGGTGATTAATAAATGCTGGGAGTATAGATTTCAGAAATAGTTAATTTGCCATGGTCTAATAAAATTGTAAAGTAGTCAACTGTGGTATTAATTTTCAAATGAATTCAATTCTTATTATACATTACAATTTCAAACAACTCATTGGCGTCATATTGATGTGTGAATCGTTTCGACTATCAATTACATTGTTGTCTGGAGACTAGGCCTCATGAATGAGGAAGCGATTATGAAGTAGTTAATGAGAAGGCTCTTGTTAAATTTAAATGCGGGGAGTATGAAGACAGAAATAAAAAGAAATATCAGACTTTTATTTCAAATCTCAGACATCGTTACAATTCCAACCATACTAACAATAACAATTACAAATAGCATAAACGTTTTACGCATTTCTGTCACGTTTTGTTTTGCTATATTTAAAGCTATTCTGAAATTATGTTATGTAAACAATTTTTTTTTTACTTCTAGTCATTCGTTTTCTGAAATCTCCCTCTATTGCTTCATTTAATTGATTCTATTTTTAAATTTTTATGTCATTGTCGTTTTTATGTTCGGAATTTCAGTGACCAAGACAGTTAAACTAGGATTATTGTTATATTATTTATAAGTAAACAATTATACATTGAAAATAAAAATTTGTTGTATTACTTTGCCATACAAAAGTTAATTTTGTTGCGACATACAAAGCATTTGAGTTACAAAATGTAACATGGCCTGCCTGTTGTAATACTTTTCTTACCATATTTTTTCCAAAGCGATTCATATCGGATCCGTGCTGGCCATGAGTGTGACAGGCCTGCTGGTGGACGCCTCAGGCTGGCCAACCGTGTTTTACTTCTTCGGCGCTGTGGCCATAGCATGGTTCATCCCTTGGATGATCATAGTGTACGAAACACCTGAAGAACATCCTCGAATTTCATATGAAGAGAAGACTTATCTCATGAAAAGTTGTGGATCTACTGACAAGAAAAAGGTTTGTTATAGATAATAGGTAGATGATGGAGGACAAGTTATGTACAATTGTACAGGATGTCACAAAAAGATGGAGACATGTTGTAGCGGAAGATATTTTCATCAATTAGAGATAGGGAATGTATGTTTCCTGAAGCCTCCTTTTGCCGCTACATTGTTTTAAGCTTGCTGTCCTTTTACCCCTGCATGCAGAGCCGGACTAAAGGATAGGCAAGATAGACCATGGCCCGGGGTGCCAAAATAACGAATCATGTTCATATTAAATATTTAATGAAACATTGATATTTTTATAGCAAAAATTATTTCCAGTAGTAGAGACCCTTTATTAAGTTATTTTACACCAATAAATTAAATATTGCAATTACTTTATGGTATCATACATTTGCCATTGAAACTTCTGCATCGCGTCGTGTACTTGTCCAACGATGTCTAATATCTTGTTACTCTTATTCTTCTTAAAGGCGACTGCAAGGTTCATTATCGCCTGACAAGTATTTTTAAACAGGTAAATTTATTTGGAAAAGAATTTACAAAAAAAAAAAAAAAAATGTTGCAATGGACAACTAATTAATATAATATGCTTTAATACCCTTAAAGTGTTAATCTGTCATCATGAATATTTTTAAAGGAAGAATGAAATTCCAGTGTATTTTCATATTCTATGAGTAACAGTTTAAATAATTACGTAACAATGTACAAGTCCGCAATGTGATTTTACAGTTATTGTGAGGCGGGAACTCAGTTTGCTATGTTGAATGTACTGATATAGATGCTTGTGTAAACTGTGAACTGTGGTTTAGTTTTGGTTTTGTTTTAATTTGTATTAATATCTGACTACAAAATGCTGTCTTGCACTTGCAGAAATTTGAGCCGAACAAATGTAAATTTTCGTTCTGCAGTGGAATTTTACAATGTTACATTTGTTTGGACCAAATTTCAGCACATTTAAAAAACAAAACTGAAATTGGGGTCGATGTTATCTGGGCTAAAGGGCCGTGGTCTGATGGAACTATTGTTACCATATTTTTCGTTTACTACTGCAGCAGACATCATCAGTGGTGTGGCACATGGGAGTGCAAAGATCTCCTAAGAGTGCCGAAAACGACTGGGACTGTGACTGGTTGCATTACGGTATTTAAGGTCCAGATCTTAAATGCCGTAATAGCCACACCACTGACGATGTCTGCCACAGAAGTAGATGAAACGTATGGTAACAACAGTTCCATCAGACCACGACCCTTTAGCACAGATAACACCAATCTCAATGATGCCGGCTGTGAAAGCCTACATTCCAAAACTGAAATTCTTTCAATCATTTATTATCATAATACATTGCTCTCTTAAATTGACTGAGCATATTGGGAATTAAATCAATGGCTTTTCCAAAACACGCTATGAAATGTTTCATATAAAACAATTTTTATCTCGAAAAGGAAGCAAAAACGAGCAAAATCGTATTAAGTTTTTTGTTTGAAATATCTCAAAGAGTAACCCCTTGAAATTAATGACATTACTTACTTTTCACTGTGTGTACAGAAAGCAGTAACTTCTCCTTCAAAATTTGTTGTATATTCTCCTACAAGGTTGTAAAATGAAAAGAGAGGATAAAATTTAAGTTCTTTCAGCTCCCACTTCGAAAGAATTAATAAAGAACACATTTTATTTTATCAAGGTGTAAAGAGAAGAGGAAGAAAAAGAAAACAGCCTGACAACTTCACTACAGCGCCAGTACTTTCTTGTGGAATGTCAGCAACTCAGATTAAAGAGAGCAAGTGGCAAGAGGTCCGTGTTTTATTACCCTTATCCTTTATTTCAAATAAATGCATACATGTTTGCCTACTTGTAAGGTTAAAAGGGTAAAGAGACTTCAGCGGATATATGCTCTCTATCTCAAATTCCTCAAATATCCTCCTCTACAATCCTAAGAAGTTTGTATCAATTTTTTTGTGACTCCCTGTATAGACTACTGTATAATGAGAGGGGATGAGAGAACTAACACAGATATGTGTGGATAGAAAGGCAGACATGAATAGAGCTGGAAAGAGATGTAGGTACAACGACATAGAGATAAAAGGACTAGAGAAAACATCATCACCATAATAATCATCATCATCATCATCATCATCATCATCATCATACCTACATCTCTTATCAGAGTCACCATCATCAACATTATCTTATGATAATCATGATATTCTCTGTTTCATCTAATCTTATTCCATCTGTTTGATGTTGTCTACTAGCTAACACAGTTTATACAGGGTGTAATGAGGAACTCTGTGTGTAGGTGGCTCAGCCTGTCCCATGGCGCAGCATCCTGACCTCGGCCCCTGTGTGGGCTTACATGTGGATGAACTTCGCCATTACCTGGGAAATATATACCTTCTTATCAGAATTGCCCAACTACAGCAAAAATGTTTTACATTTCAACATCAGAGAGGTTTGTTATTTCTATGGCTGAATCTTTGTTATTTAGACATTAGATGCAAGTTATTTTCACAATTCACACATTTTCAATGTTATAATTTAGTTATTTTCAAACCTATCAAAATCTTGTACATTGTTTTAGTAGTGTCACAAAAAAGTAGTTATAAATAAATAATGTATTGTATATAGGCCTGCCATAAAAATTAAATATCAGTTTTTTTTTCTGAGTATAGCACATAGAGGCTTAACATTGCCACTTAAACTGAAGGTATAATATATGGCTTATAATCAATATGGCCACATCAATAAATTTAGGAATGCAGTTATATTGTCAGACTCCAAAGCAGCTATTCTATCAATCATCTCTAAACACTCACCTTCATCTCAAACAGCAGAAATAACTAAAATGCTCTCTCAATATCACTCAATAAAAGAATTGTATTCCAATGGATATCATCCCATTGTGGAATCCTGGGAAACGAGAATGCGGATGCTTTAGCAAAGAAGGGCAGCACTGCTACTTACAGACCTGTTACTAAATCTACGTATTACTCTGTGAAGAGATTTATTACATCTCCATACTTAGACTTCAACAAACAAAATTTGATAACACAATTCCATGGGAAAAAATGACACTCTCTGCATCAAAATCCACAGTTAATTCCCGATTTACCGTGAAAATTGTCTGTAGCTGCATTTAGATTGGCAACAGGCCATGATTGTTTGGCCAAACTCCTGCATAGAATTGGAATATATCAGTCCCCTAACTGCCCATTGTGCGACTCAAACCAAGAAATGGCTTCGGAACACCTCAAAATCTGTGCTTCAGTGGCTGGCCATGATAATATCTTTGAAAAATATTGGAGTGCAAGAGGTCAAATGACTTTATTGTCAAACGCCTGGCATTAGAAAACAACAACATAATATATGGCTTATATAGTGGGCCATGTTTATGAGTTCAGTATGCTTAGAAAAACAATAGAACATCTCTTCAATGTAGCCATCCTTCAAAGTAGCTAATGTTTGATGATAAATTTCGTTGCTTTTATGTTACGTACTTCTTAAACAGAATGTTACAATCAGTTTTGTGTTTAGTTACCAATACTTAACAAATAATTTATTTCTAAGCTTAAAGAAAATAATTATATAAACTGGAATAGCTTTTGTTGTACGATAAAGGATTAATTTGTATGAAGTAGGTACTGAAAACTTTTAGGTAATAAGAGAATGTGTAATTTTCATAATATCGAAAATTTTCTGATTTAAAGCTTGTGCAAGCATTTTAATATCAGTGTACGGTACATACCTAAATGTTTCTTTCCATTATTAATACTTAATAACCTTATTTGCTCCGTGTATTGTATTATGAAGTGTTTGGATACAATAGCAGGCCTTATTATTAAACTTGTTAACAGACTTTTCTAGTTTCAAATAAAGATAATCAAACGTTATTAAATTTACATTATTCTGAAGCTCTGGTCATCATATTGGAAACAATTCGAATGAGATAAGCCTGAGTTCTTGCTTCATATTATTTGTGTTCTTGTTTACTTGGCAGAGTGGCCTCATATCAGCTCTTCCATATTTATTTGACTGGATGAGCAGCATCTGCTCTGGGTTTGTGTCCAGATGGCTTCAGTCCCGTGGCCACATGTCCAAACTTACAACCTACAAGTTTTTCAATGGATTGGGCAAGTATCATATCTTGAGAATCTACAGAAAAAAGTTTCACGTATTCCAACCAGAATTATTATTGTTGAAATTAAAGAATAATTCCGGCGAGCAAAACATATAAAAACTGACATATTCTTTTGTCCTCTATATTGTTGACTTGTGAGATAGATTTAAATTTTTTTTTAATATTGCCACCAGATTGTCTTTCGAGATTTCTGATCTTCTCTCCTGGCAGTTGCTTAGATGTAACACACTTCTGAGGTTAGGACACCTGGAAGATGGTATTACGTGAGATTTTCAATTTTTCAACCACAAGTTGGAAATTAATTTTTTATGCCTACTTACCGGTACCGTTAGTTCCGAGGTCCGAGATTCATACCTGGTCGAGAGCGGTAGGAGTCCGTAGCATGGCATCCTTCAAACAGCAAGTTATAGCACATAGAATAACCCTGTTCCTGAGTGAGGGAGGGGGGTCCAAACAAAGTCCACTAGATGTTTATTGTTCACGTCAAAATTTGAACTGCACAATATTGTAGGTCTGCTCAGAAATTTCCTTCAGGTAGCCCCACAAGCAATAATCCTTAGGGTTAATATCTGGCGACCTTGCAGGCCAAGTTACACAGAATTGTCTGCTGATAACATAGTCACTAAAATGTTGACGAAAAATTATTTTTGCCAGATTAAAGATGTAGGGAAATGGATCTGCATTAATCAATGCTTATTTCAATGTTTTGTTATTATAAAGCTGGTGCCTCTTAATCTCAAGGAATATCTGAGTAACGTCCATTAACTATAAGAGTTTTTGTTATTCCATCTTCAATCTCTTAAAAAAGTAGGGTCATATTATGAAATGATTTATGAAGCCATATCAGAGGGTAACTTTTAAATTGTGAAGCCCTTTTAGAATGACTGAATGTGGTTTATTGGAAGACTAAGATCTACAATTGTTTACACCACCACTGGATTGGAAATATGATCCATTAGCCAAGAACACATCTGGCCACCTAAGAGCTGTTGTTCACATAGCAAACTCATTTCGTTCAACTTTATCTCTTTTTCAGTTTGAACAACATTTTTCATTTAGTAGAAATTTAGTTTAAGTTGCTTGTTTAGCATTTGCCATGCTGTCGCATTATTACTTTATTTACACTATGCAGGTACTCCATAGTGGTTGTAATATTCAATATTCTTGTAAAACTCCAACTATTAGATCAATTGCCACTGTACATCTTTCTGATTTCTTTGCATTTGTACGAGAACCAGTTCCTTAAACTTTAGACATAATTCCGGAATAGAACTCAAACTGGATGGCTTAAGGCTGCTGAGAAACTGTGTCCAAATCCGTAATATCATTAAATCAATCCTATACCGATTTGCAAAGGTATTGTAATACCATTTATTTTCACAAATAGAAATTGATAAAACACTCTTTTACTTCAATTAATCTGTTTAAATCAGGCGTCGTCAGCGGAGTGCACGCTCATGCTGCTGTCTCTTACTCGCTAGCCCTCTAGTGCATTTACGGGAGCGGACGGGTAAGTAATATTTCAGTGGCGGCTTTTCGTTCGTACCATAAATTACGTAACTCAGTGGAATTCAATAGTACTAATAGTGTAATGAAGCATCCAATGCTCACATGCTTATTTAAGTAAGCATATTTTACATAGTTAATAAATAGCCTACTCACGATTTCCGTTTTTAATTTCAAACAATTTAAAAAAGTCACCTCTGAAATTGTGGAGTCGAATCAAAGGAGGAGACAAGCCATAAATCCTGATATTTCACTTTAATGTGAGGAAATAATTTCTCCGGACTAAATTCTATGACAACATATTATTCTAATGGTAGGTAGCTGCTCAGGACAGAGTTCTTCAGCAGCGTTTATTATACATTCTTCCAACAAATCACCATCTGTGAATGGTCGGAGTTTTCTTCCAAGATGCACAGCAGTTTTGTAACTAACTCGAGCACTGACATCATCTTCATGAACGTCTTCCTGTGAATAACACAAAGTACTAAAAAATTCTCAAGAACGCTAATGTGAGCAAGGCCGGCAGCATACTGCATGGAAATTCTTCCCGGTCAACCACGGACACGATATCGACCTGTAATGTCACCTGAAGTTTCGTCCACTAGCGGACAAGATCGCACATTTCATTCTTCGCATGTGTGAAGTCTGCTGTACACTCACTCATTCACGTGATTTGCTGTATGTCCAGCGTGGGTAATATAATTTTATTGTTACATTGTATTTACAACCATTTTCCAATTGAATTAAAAATGGATAGACTTGTTATGTGCATGCAAGAACCCCCACTTTTTGTTTTTCATTGAAAAAAATATATCATTAGGAGAAATCTAATATATAAAGTACGGAAAGAAGTTTTGAAAGAAATTTATGTACTTAAACTTCTATTTATGTGATTTTCTTCTTTAAAACACATAACATAATCGATCATTGCTACGATTTTGTCGTCGGTTGCTATCAGGTCGCAATTGAGAATAGCAATGTATGGAAAACAAACTACGTACGTCGTGGCGAAACTCTGTTCGAAACTGTCGACAGTTCTAGAAAAACCCAAACAGTCTTGTCCAGTGTCAGATGGTCTGAGACGAAACTGTCTCGTCCAAGACACGATGTCCGATGCAGTATTCTGCGGGCCTAGGGAAACGTTCTCTGACTAACTGCACTTCAGTATCGGAATAATAATAATACTAATAATAATAATAATAATAATAATAATAATACCTGTCTTATATTGGTGTTTTTAACTGTTCCACCATTTCGATTCTTTCGTCGTCTTTAATTTGTCGTATTCATTAGCATGACAGTTGTCATAGTGATGCTGCAGGTTATATTTTTATCTATCACATTGAGTATCTTACTGCAAATTAAACATCTTGCTACATTCTAAACTCTGTAAAAAAATGCCTCCTCCCATTAAGGGTTAAACAACGTAGGGGTGGAATATTTACGTAAATCACTATTTGAACTTTCTACCATCGTGTACGTACACAAACCACCCACAAGTGTCTAGTACTGTACTTAGTACTCTAGCCTCCACTGATCGTCCGCATCAGCTAAGGCCAGATTCCTCCCTCTCCCTCCCTCAATGCATGCATGGACGTGCAGGGTTCCCTGCTCTCTTTACCCAATACCCATTTCAGCGAGTGCTGACGACCACTGGTTTAAATGATCAAACTCAGAATATTACTGCATACACAAAAACAAACGAACTTGTTGCTATGGCAATTCCGTTCCTTATGTAGCACGACAGTGTCAGAATTTTTAAGATTGTGTAAAAATGAATGAAGACACGAGGAATTAAATTTATCTCTTACTTCTGAAAAACTCTGGTTCAGGATGGTGATTGATAGTCATGATTATTGATTCTTATAGGTGGCGATGATTAGTGGTAATGATTTATTAAGGTTCATGGTGGTGATCGATGATAATGAGCATGATGACTGTTGTTAATAGTTTTTGTTACTGATGATGCTTTCTGATCTTGATGACTGATTATTCACGATCATGATTGATGGTCATGGTGGTGATTATAATGAATAACCGTGAATTGTGATTGGTGGCAATGATTAGTGGTGGTGATGTATGATTTATAAATATTCATACTTGTGATTTTTCATTTTCATTTCATTTATTGTATTCCATAGATCTTACATTAGCACTGAAGCTTTAAGATGTGGAACATGTCAAAATTTTACAAGATTAAAATTTTTTGGCGCGGTGAAGTGAGGTGGGACCGAGGATTCGCCATAGATTACCTGACATTTGCCTTATGGTTGGAGACAACCTCTGAAAAAACCCAACCACGTTATCAGGCCAAACAAGGATCAAACTAAGCCCGAGCGCAGCTCCGGATCAGCAGGCTAGTGAGTCTGCCGACTGAGCTATGTTGATGGCTCTACAAAAAAATATACAGTACATAGCAACCAGATGTTTAAATTTGCAAACCTAGACAATTATTCATCATTTGAGCTATAAAATATAATACATAGAAGTAAGTTAATTCAATTTAAAAGCATTAACAATTCTATCAATTGAGATATACAAAAATTAATAATACATATCAAGCAAATTACTTCAACTTACAAGCATAAACAATATTCATCAGTTGAGCTATATAGATTACTATTCAACTTACAGCATATACAATTCATCAGTTAAGCTATACAAAAATATACAATACATACAATACATAGTAAATTTACAAGCATAGTTTAGTTCAGCTATACAAAATTGAACAATTCATATCAAGTACATTAATTCAATTTATAAACATAAACAATTCATCAGTTGAGCTATACAGGCTGCTATTCGGCTGCAAAACGGTATCTGTCGGATACAGGGGGGAGAGCCATTACTCCTTCCCATTGAAGGCTTTAAGGAACCAACCTGGACAAATACCCAATGTCCCATCCCTACCTTCCCGTGATGCAGCTGTTAGTAAGCATAATTTACAAGCTGAACTAAAGGGAGGAGCTACTCATCAATTAGCACTGGTCAGCTTGATGAGTTAATGACTGAATTTGGTATAATTTTCCTCTATTCAATACCTAATTCCCTCTTTACCCTTTCCTATCCAGTCCTCTGACTGAACTCTTACTTTCTTAGACCCCAACGGCATTAGAGCATTCGAGGCCTAGGGGTTCATTTCACTTTCCTTCCTACCCTTCCTACTTTTCTGTTCCTAGTGCTGACCTGCTATGGCACTAAAATCGTCCTCCAGTGGCTTAAGGAGGGAAAGTTGGTGATCAACAAGATCTCCCAGCTAGGTCCAATGGACCTGTCGACCAACAGCAGGTGTGGTCCTCCAGACATTCTGGGGGTTGTGTGTGAATGAAGTAGCCACCAAAACGTTAAAATATGGTGTTCACTTAAATCGGCTACAACTTGCCATTTTTAGAAATGGATTCGGAACACCTCAAAATTTGTGCTTCAGTGGCTGACCATGATAATACTTACTGGCTTTTAAGGAACCCGGAGGTTCATTGCCGCCCTCACATAAGCCCGCCATTGGTCCCTATCCCGAGCAAGATTAATCCAGTCTCTACCATCATATCCTACCTCCCTCAAATCCACTTTAATATTATCTTCCCATCTACGTCTCGGCCTCCCCAAAGGTATTTTGCCCTCCGGCCTCCCAACTAACACTCTATATACATTTCTGGATTCGCCCATACGTGCTACATGCCCTGCCCATCTGGATTTTATGGTCCTAATTATGTCAGGTGAAGTATACAATGCGTGCAGCTCTGTGTTGTGTAACTTTCTCCATTCTCCTGTAAATTCATCCCTCTTAGCCCCAAATATTTTCCTAAGCACCTTATTCTCAAACACCCTTAATCTCTGTTCCTCTCTCAAAGTGAGAGTCCAAGTTTCACAACAATACAGAACAACCGGTAATATAACTGTTTTATAAATTATAACTTTCAGATTTTTTGACAGAAGACTAGATGACAAAAGCTTCTCAACCGAATAATAACAGGCATTTCCCATATTTATTCTGCGTTTAATTTCCATGTACCAAATCTTATAACCTTTTTTCTTTGCTGTGGTCGTGCCGGAGAATCAGTCCCATTCCGAGGCTTACTGTTAGGTTTCGTAACATGCTGTATTTTACGGTGATGGGTTGTTAGCCCTTCGCCCAACCCCCATGCTGGAGGACCAGCCCTTATCGGCTGTCCACGACTGCTTATTCAATATATTCGCAGCTACCCTCCATATCTGAAGGCCTAATATCTTTGAAAAATATTGGAGTGCAAGAGGTCAAATGACTTTATTGTCAAACGCCTGGCATTAGAAAACAACAACAACAGGCTGCTATTCAATTTACAGTATATATACAATTAATCAGTTAAGCTATACAAAAATATACAATACATAGTAAACAGATTAATTCAATTTGCAAGCATATTTTACTTCAGCTATACAAAATTGAACAATTCATATCAAGTAGATTAATTCAATTTATAAACATAAACAATTCATCAGTTGTGTTGAAGATATGAGTATGTAAAAATTTGGTTAATTCTGTTCTAAATCTTTTCTCATGATCCTTCAATGCTTTAAGGTAATTATTATGATTGTGATGGTACTGACAGATGGCTGATACTGGTATTGCAGTTGCTGGTGGCGGAGCCCTGTGCCTGTATGCCATCACAGTGGTTGGCTGCGATGCCACGCTGATCACAGTCCTGTTCGTCGTGACTCTGACCACGCATGGTCTCTACGTTGCCGGCAGCAACATCAACCACATGGACCTAGCTGTCAACTTCTCAGGAACCATCGCTGGATTAAGCTTCACGTTGTGCAACTTGGCAGGTATCTTGGCTCCTTCTGTAGCTGGGATCATCATCAATGAACAGGTCTGTCAGATTATGTTATACAGAGAATGATAAAATTAACATAACAGTTTGCATTCGAAATAAAAGCAAGCAATCAAAAGATCTGTATTTTGTGTTTGTTTCCACGTGAGCTTACTGATTTCAACAGGCGAAACTGAACGCATATAGCTCTGGTAGGTCAGATAGCAGAGGGGTGAGAAAGTTTACCTGGTTGCCATGGCAACTATGCATTTTGTCGTGGGGATCCATGCCAAAGGATGCGTTTAGTGGGAGGGAACTTTTCAGGCTGAGGCAGTTTTCTCAACATAATCCAGGAATTTCTTCACATTTGTTCGGTCTATTTCAAGAGAAATATGTTGGTAGACATAGTAGCGCCCAGCGTGAATTCAAATAGGCAGTGTTCTCAACACAATGCAGGAATTTCTTTGTTTGATCTATTTGAAGTGAAATATGTTGGTAGACATAGTAGTGCCCAGCTTGAATTCAAATAGGCAGTGTTCTCAACACAATGCAGGAATTTCTTTGTTTGATCTATTTGAAGTGAAATATGTTGGTAGACATAGTAGTGCCCAGCTTGAATTCAAATAGGCAGTGTTCCCAACACAATGCAAGAATTTCTTTGTTTGATCTATTTGAAGTGAAATATGTTGGTAGACATAGTAGCGCCCAGCGTGAATTCAAATAGGCAGTGTTCTCAACACAATGCAGGAATTTCTTTGTTTGATCTATTTGAAGTGAAATATGTTGGTAGACATAGTAGTGCCCAGCTTGAATTCAAATAGGCAGTGTTCCCAACACAATGCAGGAATTTCTTTGTTTGATCTATTTGAAGCAACGAGTTAGAAAGAGAAGACTATAGTGTGGCCGTGTTGTCCTGTACAGCGCTCTTTGCGGTGCCACTGCGAAACACGGCAGATCTGAGCTAAGCGCCCACCTTTGTAAAAATTCGTCTGCTTACAATGTTGTATAACGGAGGTAAGAGGCCCAAAAAAACGAAGAAAAAACATGCCTGTTGTGTGTGCTGCATATAACTGCAATGTCAAAAGGAAAAAGACAACTGATATATCATATTTCATGTAAATTTTATGAAGTTAAGTCCATAGTTTTGTTAATTAGCAGCATTTTTTTTCATGCATAAATGTGTAACAACGCCAGGCATAAACAAAATAAATGGTTCACTGGTAATGTACTTAAACTAAATACTGATAAAACCAATACAATTACGTTTCAGACCCAGTGAAAAAACAAATAGCAATACAATATTAAAACTGTATTTCGACACCGGCATCCTTTATTTCTGCTCCTTCTGTCCTTAGTGCTTATACAAGAAGACGATGAGCTGTAGCTTATAAGAAGTAGGCCTATTTCGAAGACAAACGATTAATCAAATAAATGGTTCACTAGTAATAAAGTTAAACTAAATACAGATAAAACCGTTACAATTCCGTTTCAAACCTAGTAATAGCAATCAAATATTAAAATTGTATTTCGACACTCGCATCCAAAATAACGCAAAACTCTGGGGTAGGTCGTATTGTTGTTAGTATTTTGACTGGAAGGACATGAAAGAACATAATTGAGCACCCACGTGCAATAATGGGGTAAGTATGAATATATTTCGTAACTACTTACCCCATTATTGTACGTGGGTGCTCAATTATACACTAATAATTATCTGTGGTGCCACAGCCCTTGAAAGGCTCAAACAGACCAGCCGGCTGTTGGCCTCACGTTCACATTTCGATAATAATTATACTTTACTGTAACAAAAAAACTGAAAGCGTGTTTTGTCATGTTTCACCCACGTTACAAGCTTGGAGGTAAAGGTTGTTTACTACAGACAGGGCCTACTTTCATTCTATATTTTATGGTATAGTAAATAGTTTTGCAACGTGTAGACTGGGAAAACAATTTAATAAAATCATCCGAATCATACTCGTTCATTTTATAGGCAATCTTGCAGGTCGCATTTAAAAGAACCTAGGAATATTAACATTTTCTTCAGTATATTTGCTAGGACTTCTTGTCATACTACATGACAATTTTGCTTAGGTTATTCTTTTAAGCATTCCTTCTAGGAATAGCTCAAGTGTTTTAAATTTAGCATACATAAGTTTAGATTAAGTTCCTAGCACGTATTTGACGAAATACTAGGTTTTTCCACTTCAGTTTAACTGATTTATGCAAACGAAATTAAGACAGCTGACGATTCTAATGTCAGTTATCACCACGCCCACTTTGTTTTGGGCGCATAAGTTCATTACTGACAGTCGTTCAATTTTCTTCAAACATGGCGGCGCAATGACCACTCTATATCTTTCTCTTTCTAACTCGTTGATTTGAAGTGAAATATGTTGGTAGACATAGTAGTGCCCAGCGTGAATTCAAATAGGCAGTGTTCTCAACACAGTGCAGGAATTTCTTTGTTTGATCTATTTGAAGTGAAATATGTTGGTAGACATAGTAGCGCCCAGCGTGAATTCAAGTAGGCAGTATTCTCAACACAATGCAGGAATTTCTCCACATTTGTTTGGTCTATTTGAAGTGAAATATATGTTGGTAGAAATAGTAGCACCTAGCGTGAGTTGAAATGTTGTTTGTAATGGTCTGCACTCTGCATTTTGTGTTATAATCTGACTTTTCGTAAGTGATTTGTGATTATTATTGTGTGTTATGTGAAATTTATTTTTTATGTTATTATTATTTAAGAGATTTATAATGAATCAACTTAACGAATTGGTGTGTTCCACACTCCAGACACCCTTTTATTTGTGGAAAGATGACGACAAATGCGACGTGTTAAATGTTGGTAGACCAACACCAGGGTTGTGTTTAGAAAAACTTTGTGATGGGGCAGGTTCAAAAACTTGTACCAGGAAATTTAAATCTCTTTAGTATGAAGAATATAAATGGTTGTGCGGTAGTAGCTATTACCACAAATTGTACTCTTGGTCGTGTTTGCTTTTCGGCATTGTAAAGGACGCGTGGAACAACAGTAGCGTAGCAGACTTAAACAATATTACCAAAAACATAAACTTCTCTAGAACATTTACGGAATTATGTCGGATTAAAAGAGCTAAGAAAAAACATAACAAAATTACAGACGCTCTCCAGGAAAGTTTACAACTACATATTGTAAAATACAATGAAAACGTAAGGCTTAATAGACTTGTTGTGCGCTGGTCTCCATTGACGTCCCTCTGCTGAATACTGTGATCGCAGGTGTTAAATTTTGGGAGATGAAATTATATTTATTATTTGGAATTATTAAGGGGTAATTTTGAAATAGAAATTATTTCTTTTCTTGTAGTTATAGCAGCAATAACTAAAAGAGCTCAAATTCCATTTTCTTCTTGACTTCCTGCTGCCATAGCTAGAGAGGGGAAACGGGAGTGACGGGACAAGATGAGCTGAAGTGTGTGTGGAGGTGATGTTGCGATGTTGAAAGTAAAAACTCTGGTTACAGATACAGATATTTACTTAAACAATTAGTTCCTCCATTGTGTTGTGGGCAGGGAAAATGGAAGTGTCGCTGAAAAATCTCAAACATTGAAATACAGTCTGATCCATTTGGGTATGGATAATATTAATTATTTATTATTATAAAGCTGTTATAATAGTAGGAAAAATTTCTTGCTGATTATAGCCTATTATGATTAAAAGATGGTAGTTTCCATATATGACAATCAACAATGCATAATCTGAAAAGACAAATGAAAATCGTAGATGATTAAAATGGCTACTACAAATCAACAGTGGGCACAATGTGTTCTTTGGTATGCTAAATATGAGAGTGTTAAAAGAGTTCAAAGGGAATTTCGACGTGAGTATGGTATGCGTAATGTACCTAAATACGATTCCATAATGTTGTGTATCGAACATTTGTAGAAACAGGTTCTGTGTTAAAAAAAAAAACATGCAGGAGGTCGCAGGCGAAACCCAGTACGAGAAGCAGCTATCTCTTGGCTTGGTCCCCAAACTCCCCAGATGTAACCCCTCCTGACTTCTTTGTGTAGTTTTGTTAAAGACAGAAACCCCGGAACATTGATGATCTGAGAGTAAAAATTACTCAAGCTTTTCAACAAATCACCCCTCTTATGTTACAACGGACATGGGCTGAATTGCATCACGTTATGAGTTGTGGAGGTTGCGCAATGGGGGTCATGTTGAGCTCTGAGGAATCTCCCATCTTTCAGTGTTGTATGCACAAAGTTTCAACAAATAAAGTTCAGTAGTAAATGTTTTACGGTGTTTTTACTTTATCCATACCCAAACGGATCATTCTGTATATTTGTTCCTATGACTCTGATTGGGGCTAGTTGAAGATATGACAAGAAGTAAAGGGTAACAGGAGTGCCTGGAAAGAGGTGAAACGAAACTTGCTCGAAAAAGGGGCAACTATGGCGAGTAAGAGGGAGTTGTGAAGTAGGTACTTTCACCTATCGAGCTCGCAAACATGGCCCGCGACTCCGACTGATGAAGGGGGGAGATGCACTTACTGAGTTCGCAAACATTGGCCCGCGACTCCGACCACTGCAGGGGGTTTGAAGGAAGGACTAGGGTTGAGCAAGCCGGGGTGAGTGTGGGGAATCGAAGCCAGGAATGGTGTAGGAGAGATGTGTGAGGGATTAAAGCGATCAGGAGAAGAGAAGTTGTTGGTTTGAACATGAGAGAAACTGTGACTCTAGTGCTGTAAAATCTCCGGCTTTTATAGGAATGGCTTGGATGGCTCCTCCCCGTCACATGACTAGTGACGTCGTGCCAGGCAGTGAAGGTGGGAGCTAAGTTTCCATGACAGCGTGGCCTTGCGGGTTTAAATTGAACTAAGTTTGGGGTGTGCACTGGCAGGGTGATGCAATATCAGCGGGGAAAAAATAGACGATCATTGCAAGTAACGTGTTTCTTCTACCTGGTTGGCTGGTGGTACTCCCCTTTCTCAAACAAGGGCGGCGAGGTTGGAAGGCAGAGGAGGGGGATGACCGTCTTCTCTCTAAGATTTACCATGTGGTGGGCGAAACTAGAGAATAAGTGAGGATCGAGGCAGGCTCGCAAGGAGAACAAGTGAAGGAATCATAACAGACTTCCCATGCAATATCGAATTAGGGCTACTTTATTTTTAAGTAAACAAAAAATGGCTTTTCGCGGTCATAATGTAAGCAAAAACTCTTTAAATAAGGGCAATTTAAAGGAACTTTTGGATTCATATATCGAGGAAAGTCCCATAGAAATTCAAAACCACTATTTAAACATAAAATCTGTTTTTGCAGGGCATTAGAAAACAATACAAAATTAAATTACCGAGTGTATCTCCGATTATATTAGGGACTCTATCAATGATGAAATTAAGTACACAATTTTTCTCGGTGCAGGTAGATGACACTACTGATATTTCACAAAAAAACTACAGTGCTTTTTAATTCTGCGATAAGTGAATTCTTGTGTAAGTGTAGCTGCAAGATTTTTGGGTTTCCATGACGTTAGTGAAGACCGTAATTCAGCCATACTTTTTCAACTACTTGATGACTCATTGTCAGAATTTGAATAGAAATCTAAACTTGTGGGGCAGTGTTATGATGGTGCTGCAGTTATGGCCAGGCATTTAAACGGTCTCCAAAAGAAGGGGAAAGACGTTGCACCCTAGTCTTTGTTCACTACTTTGCGCATACACTTAATCTAGTTCTGCGACAAAGTTGTGATAGAATTCAGAAGTGCCGCATTTATTTTATTTTTTTTCTTTTGCAAACGTAAATGGGAAACCAGGTTTCTTCCACCATTCTAGCCAACAGTCTGACGTTCTTGATACCGAGGTCGGAAGGGGTGTACCTACAGGAACAGACACTGGTGGTCCTCAGTTTCGCAGACCTTAAAGTTAATAGTAGACGAGTAGGACGGAATGATACGTGTATTATTATTATTATTATTATTATTGGGTTATTTTACGATGCTGTATCAACATCTAGGTTATTTAGCGTCTGAATGATATGAAGGTGATAATGCCAGCGAAATGAGTCCGGGGTCCAGCACCGAAAGTTACCCAACATTTGCTCGTATTGGGTTGAGGGAAAACCCCGAAAAAAACCTCAACCAGGTAACTTGCCCCGACCGGGATCCGAACCTGGGCCACCTGGTTTCGCGGCCAGATGCGCTGACCATTACTCCACAGGTGTGGACTGACACGTGTATCTGAACATATTATGAAAATTGGTGATTCAACATGTATTTGTTGAGGGATTCATAAATAAGTTTAGTAACTTTCAATTTGCGTTCCTGTCTTTTAAAGAAATATTTGATATGACTCATATCTTATTCAACGTATTGCAAAAAATATCAGATTGTGTGCAAACATGTTTCACAATACAATAGACGCTTTGAACATGAAGAGAAACGACGATACTTTCAACCACCTTATTGAATCCACTTCATCAAAAGTGAAAGCCCCTTCTTAAATGTGGAATATGTCTTTAGAACAATACAAATAAAACCTGAAGTTCCTACTTCATGAAATATTGGATAATGTAATGTCGGAAATGAATTAACGGTTTAATGATATTCAAAGTTTAAAATTTCTAAAGCTTGTCGATAGTTCCAAATTTCAAGAATGCTCAAAGTATTCCCATTTGATGGGCGGCCTGGTAGCTCAGTTGGTAGAGCAGCTGGCTACACTGGAAGGTCCGGGGTTCGATCCCAGGTGGTGACAGGATTTTTTCTCGTTGCCAAACTTTCAGAACGGCCCCGAGGTTCACTCAGCCTCCTATAAAATTGAGTACCGGGTCTTTCCACACCACACCACCTCATTCTAGGTCCGAGGTCATGGAAAGCATGGGGCTCTACCTCTATGCCCCCCAAAGTTTAAAATTTCTAAAGCTTGTCGATAGTTCCAAATTTCAAGAATACTCAAAGTATTCCTATTTGATGGGCGGCCGGGTAGCTCAGTTGGTAGAGCAGCTGGCTACGGACTGGAAGGTCCGGGGTTCGATCCCAAGTGGTGACAGGATTTTTTCTCGTTGCCAAACTTTCAGAACGGCCCCGAGGTTCACTCAGCCTCCTATAAAATTGAGTACCGGGTCTTTCCACACCACACCACCTCATTCTAGTGCCAAGGTCATGGAAAGCATGGGGCTCTACCTCCATGCCCCCCAAGTGCCTTCATGGCATGTTACGGGGATACCTTTACCTTTATTCCCATTTGATGCTTTAAGTAATTTAAAGTTGTGCTATCCAAAAGAATTTCCAGATACAGAATGACTAAGGAACGAACTTACCTTGATCTAGCAAGGTTAAGATTTATGAAGGTCTTAATCTCGAAATATTATTGAAGTCTTTAAAAAATAATCAAATGGATGACATCTTCACGAATGCATACAAACTGTTCAGCCTTGCTATTACAATTCCGTCCACTAGTTGTTCTGCAGAACGAAGTTTCTCGTGTTGAAAGAGAATCAAAACTTATCTCCGAAACAGCCTAGGCAATAGCAGATTGACATCATTGGCTACTATTTCCATTCACAAGGATGTACTCAGTGAACTGATGAAAACTCGACGCTTCTATGAAGATGTCATAGATGATTTCGCGAAGATGAAAAACAGAAAAATCGACCTAACATATAAACAAGAAGGTGAGTCTTATTTCAATTACCAAGCAGCTGAAGTGGTAGTCAGTAGCAATTTTTCTTTCAAACTTTTTATCGTGATATAGTGAATAGTATTTGTTTTGTAAGTCTGTATTTCTTGTCCCATTCCCTCCTGCTCACAGCTCAACCATTACTTAAAATCGTTCTCTCATGGCTTGCATATTTGCCATTCTGTATTCATACACGATCAGTAGGCTACGTATAATAATAATAATAATAATAATAATAATAATAATAATAATAATAATAATAATAATAATAATAACAATAACAATAACAATAACAATAATATATTTGTTTCTATGGAAAGGGGATATTTGGCGAGTCACCTGTTTAATTCTTCCAGAGCCGCCGCTGGCTCAAGGTAATACTGTATTAGTGTTGAGGGTGTATTACTTGTTCTAGTGCAAATAAAAATAAAGAATTATTAAATTAGAGATGGTAGATTTTCGCAGATACGATAAATGTGAAATGTACCCAAATGATATCACAAAAATATTTTTGACAATGAAGATTGGTATGCCCATATTATTACAGATATAACTTATTAATAATTTTCGTAGGGTGTGTTTTAATATCTATTAGCAGTAAGTAGCTAAAATTTCAATTCAATGTTTGCTATAATAAATGAATAGAGTGTACCTAATCAGAGGCATGTAGTGAATTTTTAAAAGAAATTGTTGATATTCAAAAATTATTTTAAGGGTTAAGATTTACTCTGGACTAGCCTTTTTTTTATTTTAAAGCTTAATGTGTATGCACATATCACTAAAAAAAAGAAGAAGAAAGAGTTCTGATAAATAGTATTACATTTATGACTACTTGAACATAGCCTATTTTTACCATTATTTTGCATGCTATAAGTACCAACTTCCTTAAATATATTAATGCAGTTTTTTAATCCGCGATAAAATGTGAAATGTATAAGTTTCTGCGAAATAAGAGCCAAATTATATTTTATGACAAATATTTGTGCTTTTTGTAAAAAAAATCGGAATCTGTCTGAAGGCCCCCTCCCCACACATGGCTTTTTACATTTTTTTTTTTTCAAATAGTGTGGTCACCTCTCCAGGTTAGCTTTTACTTTATGAATAGAACAGGAATATGACCTACTTGATACCATCTTTGTTGTTATCTGTACTGTTATCTCGAGTTTTCAACTAATCTGTCTGGTGCTGGTGGTAGAATTTTGGCTTCCTGTGCGATCTCTTCACTAGTGTACAAAGTTGTATGTGGTAAGAGGTGATTGTGATTAATAACATGGGTCGGGATAAAATCACACCAAATAATTTGGCATATATATATTTTTCTTTGATGATTTATTATTTTCAAGAATTTTAACTGGAAAATCTACAAAATGTAACTGTCACCAACAAAGACTAAAATCTTGTCTAAAGACTGGTCCACAATAAACCGGGAACGGAAACGAGAACGGAAATATTGTTAAAATGTATTTAAATGTAAGCATTCACAATTAATGAGAAGCTTGCCGGAGCCCGAAAACAGGAATGTGAAAGTTAATTGTTAGGGCTAGGATTTTGATGAAACTGCATCTTTTTTCTAGTAAGCCAGAAACATTGCTGCTTTAGTATTTATATTGTTGGACCATCGAATCTATGCCCCTTCAGCGCTGTCGTCGTTCTTGGAAAAGTTAACGCCTCTACTCACCCCATTCCACCTATTTCTCTCCCACTACGTCAAACAGCAGGCCACGAACCTTGACGAATAGGGATGTTGCCAAACTTCCGTCAAACAGTGTCATGTCTCTTGAATATTGCTTATAATACTGTAAGGTTAATTATTACTTATTCATAATTTAATTTAAGTAGGTCTAATGACGCTGATTGACTTATGCAAAATGCTATTGCTTGCTTAATAATATTTCTTTCACCACTCTGTGCTACAGTATTCATGTTGAGTTGACAACACTGGACTGCAAGTGCAAATAAACTGTCCTGCAAGAAGGCTCAAAATTGTGAGTAGTGGGGGAGAGAAAGAGAGAGGGATAGAAAAGAGAGAAATAGGAATACAGGGGGAGAAATGAATTGCCGAGGCTGAAAAGGAATTAAGGTTCAGTTCGCATATCTTACGGGGGCACAGATCCAATGGTCGGACTATATGTTATGTGATAAACTGAGTGTTTTAAAACATATTTGTTGGGGCATTTTTTTTTGCATTTTTTGTCTATTTCAACTCATAAGAGCATCTTTTGTTTTATTCGGTCATTTTTTAGGCATTTTCATTTAATTTTGGCCATAAATTCCCATTATTAATGTAAAATAATGTTTATTTCCTTTGATATTTTCTTTACATATTTTAATCGTTTTTCTACACAAATATTGCCATTTTGACGTAGTACACCCCATTTAATGAATCAGTCCAACCACCCCTGCAATATAGACTCCTCCATACCTGCTAATTCCGGATAGGTGTGGCCTTGTGGTAGACTACATGGAAACTAAAAGTAAAGTAAATTCATGGTGCTACAGCCCATGAAGGGCCAAGACCAACCAGCCGACTGCTGACCTCATGTCCACATGCTGAAGCACAGGTGAACGATCATACATGGAAACTACATCAGGTAAAATAATTAAAGTGTACTACTTAGAAAAAGTTATGTAAAATTTACTAGGCCCTAGTCTAAATATTAAGTAGTACAAAACCTCTTTTTCCTACTAAGCCAATTATGTAAGATCAATTTTTAGGGCATTTTTGAAAGATTTTTAGGTCATAAATACATTGTTTTTAGGACATTTTTTCATGATTTATAGGTCATCAAAATCCTAGCCTTATTAATTGTGAATGCTCACATTTAAATACATTAATTATTTTAACAATATTTCCATTCTCGTTCTCATCGTTTCCGTTCCCAGTTTAGATGTGTTTCCACCTTTGAGCGAACACATAGATAACGACAGTCATGTGTTGTGTTAAGAATGAAATATCTAATTTATTCTAATTTTCCAGCAAACGCTGACACGCTGGAACCAGGTGTTCTACATCGCCATAGCTGTTCTGGTAATCCCGTATATATTCTACCTGTTCTGTGGGTCGGCAGAAGAGCAGTCTTGGAATAGACCACAAGAGCAGCCCAGAACTGAAGATAATGGCCGGGATGCAGGAAGAACAAACCCAGCCTTCAGCCAGGAATCAGAAGACAACATCATCTGAACGCAATTCAAATCGGAGACCAGAGAACACTTCCCAAACAAGAATTTGCTCACGATTGAAAACTCACATTATGTTAAGAAGAGTTTGGGATTTTAACCATGAGTAAAACTTAGTACATCCCAAAGTTTGGAACTCTTTGTCAACTCTTATCTTCAGGCTTCTATTTCTCAATACCTGGTGCTAGTGACGCCTCTGAAATAAGTGCAGAAGACCTGCAGAACGACCAGATTTCCTCAGACTCACGGCTATATTAATTTATATTATAAACATGTATATACTACTCTATACGAACTGTAAATATACTGTCAATTTAGACTATTGAAAACAGAAGTGTTTGTATCTGTTAGTGGCGGCCAGTGAGGCATTCTGGTGGTGGTGCCAAAAAAAAAAAAACGTTGCACGCAAATCACCCAAGCGAAAGATGATAATCACAGCTCACGTTTACATTATGTTAAATAAACCATTAATTAAACCAGCTATTTTACCAGGTGTGCAGTTAATAATGCACCTAGTAACAGTTACAATAACATTTCCGAAACTAATAACAAAATTTACAAATACAGATAATGCAAAACTTTCTCAGTATTGTTAAATCAAATACAAATAACTTTTATATCTTGTAAAATTACTGGCAAAAACACACGAGAATAACAATGATATAGATAATAAATGAACACGTTTGTACTTTATTTAAACAGGCCGATGAATCCAAGGCAGCAGCCTGTATAACACATGTTCATATCCTGTACAGATCTCATGTATTGATAACAAAAGCATCAACTCTAGCAACAGTGTAGCGATATTTAGTTGCCGCGAAATAAAGCAAATATTACACAAAATTAACAAATAATGTTACATATATGAAAAAAATATTTATCTCTCTAAGAAGAACCATGACTAACTATCTCTCCATTCAATATAGTTAAATGGATAATAATTTACACATTCAAATCCAAGTTGTGTACATTAGTTTTGAATTGGTAACTTTACATTAAGATTTGGTGTGGAACTTTAACTTGTGTTTTCGCGAAAGTCTGTGCTTGATGGTTCCCTGCCTAACGTCTCTAACAACCCTGCTATCTAGCGAAATTTCTTTATTACTGCATTCTATCGGGCAGAATGTTAACTGCTGAGTCAAATTGAATTCGGCTCAGTGTCTCCCATAAGAAACGCATATAAACTAGAATCAGTAGCCTTTTGTACAGTGTTATATGGACGCAGGCAGTGCCACACCGAACTGGCTCCAACGTTCGGAAAAATGCTGCAAGAGTGCGCCCCGATCTGTGCGCGCGCTCGTTCGGATGAAATATGAATAAAATGTGTAGAAATAAACAATTACATCTCCTTTTTAGTATATTACTTTTAGTTTCTTTCATTGGTGGTGCCATGGCACACTGGCACTATCCCAAAAGCTGCCCCTGGTATCTATATAACAAGACAAAAATGTAATCAAATGTTAAACAAACATAGCGAATAATATAATTAAATAATGGATTTTATATTCATCTTGAATTTATCTTTATCATTTGAAAATTTTATTTATTATATGAGCCGTTCAGAGCAGAAGTGGTATAAGTCAAAATTGGGTAATGAGGTTTAAAGTAAAAATTCTGTAAAATACAGTGCAAAGTAGCAATTAATATGTCCTTCGTGCTATCCACCTACTACTAATAGTTTAAATAAATTGAATATTAATTGCTACTTTGCGCTGTATTTTACAGAATGTTTACTTTAAACCTCATTAGTCATCACAGAAGGCCTGAAGACTAAAGTGAACGACAAAATCTTGCAAGACAGGCGCACATCACTCGACGAATTGCATATTGCCTTTCCTGACATTTCTCGTTGTTTGCTTGGTGAAATTGTGTCGCAACATCTTGGCTACCACAAAATCTGTGCACGATGGGATCCACGGCAACTGTGTGACCAACACAAAACTCAGAGAATGGCCTCAGCATTGACATTCTTGATGCGATATCACACAGATGGAGACGCCTTTCTTGATCAAATTGTGACTGGTGATGAGACCTGAGTGTCTCACAACACCCCAGAGACCAAGCGCCAATCACGTCAGTGGCATCATCCCTCATCACCCAAGAAACCGAGAAAATTCAAACAGACTCTCTCAACACAAAAAGTCATGGCTACTGTCTTTTGGGATCGCAAAGGTGTTCTTTTGCTGGATTTCATGCCAAAAGGCACTATGATCAATGCAAATCGTTATTGTGAGACTTTACGAAAACTACGGTGAGCCATCCAAAACAAGAGGCAAGGAATGCTTTCGAGAGGAGTTGTGCTTCTTCACGACAACGCCCGCCCGCACACTGCTGCTTCAACTCGAGAATTGCTGGATCAATTCGGTTGGGAAATCTTTGATCATCCGCCCTATAGTCCAGACCTTGCTCCTAGCGATTTTCACCTTTTCACTAAGCTGAAAGACTTTCTGAGTGGTACGCGTTTTGGAAGTGATGAAGAGTTGAAGAAGACAGTGAACACCTGGCTTAATGAACTGGCGGCAGAGGAGTATAACACGGGAATTCTAAAGCTAGTGAACAGATACGACAAATGTTTAAATGTAGGTGGTGATTATGTAGAGAAGTAAAGGAAGCTTCAGTTATGTAACAGACTTTGTTTTTTCAAATAAATATATATTTTTTTTAATTATTGCAACAAAACGGTCGTTATTTCCTGGATCCCCCTCGTATGTTGATTAATTTGTATACCATGGACCAAAATGCTGCACGTTTGTGTTGTATTGGATAATTAGATGTGTTGTGGATTCCCTATAAAACTGTCAGCACTTGTTTAATGAAGTATTTCATTTCAATGATGAACTTGAAATTGTCGTATGTATTTTGGTATTAGTACTGTAATTGTGTTTTGGAAACATAGTTATGTGTTATAATAGTTGAAGTAAATAATTACTATCATACATCAACTCCTATCAACATCTATGTGTTGTAACATATACCTGAAAATTCACTTCCATCTTGACTTTTTCCCCGAGAATTATGACGATTTCAGTGATGAGCATGATGAGCGCTTTCATCAAGAAATTTCAACTACGGAGAAAAAGAAAATACCAAGGACAGTGGAGTACCAATATGCTAGCAGACTATTGTTGAACTTTATCTCGTGATTTACTTCATGTCCAGTATAAAAGAAAATGCAGAAAAAGAAAGCTGTAATCTTCTAAACAGTGAATATTTAACATTATTATATAAAGCAGTATTTTGAATAGATATAAATTCTAAAATTTCTCAAAAACCGTAACCAAAAACGGTTTTTATTGTCATTTTCGTATTCAGGAGGCTCAAATTATATTAAAAAAAACATGTATCACATGACCAGCGCAGAAAAAAAAGTTAAAATTTGTTCGCAGTGTTATTAGGCCCACTTTGTACACCCAGGTAATTAGGCCTACAATTCTGCAATGCTTGGGAAAAGTGGCATTAGTTTCCACAAACATTTTTTAATAATTTATTGACAACTTACGGAACATCTGCTCGCTTGGGAAAGGAGACACAAGTATTTCTCCCATTACAATAATTCATACAGAATAAAATCAAATCGACATAAACCAGTGTAAAGACAGTTTCCCTGGTGTATGTGTTTTGCAACATATTATGATCCAAGACGAAATGCAATGGATATGAAGATACAGAATAAAACATAAGCACTTAGCTAAAAGTTTATTTCATTTCGTTGATGAACACTGAAATTGTCGTGTGTATTTTGGTATTATTACTGTAAATTGTGTTTTGGACTAAATATTACGTAGTTACATATAATAGTTAAGGTAGATAATTATTAGGCCCACTTTGTATATCTAGGTACGTAGTTAGGCCTACAATTAGTACTTCAGGTACTGGTATACAGTGAACACACATTTTTAATTACTACAAGCTACCCGAATTCTTGTTTATTTATTGAATGTTTCCCTGGTGTATGTATTTTACAACATATTGTGATCCAAGACAAAATGCAATGGATATTATGATATAGAATAAAACAGCAAGCACTTCGCTAATAGTATATTATTTTATTTCAATTATGAACACTGGAATTTTATATGTAACTTGAAAAGTAAATTTTCATTAGACGTACATTATAAAACACAAATATCGCTATAGAACAAAGGAGTACAACAGTTAATACAAAATTTCATATGAAAGTTTAACCACAGTGGTTTAACATGTCTGAATGTGATCTGAACAGCTGATCGTTAGCTCAGCTGTCAGCTCTGCCGATACTAGCGACATAGTTGGATTCATTGAGAACTAGACCTTGCTGAGCTCGATTTTAGTACCAACAACATCAAAGGTGCCGACAAGAATTGTCCCTACTGTATGTTCTCTATATGCATATAGAGTGTTAGTTGGGAGGCCGGCGGGAAAAAGACCTTTGGGGAGGCCGAGACGTAGGTGGGAAGATAATATTAAAATGGATTTGAGGGAGCTGGGATATGATGGTAGAGACTGGATTAATCTTGCTCAGGATAGGGACCAATGGCGGGCTTATGTGAGGGCGGCAATGAACCTCCAGGTTCCTTAAAAGCCAGTAAGTAAGTAAGTATGTTCTCTATACTGTGGTTCAACTAAATTTATGTACAGTTGACTATGATTTAAAGAACAGTAATGAAGACAACAATGTCAGTCGCATTGGATACAGAATAAATAAATTTAAAATTTTTGTTCTTCGGAAGCATAATGTCATATAAAGAAGAAGTTTTCTTACCGGATGAAATCCTTTAGTCCATGTTAGTTCCGCAGAAATCTGCATCTGTTTATGAGAAAGAATATATATCTGTCTGTGTGTGTGTGTGTGCATGTTTTTTTTTAATTGTGTGTTTAATTTTAAATGCATTTCTAGGAGTGAATAAAATATCAACAGTGAATGAAACAAATTTTATTCAGTCTTGCATTAAAGTCATTGTTTAAGTTGCTATGAGTGACTAAACAAAGCCCTCTTTATGTATAAGCAGTGGAAAAATAAAATTTCTATAGATTTGTATGTTTGCAGATATTTATATGTAGATGTGGACTAGATCTAAGAAATATTGAATCAGACTGCTGTGGAGGTGTTGGTTTATATAGCGTTTTTAAAAAATAAGAAGTAATTTTCATTGCTCATATCTTAAAAATTCTGAAACTGGTTTATTACACAGGAAATGGGACTCTTTGCATTTCCATGACAAGTTTGTTTCTGATTGTTCTGGTGGTCGTGTTATCAGTATGCACTTTCCTGTAACTTGGCCAGATATTAATCCAGCAGATTATTGGTTTTCGGGCTGTCTGAAGAAAAGAGTATTCGTGAGCAAACCTACAACAATTGATAAGTCCCGGGCCAGGTCGATGGGATTTAAGTGTGCTTAAATGTGACAGGCTCATGTCAGTAGATTTACTGGCATGTAAAAGAACTCCTGCGGGACAAAATTCCGGCACATCCGGCGACGCTGATATAACCACTGCAGTTGCGAGCGTCGTTAAATAAAACATAACATTGAACAATTGATAAGTTGAAAAACTCCATTGCAGACACTGTGGTATATATTCCAGGACACAAACTCAAAGCTGCTGTATACAGCATTGAAGAGAGGCTGTTACTTGTACAAGAACAAAATGGTGGACACGTACAACATCTTTGATAAAGTTATGGCAATGGTTGGTGAAGGAAAAAGTCCCATTTCGTATAGAAGAGTTGAATTAAAAGTAATGCCTTCACCTTTATAGCTCGTATATGGATGGGGATATTTTAATAAATCAGATGCAGAAGTAATCCTTAAAATGTGCCCTTTAATTACCTTAATTCATTTTTCAACATAATCACCAGACAACTGGATACACTTCTGCCAATAATGAACGAGTTTTATGAAACCGTCACAGAAGAAGCCTAAACTCTGATTCCGGAACCAGTTTGTCACAGTCCTTTCACTTTCTTCATCAGATTCATAGTGCTGTCCTCAAAGATCTTCCTTAAGTTTCGGGAATAGATGGAAGTCACAGGGTACCAAGTCTGGACTGTATGGTAGTTGCTGTAGGGTAGCAAGATTCAATCTCTGAAGTTCTGCTGTGGTGGCACGTGAAGTGTGTGTCCTCGCATTGTCGTGCTGCAGGATAACATTTCCCTTTTCTGATTCTTGTAGCAACTTTTCTCTGAGTGATGTGGTGATCGTCAGTCAACTTTTTCCCTATGAAACTCGCTGGTTCTGTCACAGGACGTCCAATTCTTTGCTTGTTATGCAGGTCAGATATTCCCGCCTTTCCTTCTTTACACCTACTGGCCCAACGACGCATAGTGCTCACATCAACACAGTCACCATAAACAACTTGCATTCTTCGATGAATATTTGTTGGAGGGATGTCCTCTGCTGTCAAGAATTCAATGACAACATGTTGCTTATATCGCATTGACTGAGGGTCTGCATAGGGTTTCATTCTATACAGTGTAACAACACAACCGTTCATTGACGTAACTTACTGCTAACTGTGGCAGCAGAGGGGAGTCTAACAAACATTCCAGTACCAGTTGCATGCCAGTGCTGCCATCTGTTGCCGAGTTATGAAGGTGAAGACATTACTTTTTATTCAATCCTCATGCCAGTACCAGAATTTTTAAGATGTTTAAAAAATTAAGAAAATATGAGCAATTGAAGTTACCTCGTATTTCGTGAAACTGTATAATATTAAACATTCATACTATATCGTTTTCCTCTGATTGAGGCTCTGTCTGATACGTACATCTATTACCAGGCAATACATCTCACTTGACGATATGCATCTGAGGAAGAACAATTATTGTTTGTATGCATCTGAAGTCTGATTAATGGAATTGGCTATGTATGCAATGGAGGGAGAAAGGAACTGGCCACCCTACCCCATTATCTCCTGGTCTAATTGCCTCATAAGTAGTGCCTTCTTGATATCACTTGTGAGGTTCTGACCTGTCTTCTGACAGTTGACTAAACACAACACAAGCACTATGTTGTTAACTATTTCTGACGTGACTACATCTTGTTTCATTCTCTATCTAATTATTGGATAAGATATATTTGGATTATTACAGTTGAGAATTTGATATTTAAATATCAGAATCCTTATGTAGTGATTTTTTTACAATAACTTTTTTTTATTATGTAACTAGTCTTTGTTGGAGGTACAAATGGGAGAAAAAAAAAATGTCATAGGCATTTCGCTCCAATCTTTATTTAATAAGCCTCATAGTTTTTCACACAGTCCGTTTTGCCCCATTATTTAATAAAATTATTGGATATGGTCTATTTGGATTATTACAGTTCAAAGTTTGTACCTATCAAATAAAATATAACAACAAAAGTGAATAATTTTACGGCATTACATTTTTTATTGTATTGAGTTATAACCTCAGTTCTTTTGTTGAAAGTAAAAATGCATCAGTGCTGATAATTTGTTGAGGTTACAGCTCTTAATCTACGTCTTGTCTGCACAACTGTTAACTGGTTGCTTCTTTATTAGCAGTCTATAGAAGTGGATTCTGCTGAGAGATAGAGAAAAAGATAAACGTAAGTAAATGTAATATATGACAATTTTAGTAGTCTGTGTCATCATTGTTCTAAAGTACAAGGAAGTAAACTCTATAGAAATTATGCTGATGGCGTAGAATGCAACTAAATTTATTTGTATTTCATCGAGTTGGAGTAAACCATTATGTAAAATGTGAACATTTTCGAGGAAGATAAATCATTGTCAGAATGTTATCGTATTCTTTGATTTCCTTTTTAATAAATATATTCCAGTAATCTTCAGAGTGTCTGTCTAAACTTACTTCACTATACAGAGTGCAAGTACTCAGATCAATTTTATGGGACTGGCTCAGTCAGGCTTGATGGCTTATTGAAGAGGGTGTAATGTGTTACCAGGCAGGGTCTTTAGATTTGTAACAAACAGACAATGAGCAGTTGCAACTCATGGTTTTAAAATAGGGGAGGGCTGTAAATGAGCAGAGTATCATCTGTAAATTGTTCGGAGCCCTGGGAGTTGTATATTTATTAATTTGTTTACTCCTATTTTTTTCTCCTTATGAGTTAATTAAAAAAGTAGTTACTTTTTTCTGGAGACTGACGTAATATCAAAATTTTTCCCAAAATACGAAATTTTCTTTCACAAAATATGAAAATATGAAATAAATATTTCTGTGTTAAAATATCTTATTTCTAAATCATTTGGAGTAGGTTTACATCATTTACAAAACAAGCCTTTAGAGATTGTGAAATGATTGTATAGGGAATTATTTTTACTTTTTATTGCAATATTTTAGTTCCAAGTTTTACCCCATTCTGGCAGATAACTGTACAGTTAGACTCTTTCTCAAGGGATTGTGAGTTTTTTTTATTACATGGAATAAATTAAAAAAAATTGTTCATATCAAAGAAAAAAAATATTTCTTAAGATAAACGATTATATATACAGAATTATTTTTACTTTTGTTTGCAATTTTAGTCCAAGTTTTTACCTCATTCTGGCAGATGACTGTACACTTAGACTATTTCTTAAAGGATTGTGGGCTACCAGATAAATGCCATCTGCCTTTCACTGTTATAGATCGAATGCAGCTGCCGAGGAATTAGTGTGCAGTTTGTGAAGGCAAAAAGTAGAGAGAATCGCTCTTGACCCATCTATTTCTTTTGGCTGCCTCAATCTTAACTCGATTATATAGTATGTTTATGTTTTGGACTTTGTTTCACCCTTTCTTTGGAAAGTGATAGACAGTTGCTTTTCATTAATAATGATGGGTAAAATTGGACTGAATACTTGGTAGTGACAAAAATGTGATTCTTTAAAATGTCCGGTCTTAATTGTTTTAGAATTTAAATTAACTTAAAACTTGAATAATTGTTTATTATGTGCTTTATTGTCAATTTACTTCACGTGAAAAATAAATTTTTATACATAATAAGCTGTGTATAAAATCTTCACTTTTACTATATTTCTTTGAATATAAGATTTAAATTTTCTTGGGCTAAGCATCTCAACTCTCTCCCTTAACCTTTGTTATATGCTCAAGATGTATCAGCAGTTTCGTTTCAACTAGTAGTCTTTAAATAAATAAGTTATTTAGAGCATTGAATTTATGGTGTTATGCTAAGAGAACTAAACATGTTGGTCTTCTATGTCTGTAATTTTGATCTATTTTTAGATGTTGTTAATTACATTGTATAATAAAATATCAATCAAATGTATTGTTCATTTAATGTATATTATTGCCAAATCTTACACATAAGAACCCTCTCATTTTATCCGCAATAAATATCAAATAAGAAAGGAATTTTATACTTACCAGCAGTTGGGACACTAGAAATAGTAGGCAGGTATTTAATGCTCTTGACTTAACAGTCTAATTATTTTCTCTGTTGCTTCCCAGTATTTAGATGTAAGACTTGTATTTTTTGAAGTGCTTCGCAGTGTGTTAAATGATTCATATCCATTTCTTCTTTTTCTTGAGAATACAATATGCAAATTTGGAGTAGAAAGGATGTCAATCCTATGTAAATGTTTGCCAGACAATCATGACCTGTAAAGAGTCTAAACATGGCCACAGCAAATTTATGTGGTAGGTCAGGGATTAAATCGGGTCTTTCTAGTAAATTTTTCCAATGAGAATTTTCTGTAATATTTGGACATTATAATTATTTTTAATAACTTGTTTTATCGAATAATATGAAAAATTGTAGTTTTGTTTTTGTTTAATTTTAGTGCTTTTCTTTGCTAGAATGTCTGCTCTCTCATTACCACAATGTGCAGGAATCTGCTGAAAGACTATGATTTTATTTAAACTTTGAATTTGTTTAATCATTGAATGGATTTTTCCCCCCCATTTTTGGTTGATTTCTTGTTACTGTTGATTGTATTGTGGCTCTAGAGTCACTTAATATAATTATATTGTTGCAGTGATGAATCCAAAGAAATAAATTTTTGAAGGGATGTATAAATAGCTTAAACTTCTCCATCAAAATATGTGGTATTTTTCCTCACATCGTTATAGAAGGAAAAGAATTCACAAGTAAGACTTCAGGTGCGAATATTCTACAATAAATACTAGAAATAGTTGATCTTACAGATTTGGAATTCTGTTTCTGAGGTTGGGGCAGTACGTCAATTCTGTACCATCAATGTTAGAATGATAATTGAGGAATTTTGACATCATTTGTACGTAGTTTTAGATATAACTGTAAGGAGTAACAGTCACACGCATGTGAAAGTAGGCAGATGAAACTGGGACTATTTTGAAAATTTTTCTTATGATATTAATTAGTCAAATGCCGTAATGTTCTTCTATGTATCACAACCTTTAGTGTGTTACACAAAATATATCAGTGGTTTAAAGTTTTCTGTAGTAGACGAACTGCCAAATGAAAACCAACCAATTACAAAGAGATTCTTATGACTAGTATCATGAAGAAAAATAAAAGCTTGTAAATGACTAAATAATCCACAGTTGATTCCCGATTTACCACGCAAATCGTCTGTAGCTGTATTTAGATTGGCAACAGGCCAAGCATCTGCATAGAATTGGAATATATCAGTCTCCTAACTGTCCAGTGTGCAACTCAAATCAAGAAATGGATTCAGAACATCTCAAAATCTGTGCGTCAGTGGCTAACCATGACAAAAAATATTGGAGTGCAAGAGGTCAAATGACTATTGTCAAATGCCTGGCATTAGAAAACAACAACAATAACACTTACTGTTACTGAGTCATTCAACTAGGCCAGCAAGAAAGGAGTATAATTATCAAGAGAAACTCTTATGATCTGTATTATGTTACAAATTCAGATGGGTCAAAAGAACTACTATGGAGGGATTTGGGTTGGGTTCTGTATGTACTGTGTCACGTAAGTAATAAGAAATTTATGCACTATTCAAGTTAAGCTGTTTATAAATTTTAGCAGATTTATCTATCACGTGTATATGTGTTTAAATCACTTGGCTCTAATAAATTAAATTTTTTGTGACTTAAAAGTCCCAGATACTGCGAGGGGATTTCCATACTGATTTACACTTTCAAATTTCCCACCATCCATAGTCCGCCATTTGGCTTGCCATTACATTGCAAGTAGTATATTGGTCTGCCTGCAGGTGGCAGCTCGATGCAGAGGAGTGTGATTCCTGCAAATTACGGTGCATTTCTCCAACTGCTGTCATGTGAGTGGACAGCATAGACAGTGATCTTCAAGGACAGTGCTGGACGACGTAGTTCCTGTGTAAAGAGGGTGTAAACACTGCAGAATATATTCACAGGCGATTGGTGGCAGTGTGTGGTGAGCATGCACCATCACGGAAAATCGTGTATAACTGGGTGTATGCCTAGAAACGTGGTCTCACATCAACAGAGAAGGGAACCAGTTCTGGAAGGAAAGTGACTGTGTCAACATCTCTAGAGTGGAGCGGCATATTCTGGAGAACAGGTGCATCACATTCTCAGAACTGGAGGCGGCCACAGGACTTGCCAGGTCCCTCTGCACCACATAGTGCACGAACATCTTAAGATGGGGAAGGTGTCTGCCAGGTGGGTCCCCAAGTCCCTGTGCAGCACACAGACAACAGCACAAGGATGGACAGTGATCTCCTTCACTGCCGCCAATCGCCTTGAATATCTGCAGTGTTTACACCCGCTGTCCACTCACTTAATGACAGAGTTGGAGAAATACGCTGTAGTTTACAGGAATTACACTCCTCAGTATCGTGCTGCCACCAGGGCTGGGCAATATTTTAAATACATTTGTATTTTGTAATTTGCAAGGATTTTAGAAAGTATTTTGTATTTAAATACATAAAATTGATGTATTTTATATTTCAAATAATCAAAATACTTTCTTTTTCTTCTTGTCCTTCATGTTTTGGATGTGTATTTGAAGAATGAACTTCTGTCTTATTTGCCTGCCCATTTCAGATGTGCTAGCCTATTCACCTAGTTTTCTTGCCACAACTGATTTCCTTAATGCCATAAAGAAATCTCCAACAGCATCAAGGATCCATCACCCAACACTTGCTAAGTGTTCAGCATTATGGAATGCGTCTAGGAGACCCAAATCCTCAGAAATTATATCAGATGTCTTGAAAAATCTCTCAGATTTGCAATTCAAACATAATATGAACAGTATATGTGAAAAACTGAGATTGCCAACCTTCAAAGATGTTGAGTTTCAGTACCTTGAAGAATAGTGTGCAGTTCTGAAACCCATTGCCGTAACACTTGATTTAATGCAAAATGAGAAGACGTGCTATTATGCCCAACTTCTATCCACATTAATTTCACTCAAAAACAGATTACATATTATGTTATCTAGTAATCTACGCCATCTATTCCAATAACTCCAGTCCTAATGAGTTCGCTTTCATCAAGATTTAAAGTGATGTTTGATCTGACCCCAGAAGTAAATTGAGCTATTTTGGCAGCTTGTTTCCACCCATCATTTAAGATGAGATGGCTACCTGACACTGCCTCACCCAATGATGATAAGAGGATACAGAATATGTGTGTGAAATCAGCTGAGCAGTTCTCGCTACATCTTTGGTCAGTTCAGACGATGAAAACAATTTTTATATTTTCAACTCAAGTACAACAGACTTTTAAAAGCAAAAAGGAAAGAACTTGTCTACTGCGGAGAATGAGCTCATACAATTCTTCAATGGCAAAGGGACAACTCTGTGCTCTCTAGAGAATTATCTAACAGTGAAACAAGCTATAGAAAGACTGTTTTGTTTTGCAGGATTTATTCATTCACCGGCAAGGGGATCCTTACCTGATGAACTTTTTGAGAAACTGGCTTTTTTGAAAGGGAGCAGTAATTATTCATATATAGCACAATTTCATTGTTGATTGGGAAAAGGAAGAATGGTTAGTTACAGTGTTTATATAAAACTTCGAGATAAAAATAATTTTTATGTTAATATAATATTTTAGATTTTCGGTAATATTCTTATTTCTTTATATATTGTATCGGGTATTTGAAATACAAATGTATTTTGGTTAATTTTTTAAAAGTATTTTGTATTTGTTTTTCAAATACTATTCTTTGAAGTATTTTGTATTTGAAGTACTTGGATGTCAGTATCTTGTCCAGCCCTGGCTGCCACCTATGAACAGACCAATGTACTACTTGCTTGTAACTGTAATGACAAGACAAATGGCAAACCATGGATGGTGAGAAATTTGAAAGTGTAAATCAATATGGAACGCCCCTCATATTTCCTTAACAATATAGTCTAGAATTTTTTATAATTGCAATACTAAGTAAGAAAAATAGATAACATTCCATAAGGGAACTATTAAACAATAAAAGTTTTTGTGACTTAAAAATCCAAGATACCATTTTTTTTTTTTTTTTTGTAATTACTGTACCCTGAGCAAGCAGCTCCAAAAACTAGGCAAGGAAATAGTTCTGCAATGGGTTCCAGCACACTGCAACATTGCAGGTAATGAATTGGCGGATCAACTGACTAAGAAAGGCTGGACAGTAATACAAAAACATATTACTCAAAAATAATTTATTTCTGTTAAATTCAATAAAAAAATTCCAATACAAACAAAAATTTTTGAACAGAATAAAGAAATCAGCTAAAGATAAATCATGGGAACCCCTCCTCCAAAATGTAAACATCATATCTGAAGAACCAAGAAATTCAGCAATGGCAGCCTTCTGCCTTCTAACCGGGCATGATTGTTTGATATAGAATCGGCATCTCCCTCTCACCCATTTGTGTTTTATGTGGAAAGGACATAATCATGGATAAGTACCATCTGGAAAATTGCGAAGCTGTGTCTGTTTATCTCAACATCACAGAAAAATACTAGACTGCAAGATGGCTAATGGCTTCATTGCCATGATACCAGAGCATTGGCTACCAACACAGGTAATTTCATTATAATACTTAGACAGCTCATAATGAGCTCATGTGCAAACTTCCTTTCAAACTGTGCATATACATTGCGATTCTTTTGACTATACACAAATAGTTCCTGCATGCCAACTCCTGACAAACGACACCGGGGGAGAAAAAACCTCTTACTCCACAATGTGCAGCTACAAATCCCAGTGAAACGTAGTTGTTTTCAGTGTGACTTTCTCGCCATTGACTTTGCAATAACAGCAGGGCACTGGAGGTTTATTATTTTCATATCTTTGCATAATCTGTCTTTGCAGACCAAGCAGACCTCAGCTTTCATCAGTGCTTTTCATAACACATACGTTTATTCTTGTTATGATCAATGGCTTTTCATCGAACTACGGAGCAGCATATTTTCGTGTGTTGTAAGTTCTATAAGTACAAATCTGCAGGAAAAGTTACAAGAGAGTTTGTTGAACAATTTCATGGAGTGCGAATTCCAAAGCATTCTAGGGTTCATAAACTAGTGCATAAAGTCAAAATGAGTTTCGGTAATGAGTAAAAAAGTCGAAAAAATCTTGCCTTGCTAACACATGAAGGATTCAGTTAGCAGAGAAATTGCAAGAATTCCCGAGGATGAATAGGAACATCACCTCATGCTACAGCGCCTTGTGTCCACGCTAATGGAGAACATTTTGAGCACTTGCTGTAATGTGGTAAGTTAGATTAATTTTTTTAAATTTCATTTATTGATAACTGTTCTTTTGTTCTGTGAATGCACATTGTATAGTCTGTGTTTTCTTTCTCCGTGCATACACATACATTAGAAACAAAACTATACACATTATTTCAATAAATACGCGTATATTTAACTTACATAAAATTATTTACAGTCAAAAGGTATGCTGTTAGCTGAATGATTACAGCATTGACATGTCACCGGACAGATCGAGATTACCCAAAATTAAATTTGTGATTAGCGATGTATGACAGGTTTTCTAAATGTATTCCTCTTTCTCCAGTATTTCTCTATAAATTTCTTATCATTAACCACATGTAGGATCAACAAAGAACTGATGTATCATACAAATTTTTATGAAGGCACCATTGTCAGTTTTAATGAGCGTACCTGAACCTAGGCAGAAATTTGAGAAAATATTAGATAATTTCTTATTACTTTCTTTGAAAATATTTCTTTTTAAATGTGTAAACGAAAACAATAGTGCTCAAACAAAAACTTACATCTTATTGATAATGAATTACTATTCTAAATATTAAAGAAAAGATAGTGTAAAGTGTCTTATTTTAATTTTGAGTCATATTCAGCCATTGCTATCTTTTTTGAGCTTGACCAACTTAAAATATTTTAGCTAGGACCACAACTGTTGCTGGAGAAAAAATTACATGGACCTGTCGAGAACATCCGAGTATGAAGCGTTACAGCATCATATTATATGCAAGTGTATTATTTCACTATTAACTCTTTGTATTTGAATTGTGTAATTAGGACAAGTAGAGGAGTTTTCTTTTTAAATATTGTTGACAATGGTGGTGGTAGTAGTATTTTATCCAAATATTTATTTTTATCTTTCCAACTTCATTACTACTTAATGCTACAGATTATTTTGAGGAAGAACATGTTTTTTTTTCTCAGATGTTTTAGGATGATACATCAAAGCCAGTGAAATAGATTACAGATAAATGGTACTATGTACTAAGCATGTAACTATTTAAATAACTTAATTTTAACTTCTTATTTTCAATCATTAAAACATTATATAATTCATCGATTCTTTTAAATATATAAAAATTCCTTTATCAAGACATCTGACTGCCTTTGCATTGTCTATAGAGGTCCAGAATAAAATAACAATTTTACAATCATCAGGTCAGAGAGAAGTAATAAAAAAATCACAATGTAAATTAACAATGAAATTTAGAGATTAGGTATTATATAAATGGTTATGCAATATTCCTTCATTACTCTAGGACAGTGGTTCCCAAATGTTTTGAAGGCGCGACCCACTTTTGGGTAAGACTTCTTTTTGCGACCACCTCTATTGAACTAGTAGGGTACTTAACCCCTTTCGAAAAATACAAATAACTTAACTGTAAAATCGAAAACCACGATAATTTTACTCGGAATTAGTGAAACCACCCAAAGAACCAAAATAGAAAAATATAGTCCAATAATGACATGAAATATTACATGAAGATCATTTCTAGTAGCCTACTTTGCTGTTATTTTCGAACACATACTTTGAATGGAATGAGTTTTCAAGGCCAAGATGTTAACATAATAATAGTCAGGGATAAAAATCAAAGGATTTATAAAGAAACTTAATTTCTGGTCAATATCATATGACAAAAAGGAATGTGATGGATTTCAGTGCATTAAAGAACTCGTGGAAAATTTAGCTATGTGTGATACTACAAATACTGAGTTTTTTTAAATTAAGTTTGCAGAATTCTAAACAATTTTTTAGTATTTTCTGGAAGACACTCAGAACAATACAACAGTTACAGATGGGTACTAAATCCATTTTTAGACAGTTGCTTTCAACTAGCTGAAATTAAAAAAAAAAGAAATTTAAATATGCACATATCTACTGATGGACTGTTAAAACTAGACTTTTTTTCGCAGAGTGTAGACCAATTGAGGACTGTTTTTGCAAAACTTGCTAACTGAAAAAACTAAATTTTACAGGAGAGACAAAACACTGTAGTAAGCAAATTTTTCTGCTAACTCTCACATAGGAGAAAGCAAGTTTTGAAAAAACGATTACACTTTGACACACTACAATGAAGAGAAATAATCCAATTTTACTAAGACGCCTTTAACATCATCTAGAGGCCTGCCTTATATTAACGAATCCATCAAAATCTCAATTTTGCAAATTTTGCAGTTAGCAAGTTTTGCAAAAACGGTCCTCAATTATGGATCAAAAGAGTGCATGAATATCTTTAGATTGCAAAAGAATTCTAAAATTTTTTTTACATTTGCAACATCATATTTATGCAAAATAAGCTTCATCAAAACAAAGACGAGAAATTTCACTGGACTTGAAAGTGATACAGTGGATCTCCACAAATAGACAGCAATGGTCCGTATGTGAGACGAGGTATGAACTCTGTCTTTCTACGGAGTACTGCGGACATTTGTAAACATAAGGGCTGTACAATGTTTTTTGTGGCGTGCAGACCAAATCATAAATAATTAACGTACATAATTTTAAATATATTATAGTATATAAAAATATATAACAAAACAACTTCGTGATTAAGTATAATATAAGTGATACATTTGAAACACAAAACCACTTCTGAAGGAAAAACTTTAAATGAATCTACATACAGGGCTTTCAGTTCAAAACTTCCCACTCTAAATAACTAGTTATTTAAATTGAATTCAATTTAAACACCAAAAAAAAAAAAACCCACGTACATTTAGATATTGAGGGGGAAGCCTTAAACTAGGCTTAATTGCATTTTAGAGTTCACCTCCCACCCCCTGCCTCCCCCCACTTTGAAATTTCAGATGGCACCCCAATATTTTTATGCTTAAGTATGAAAGAGCATTCAATTATTTATACACCTCATTCATTTGTTTCGTCACCTGGCAACTTGGATTGTTGATTAGAGCTGAAGAGAATAAAGCTACAAAAACTTATTGAGCATTTCATGTAATAGTTGTGTTTGTGTATTAACTTATTTTAAAATGGTGTATACCATTCAAGAGAGAACATAATTCATCCTTATTGATTAAATTGTGAAAATTACACAAAATAAGCTGTATTTTCATACTACAATTAACTGGTAATAACAAAGCTTTTTATAATCACTACAGAATGCCTCGTATTTAGATGAATTTTGTTTTATCTCATGCACTGTTCTGATCGAAATGTCAAATTCTTGAGCAATGGCTCTCATTGATTCACCTTTTTTTAAACTGTTCCAATATTTGTAACTTCTGCTTCAACATAAGCACACATTTTTTGTTCCCTCCCATGCTACAAACATGTACGAGTATCTGCACACTACTGCATTGATTCAACTGGTTAGCCCTGTGCAGCATGGGATAGGGTGCGTTGACTTACCTTGTATCATGAAGTATACGAGAGTGAGAATCTATTTGTGGAGTTGCACTATATCATATTTATCAAATACAGAGTCCAGATTTGAGAGATACTTTCTGAAAAACAGGCATATTTGTAATATAAATAAAATTATTTTTTACTTTACTGTAAAACTACTGAAACTTTTTTTATGCTGAATGTTGTACATGTTTCTGAACACACATTAAGTGTATGTTAATAAGGCGTTTTTATTATTATATTTTTTAAATCGTCTCACGGCCCCCAGTAAGTTAAAATGTAAAAATGTAAAAATTCTGATTTGCGATAAAATTACTTTAAAGTTTATAATATGCATTCTGAATTTGTAGTAACCACTTATAAACTAAATTTCTAACTTAGAATAAAGATATCATGATGAAATCTTCACTATAGTATTCCTCAAGAAACCGTAAATTTTTTGACATCATATTAAAAGAGAAATGAAGAAAATGACCAAAACTCAATAGCAGATCCCCTTATATGGAATATGACTTTTTTTTCCCCTTAAATGTTGATACCAATTTCATCTGTACTCGTATAATTATCCTGTCCATTATATTTGAAATGTTTAATTATTCACATATTAATTTGTTTTGTGTCCCAAAGGTCTATAACCATGTCACTGTTATTTCCTCCATGGCTTCTCTTTTTTTAGGTCTTAAGCTGACTGCGTGTACATTCTACATACCTGCGGCCAATGACATGATGCGCATGTTTAAATGTAGTCGAGCTCCATTGTGGTTAGCTGCCAGAAATAATAATGACGTGGCTATAGTAATTTCATCTCTGCTTGAGTTCTTTGCCTCTGCATAGTTGTCAGAACCAAACTTTCTGATTCTTACAAAAAAAGTAGGATCTCTAGTTATTAATAATGACATAGTAAAAAATATGGATTTCATTCTTTTTTGCTTGTATGAAAGTAATGTAAACAAAGCGGTAGGTAGGGAGCAAGGTTAGGAATAAGAAAAACTGTGTTACAACTCAACAGTGATTGAACATAAAGTATCAGTGACGTTCAGTGTTTCATTTGTTTTATTTAGTATAGATGCAGTCACACTATACCTCTTTACAACTTGCCCAAGTCAAGTCTGCGAGTGGGGACATCAGGATGGAATGTAGAGGCAAAACACATAGGTCATTTGAGGCTCAGATTTCAAAGTGTGTACGTCGTTTGAAATACACTACGCAGTTGTTGTCCTTGTCTTCAGAAAAAGGCAAGCTGTGACAACCGTTATGCTGTCTCCTAACCTACCCTCCTCATGCAACTTTCTCTCCTATGCACACGCTTGCCAATCGGAACGCCAAACCTCACTGTCGAAAGTGTGCCAAGCAGATATAGAAGTACAGTCTATTTCAAAGTGTCTTGTTCTCGGAGTGTTCTTACGTTTTCATTACCGCTCTATGAACTGAAGCGCAGTAGGAAAACTTTACTGTCGTATGTGACTGTACGGGTCTCCTTTCGTTACCACCTCCTTTCACTACAAACCTGCCTACAACTTCCCCTCTCGGCTCGCAGACTTAACTTGGTCGAGCTGTATTTGTGTTACAAAACGATACTCGCAAGCGGGGTAGTGAGACAATTCAAATCAAATTATTCAACAAACAGAATCACTTTTGTACATTAATTCACTCAAATTATACAAATTACTATGTCAACACTGATTCTCCTAAATTCTGAATTACAGAATGAATATTAATTAAATCATGCCATGACAGCTCATGGGGGCCCAAGACCATCACGCCAACTGTTCACATGTCTCAACAGATGTAAACGATCATCCAACAGTACAGGGGTAAAATGTGGTCAACACATTGATTCCCACCTCATCTGACCTGTTATAGTTGGCTTACAAAACCTCACAATGCACGAATGCCACACCACTGGCCAGAATTTTGTGAGAAAATTTATTTCCCGACGAAGATTCGAACCAGCACTCATTTCATATCACCAGTCCAAGACATGACACCTTAGACTACACAGCTATGGCATAGGACACAGAATGAAGATGCTTCACTGTTAAAAGACTTGTAAGTCTTAAATTGTGCCAATCATTTAACATAGAACAATTTAATTAATTGTTACCATAACAGATATATTCTGTAGGACCAAAAATTAATCTTTACATAGATAGAATAATTTGACGTGAATGAAAAATTATGAAAGCCCAGATAATGAAAAGATGTAGCTGCACTGTAACTTCATTAACCCTGATATACAATGTTAAGAATCTGTACACAAACAGTGAATTCACATTTAACGAAAATGAAGTTATTCGTGTAACTATTCTTCAGTTCTGAAATGTCTTCTTAGTATCACATGACAGTACAAATAAACATTAACCACTCACAGTTTATTTTCACTGTGAAATCTCTCATTTGCAAGACCCGGATTTGAACGACATATCTCTTGTTTGGTATTTTGCAGATAGCATTCAATTATTTTCAAATTCTTATCGTGCCACTTTTGTTGGAAAAAAATGTATAATGTTTCATTTTTTTTCAGTTTTGCATAACTATTTTATTATTAACTTTTAACCTGCAATTCACTTTCGATGTTCGTTGCATAGCAATTATGAAAAGGATGAACTTATCACCAGAAGGAATAGCAAAAGATATACTATTAAAAACACTCCCTAATATCTCACCACAGCAATATGAAACCATATGAAATACAAACACATATGAAGCACTAAAAGTTTGTATTTCAAAATATAGTTACACGTTTCTACAAATATAACTGAATTAGTTTATAGAGTCTAAACTTATTCTACTAAAATTAAATTACAAAGATGCACGCCATATTGATTTTTCTGCAATCTACAGAACAGTATTGGAAAAAATCCAACTGCTAAATTAGTGGATACTCATACTGCGAAATGTTATCAAAGACATAAAAAGTGAGGTTAATTCACTTGAAAATATTTTACTGTTATGTAATTTAATAAATAATGCTGTTCACTTTATAGAGTAAAGATATCCCATGATACCAGTATTGGACATTGTATGGAGGCATGGAGGTAAAGTTCACGTTTTCTCCTTGCACGAGAAAGAGTTGATGTGGTCAGTATCATGCTCTGGCCACATTTTGACCACAGAAAGAATTGGGACTCAAGTAGCTGAGTGGTTAGCTTCTCTGCCTTTCACAGTAATGACCTGGGTTCGATTTCCATCTCGGGGATATACTGTTTCCCTTCACCATTGTCATGATTTCACTACCACTCAACAATCACCCTTTATTCTATGAGGTAATGAGCCAGGCCTACAGAACAAATACAAAATTGCTAGAAAAATACGTCCTACGTTTGTATTTGTTGTTGTTTAGTCCAATGTCCGAAGACAGGTCTGAACCTTACAAGTGATACCAACAAGGCACCACTTATGAGGAAACTAGGTCAGGAGATAATAGGGTAGGGTGACCAGTTCCTTTCCCCATATATTATATTTAATAAATACAATTGCCACCAGCATAGCTCAGTCAGCTGAGGTGCTTGCTTGCCAATCCAAAGTTGGGTTCAGGCTTGGGTTAATTACCTGGTTGGGTTTTTCCGAGGTTTTCCCCAACTGTAACGTGAATGTCAGGTAATCTATGGCGAATCCTCGACTTCATCTCGTCAGATACCATCTCACTATCATCAATCCCAACAACACTAAATAACTGTACAGCATAGTCAATTAACCAATAAAATAAATACAATTAATTTGACAGGAGGTGAGTGTGTGGGCCTGGAAGTTATGACGAGAAAAATTCCGCCATCCAATGGACTCGAATCCAGGAGCTTCCAGTCTAAAGTCCATTGTTTTATCATATGAACTAGTACAGCCCCAAATTTATGGGCTAATTTTTGCAACTTATAAGTCCCTTTAAACTGTTTCAAGGAAATGTCAATTTTGATCATTTTTAAGTTATCAAAATCCGGGCCTTGCTTATTAGAGAGAAAAGCGGCATTTTTTTTTTAAACAAAAGCTAGACTCTTTGTTTCTACTTTACAGCGCACTGGTTTTTCACCTGAGTGACAACGCATATGTTTTGTTAAGTCATAACTCTGAACACATCTCAAACCACATTCAGTACACAGATAACGTTTTTCTCCCATGTGGGCCCTCAAATGGTTAATGAGGGTACTACGACGTCCAAAATTGTTGCCGCACACAGTACAATGGTAGGGTTTTTCGCCTGTGTGACCCCGCATGTGTTTAGTGAGCGTATCACCACGACTGAAGCTCCTCCCACACACGGTACATAGATACGGTTTTTCTAGTGTGTGTATCCTCATGTGCTTTCTCAAACAGCTACCAAAACCGAACGACTCCCCACACACAGAACAACAATATGGTTTTTCACCAGTATGAGTCCGTAAGTGGCCTTAAAGCTGATGCTTTAATGTGAAAATTTTCCCACAATCATGACAAAGGAATTGCTTCCTGTCCACTTCTGATTTAGGCTGTGTCTGTAACTCCTCTACTCTGACTTTACTCGAAATGTCTTTCGAAACGTCCTTTATGCAGTTGTCTTCCTGTAAACAAGTTTCATTAGAACCCTTAGCTTTTTTTTAAATCTTTATTTTCAGATAGTATCTCTTAGTAGAATTCTTCGTAGAGTTAACTGTTGTGGGCTGTACAGAATTTCCCTTCTGTCGTTTTTCAGATTCTTTTACATCTGAATTCGAGTCATGTTTCTGCATCCTTGTAACATTTCTACTATATTTTCTTCCAGAAAATTGCTTGTCAGTTTTCATTTTAAATTTTCCCACCACAGGAACATGGATCCTCTTCTTTGTGCCAGTGTTTCCATTTGAGTTTGTTCCAGCTGGAAGACTGGACCAAAGACCTTTGGTGCTTTTCAAAAAGCCATCGTCTTCAGGTAATCTGTCACAGAGAAAATCAAGTTAAGTAGGCCTAGAATATAAAGGGTGGTTCACGTAAAAGGTTACAAGCCAATATCTGTCACAGAGAAAATCAAGTTAAGTAGGCCTAGAATATAAAGGCTGGTTCACGTAAAAGGTTACAAGCCAATATCTCTTAAATGGATCAATAAAACTAAATGCTGATTTTTTTTTTCAATCTCTATAACAAGAGACCTTTCAAAAAATTACATTGGAAACTTTTCAGTGTTTACTCTTCATGAGAAACTCGGGAGGGGGAGGAGGGTAAGCTTAGAATTTCAAATGAAATTACTATAATTTTTGGAAATTCTGATTTTTATTTTTTATTATGTAACTTTCATCCAAAATATTTTCCTCCACAGTATAGTAGAATATTGAGAAGTATTAGGCATTTGAAATTTCGAAGGCATACTAGGTAAAAGTACTAAAGAAGTAAAAATTTCAGAGATTTCATTTTACATCGCTTCATTAAGTGCTCAAAATAATAGTGGTGGTGGTGGCATCAATAGTAATAATAATAATAATAATGACCTACATTAACATCTAAATACTTATTAATATTTTTATTAAGGTTTTTTCTAACATTTGACAACATACTTCTTCTTTTGTATCTTCTTTGGTTGTAGGTGCTGTAGGCATGACTTTTTGTTTTATGTACCTCATAAAAAATAATCAAGTAAGCAGGCTGGCCATGTGACAGGTCCAGCACTTCCAATTCATATGTCATCTAACTTCTTATTTAACAGTTCATGCATACATCTTGCAAAATGTTTTTTTTTTTATCCAATGCCACCAGGTTGTCTTTTCGACATTTCTGGTCTTCTCTCCTGGCCGTGGCTTAGTTGTAACCCACTTCTGAGGTTGGGGCGCCTGGAAGGCGGAGTTACATTACCCCGATGATGTGATAGGATGATTATGATAATGTGGTGCCAGGAGAGGTCTTAAATCTAAACTTAACCTAAATTCCAGACCATGGACGAACACAGGAATAATCCCCTTTAAGGAAAAATTCCTGTGCTCTAACCGGGAATCGAACCCTGGACCTCATGAACTATAGCCAGAAGCTCTGACCACTAGACCATGAGGTTGGTCATCTTGCAAAATGTGGTGAGGCATCCTTCGCTTAGTTCATACGTCTCTTATTCTTTGTGACTACAACATTTTGTTTAGGAGCATGTAATATTTAACTAACAACGATTGAGTCATATTACAACTAGGGGCTAGGCAATGTTGCTTAAGCACAAATGACTTCTGTTGTTCCAGGAGGTTAAAAAGCTGCGACCTCCATGAAAAGGGGTATAACACATTTCTGTTCTTACATTGAGAGATAAGAGTGGTTAACTTATATCATACCATTTAAAATTCTAAAGCAAACCCCCTTGGGGGTGAAGGGGGGCACACTACTGAAAAGTTGTCGATGGAATTTCTCACAGATCCTCTTCCTGTTATAAAGCATTTAGTTTTATTGATCCATTTAAGAGATACTGACTTGTAACACTTTATGTGAGCTACTCTGTATGCACATTATAATGCACCACATCACACCAACGACACACTCCTATGTGCATTCCATAGGATACACGGAGATATAATTTCCATGCTTGATCTCAGCATTAAGAGGTAATATAGTCAGTATATTGCTTTGACCACCTTTTATATTTGGGAAAGATCTAGTATTCAATCAGGCATTGAACACCAGAACCATCCTGGAAGTTATGACGAAATTAAATGCTTCCTTCACCTGGGCTTGAACCAGGTTCTTCCAGTCTATATTGAATCTACCTTCGTCTTCAATTGAAGAGAGAGAGAAAAGGAATCATATCTGTTGAAACCATTAAATGACTACATTTACTTGCCTCCAGTTTTGTTGTCAAGTCATTCAAGCAGATTTCAGCATTACTAATAACCTCAACGTGTATTATTTCATTTCCTCTACTTTTTTTCTCTTGAAGACAAAGTTAGATTCAAACTTTAAAACATCGTGGTTTCCATATATCGTCACTGCACCTCCAAAATCCGCTATGTGTTTTTAAAACGATTTTGTAGGAGAAAGAAAAAAGCATCGTTACTCTTAATTTTCTTGATTTTCAAAGCTACTTTCAGTATAACTTCAATAAATGCAAGAAAAATGATTAAATTATACCGCAAATAGGTTTGAAAATCAAGGAAATTAAAAGTGACATTTGCTTTTTTCTTTCTCTTGCAAATTATTTAAAAAAAAACAGCGGATTTTGGAGGCACAGTGATGATATAATTAGTAATGTGTGGTTGATCGGTCAGCTGAATTTCAATACCGAGTACAGAATGAGTAGTATTTGAATTCATATGGTGTAAAGTACATAAAAATTAATTTTAAAAGTCACAATAAAATGTGAAGTATATCACATCATATCGTCGTGTGAATGCAAGAACTAGGTAACTTGATTTTTCATATTTTGTGACATTGCCTATTTACTTATTTATTGCACTAAGGAATATGTCTCGTTTTCATTTATCTATTTGTTATATTGGAAAATAGATGTCGCTGGTATCATTCGATCAGTTACCAAGTTCTTGCATTACATTTTGTGCGATTTTTGCTATGCTATAGTGGTATAGTGGTTTCTGAATTCCCATAACAATTGTAAAATGGGAAAGGTGCCAATGTACAACGGTGCTTTCCGGCATTGTTGGTAGTAGATATATCCTACATCAGTATAGTAATATATACCAATATTCATCAATTCAATTAATATTTGTGAGGGAACTATTAAAAAACCTTTGAAATTGGGATTATTCTAATAATTTTCACACCTCTGTATGTATTCAGTCTCTTTTTTTTATTACATATATATATATATATTTTTTTTTATTATTGTTATTTCAAAGTTAATACTGATTGTGTATATGTATTCAATCTCTCTTTTTTACTTAATTATGTTTATTATTATTTTTAAGTTCATATTTGTATGCCGGTATATATTTTTTCTGTATGTGATTTGATCCTGGTTGAGTGGAAGAGAAGGCCTGATGGCCTTAACTCTGCCAGGGAAAATAAAACTATTATTATTATTATTATTATTATTATTATTATTATTATTATTATTATTATTATTATAAAAGAGGTAACTAAAAAACGCAAATTTCGACTTACCTAGTTCTTGCATTCACACAACGATATAAGTATTCCCTTTTCCGTAAAAATAAGTTATAATGTATTTTTTATACTCCATTGTCATGTTTTGTCTAATGATATTATGACCAAGAACGCTCGTGAAACATTAATATGGAACTGGAATTAGTAGAATAATTAAGTCTTTCTCTGGAATAACAACTTAACATACGTTACATAATTTTTCCTTTTCCAGTATAATATTTAATCCTTAACAACACATCTCCCTCCTGATAAAATATTATTTCCCTTCAACATACACAGCGCTCTCTAGAAACATTTGAATGGCATTCTGGACAATGGTGTTATACCAAAATCTAAAAATGTCTGATGCTCTGTATCTCGAATTCAAGATTTTGTAGTTAAGTTCTTGTTTCAGAGAACATCTAAATTATTGAAGATAGTTGCAAGTGAAATATTTTATGTACTTAGTGAATAACAAGTTAACCAACCTCTGTTCTTCTGCGTTATCTGCGTGAACACTGTTCTCATCTGTAGTATTTTCTTCATTGACTTCAACCTTGACTTCAGCAAGTGACCAACAATAGTCAGAAGGATTCGTAGTTGAAGATTGCTAACACACAGAAAGATATTACGTCACAATTTAAGAATAGCCTACTTTATAAAGTTGCCATCACTGGTGGATGGGCTTTTCTTTTTCATTTATGCCTTGTGAAAGGAGCTCTCTTCGGCTATTCAAACTCTAATTCCATTTTATGGCGGAGAAAGATAACTAATGTGAGTCACCTACATTATAATTTTAGAAAAGCGACAGTTTCTTTCATAACAAAACATAAATATCTGAAGACTTATCACAATGGACCAGGTGGCCCGGGTTCGATTCCCGGTCGGGGCAAGTTACCTGGTTGAGGTTTTTTCCGGGGTTTTCCCTCAACCCAATATGAGCAAATGCTGGGTAACTTTCGGTGCTGGACCCCGGACTCATTTCACCGGCATTATCACCTTCATCTCATTCAGACGCTAAATAACCTAAGCTGTTGATAAAGCGTCGTAAAATAACCTACTAAAATAAAAAAAATCACAATGGAGACACCTCAACTACTGCAGGTTTCTTATCAGAGTCACAATTTTTCATTATTATTGTGTAACTATAATGGTATCACTGAAGGAAATTTATCTTTACGACTAAAGAAATGCGTGTGCACACACACAGCTCCCACTCCCTCCAACCCTTCTTCTTTTTCCATGCGTGCACACATAAACACTCTCTCTCTCTCTCTCTCTCTCTCTTTCTCTCTTGTTCACTCAGTCACACAATGTTGTTTTATATTTCTTCTCTATCTGCTCAAAAATTGTATGCTCTCATTCCCCCCCACACACACTTCGTTGGTGTTTCAATTTCATATGTTTTGCTTACCTAGGGTGACCAACTCTCCCGTATTTTCCGGGAACTCCCATATTTGAGCTAATTTTTTTGGATCCTCCCAACTTCCATATTTCTTTATTAATTATGATCGCCAATTTTGTAATATAACCTAATAATAATAATAACCGCTAAATATATTTAGATATAAATTGACATTAATGGATTCGGAAGCTTCCCTCCCTCACTACACTTCGATTAGCAGGTAGCTAGCTCACTTACCTCCACCATGAAGATCTCACTATTAGCTAAGTGCACGAATGCATTTGGTTTCACGAGATAACGAATGATCTGTAGGTACCAATCAATATAGAAATTCTGTTCCGATGATTTTGTAATGTTTGATGTAACTAGAGAAGGCAATTCTGTAAGTTTCCGGCCTGAACTTTGATGGAGATAGCCATATCTTTGTTTGTAATAACAATGCACATTTGCAGCTTTTATCTCACTCAGTTGCTTGGAGAGAGCCTCTTGAGTTGAACTCACTGTGTAAATCTTTGCCATGTTTAAAATTGAGTATCATCCAGTAATAAAGTTCTTTACTAAGGACATTCTCCTGCGGGAATTAAAAACCTTTTAGATGGGGTGTATGGTGAAGATGAACCTCGTGAAGGACAGCCAGTCGAGGTGCTGTAGGGGAATTCTGTTGGTTGACTTCAAAGATAGGGACATCACTGTCACCGCACAGTACTACTGCGGCTTTCTATACAAATTGCGAGCAGCAATTAAGGAGAAGAGATGTGGGATGCTCAGCCATGGCATTCGCCTTCTGCAGGACAATGCACCAGTGCACACAACACAGATCACGAAGGATGTTGTGAAGGACTGTGGGTTCAAGGAGTTGGACCATCCACCCTACAGTCCAGATCTGGCACCCAGCGACTTCTACCTCTTCTCAAAACTTAAGAAAGATCTTCGAGGAAGAAAATTTTCTGATGATAATGAAATATAAGAGGCAGTTTTAAGACATTTTGCAGACAAAAGTTCAGATTATTTTTTCAAGGGTATAGAAATGTTAATTCAAAGATTTGTAAAGTGTGGTGAAGTAAAGAGAGACTATATTGAAAAGTGACATAGGTGTTTTTTTCTATTCCCTCAGATGTTGATCACCCTAACTTATACCTACCTACATACTATAGTCATTATACTTTCTATCACTAATTACCCTGCTATGCTCATAATATCAAGGCACACCCATGATTTTCTCTGCCAATTTCATTTCACCTTAACTCCATTACCTTTGTGTCATCTCATCGTCCCTGAATAGTTTCTACAGTATGAAAGAGACTTTAAAAAATTATCAGTTACAACTACAATGGCTGCTCACAGCTAAAAGAGAGAAATAATGAACCAATACAGATGTATTATATTATAGTAAATACCTCACTGGCCTGTGAGTTTACAAACTGTCGTAATATAGCATCAGAACTTTCACATTGTAGTTTGAAGTTGAACAAATCGTTTACTTGCTGAACACAACGTTCACACACCTGAACAGGTAGGCCATCACCAGCATACATCTGAAAGATGAAGTATTTATCTTTATTCTCTTGTTCATGGTCTTCAAGGTTCAGTTTCAAATAATTTTTTGGCTCAATATGCTAGAAATTTTATTTATGTTAATTTTTAAGTATTATTTCTAACACAATCACAATACTATTATTGCTACCATCACAACCACAGTATTATCATTAGTTTTCACTTTTAGCCTGGGGTTTTACTCAAAGCAATTACCAGTAATATTATTAACGAAGTTAAAATACATTCATCAGTTTAAAAGATTTTATAATATTTTGGCATAAATATCTTTAAATAAGGCATGACTACGTCGTTAAATAAACTGCAATTTAAAATTGGTTAAAAATCTGAAATCTTGTTGTAGGCTGGGATACATTAATAAAATGAAAAATTTACATTATTATTCGATAAAATCAATGTAATGTGGTAGGTAACTTACTTATGACTTCATTATATGCCACATGATGTATTAAAATTTCTACATTAAACATTTTTCTCTCAATAGATGTACTTTTTTAAATTGGTTACCTATTTAACGATACTATATCAACGACTAGGTTATTTAGCGTCCATTGATTGATGATAGTGAGATGATATTTGGCGAGATGAGGCCGAGAATTCGCCATAGATTACCTGACATTTGTCTTATGTTGGGGAAAACCTCGGAAAAAACCCAACCAGGTAATCAGTCAAAACGGGAATCGAACCCATGCCCAAGCGCAGCTCCGAATCAGAAGACAAGCACTTCTGCCTAAATTTAGTGTCACTACAATGTGTCATAAAAACAACTATTCCACATTAAATAGCAGGCATTTTTATTTTATGTGTTATTACTGTAATACTGGTGTCAAGCAAGTAGGAGGAACCGAGATGGAAACTAAAATCTAAATCTACACTCCACGGCCTTCTGGAGTAACATACACAAATAGCAATAACGCAAATAAACGGGCTCCTACATCACAGAATTACAGCAACATAGAAGGATTTGACGTTAACAACTGAAACGTTTGCAGAATATTAATTATAGTTAATCTTGAAAAACTTTGGGTGGATAAATAAAATAAAAGCTGATTAAATGTAGATTTAATTGGTCATAACGGTATCATGGCTGATAACGAAATTGTATAAAAAATAATAACTTTTGTTTTTGTAACCGTTCCGACCTACAGTACATGAGCAGAGGCGTATACTGGTTTAAGGGTTTGGGCTACCGCTGACCCTATTATTACACAAAATATATCTAACAATTACTTTAATTTTAATTACTATGGTAAAACTAATAATACAAAATTATTACATTATGTTATATTATAAACTTTTTCTTTTGTAATTTCCTTGGGCTACCGCCGGTAGCCCGCAAAATACGCCCCTGAGTACATCAAAGTCTTGAAACTGTTTTTGACTACTTTAAATGCCATAATAATCATTCAAATTTATAATATAATAGAGCTATGGTTTCCAAACTGGTGGTCATGTACAGAGCTGAGGGGGGGGGGTCCCCGAGATGATTTACAAAATAAAAGAAAGAGCCTTATTAAGTTATTAACATTGTTATTAACATACACCTGTCGTGTATTCAGAAATATAAACAACATTTAACATAGTATAAAAAAGTTTCAGTAGTTGCACACTAAAAATAATTTTATTAATATGCCAGTTTTTCTTCGCTGAAAGTAGCTCTCATATCTGGACTCTGTACTCGATATACATATAATGGTATCACTTTCAAGTTCAGTGAGATTTGGTGTCCTTGTTTTACATATTAAAATAGCGGATGGAGGAAGACAAGATAGAAATTTGGAAATTGAAAAAAATATTATATTTAAAATTGAGGGAAATTTGTACAGAACTTCGTGATGAAAGATTGGTGACCTCTCTGTGAGTGATGTGTTGGTAACATTGCCACATGTAGCCATGAACCGTAATGGGTGAAGTGTTAACAGATTTTAAGTTTGGAAATGGGGTTAGCTGGTGTAAATAAGCTGATTAATTGCACATAATATTTAATAGTTGGCTAAACTCCACAACATGGATTGCACCCTTCCCCTCTACCCCCACCGCACCTACCAAGCAACTAGCTACTTTCCTTGCAGACTCCTCCCTCTCTCGCGTTCTCACGCTTCATCTCGCTCCGTCCGAGACACGCGCCACCTCGAAACATCATGGCGGCCACTGACTAGTTTTACTTATATTATCAGCAATATATTTACAGAATCTGAATGGTTAATATCGCAGTATGCATTTTGACAACTAGTGACCATAACCTATCACATCAAGTAAAATAATCTTTTAGCGTGATGGAAGGTGAAAGTGAATGTTTAGAAGGTACACAGTTGCAGAATAATTTGGATGATGATGTAGTTCAGGAGGTTCTAAAAACGGACAGATTTGAGGCAGTATTCTCGTCAGATAGAGAAAGAACTTAAAGAAGTTGAGAACAAGTCCATCAAGGATTACATTAAAGAAAGCCAAAATATCGCCAGCCTTCACAACCAAATTGCTGCTTGTGATAGTATTCTGGAGGTAATAAAGTGATATACTTATTTGAACAAAAAACCTTCGTTTACTGTCGGATAAACTTCGCAGCTCCTGTAACACTAGAAAAGTACCTGGAAGTTGTATGTGATAAATAATTAAGCCTAATGGTTGTATTTCTACTGCCAGGCGCGCAAAAGGAGTAATTTTATTCACCGCTAAGGTCGCAGGAAGCGTTCACCATAGTCACATGAGCGAATTTATATTTTTGGTCCAGGGAAGTGCTCTTCTTTTACAAAAACATTTTTTTTCGGGTATTTTTCGTGGACAAAAAAAAAAAATAGGCCTACAAAAGAAATTGATTAAAATTACAGTAGCATATTGACTTATATGTCGATAGTATATCACATGTTTGATCGATTATTAAACACTTAACTCAACACCATACTAAGATAAATTACATTCAAAAATTTGTTATGGTTCTGGGGAAAAAAGAGAAGCATCAACAAGTTTGCGCCTCTGGTGGTAGAAAAGAGAAACACGGAATGCGCAGTGAGTTTTTTTTATTCACTGCCAAGATCACAGGAAGCATTCACCATAATCAAATGAAGGAATTTATATTTTTGGTCCAGAGAAATAGGCTACTCTTAATTTACGAAAACATTTTTTTTTTCCGGGTATTTTCCCTAGACCAAAAATGTATAAAATGGAAGTATGTCTTGAAATTTCGTGTTGTAAATATTGTAAAAGTTCATTAAAAAAAAAAAAAACTTAGTGTATCAGTGAGAAGACTTAAAGCAAAATTTGTCTACCAATTGTTTATGTCAAAATTCAACTCTCTCAGCTATTAATGCTTATCTTTTGTAGGGCCTACTGTATAGATTTATTAATGTTGGATAACTTTAGCCTACAGTTCAAAACATAATTAAATAATTTCATATTAATGCAGTTTATAAGAGTAACGAGAAACTTTACCACTTAATGTGTGCGGGGATCTTACATTTGAAAAAAATATGTTGAAATGTTTCCGAGGATGGAATCGATGTTACTGAGTTTCCAATCAGATCTGGGGAGTATAAACAGCGAAATTCTTTACCTACAGAGGAAATCAGTCTCCATGAGTCAGCAGTTCGTGGTCAACTGAGTCAGTTCATTGATGATATGGCTGTTTCGGATGCTCTCATTTCGTATGTAATATACTTGTATATTTATGCAAAAATGGAAAATATCAGGTAAAATTGTAGTATGTGATTTCAAGTGTTCAACAATCCTATAAACCTATTTTACTAAGGGCGGGTGTCCATTTTTTTATATTTTCGGATTCTTAATGATTCTTAATAAGAAAAGGCTGCTTTATGAGATCACAAATGCTGTTAGTTCAACTTCCAGTAGTTCATGAGAATCTGTTTGTACAGACCCAAAAGCTGAATTTTCGAAGTTCCAGTTATAACATACTGTGCATGCTCAGTAGTGTAGCTATTGTATTTATTTACATTTCATGGTATTCGTACATTGCTTCACAGCTAGAATACGGACATGTCAAACGAAAAAGAAAAAATCTTAATAGCAATATAAAGTCTTAATTATTTTTATAGTCACATTTTAGTTGAAATATATACAGAAGAGTTTTACAATACTGGATGTTCAGTTCAAAGTGTGTCATGGCTCGCTGTATGCCGTCATGTGGCTAGTCGATGAGCCTAGAGAATTCAATCTTCCTACACTTCCGCAGATGTGTATTACTTGTCTGCCAGAGTAGTTGCCTAGCAAGTACGGCGTTCATTCTGAAGAGTACTTACCGATACGTACGGTGACGCCAGTAGTGGCAGGAGTGTGAACTGTTTCGAAACATGTACTGATGTGAGTTTTTTCTTACTGTCGAGATATGGGGAGAGGGTTAAGACGATTACTTACGTATTTGTTGACATTAATTTCGATGGTCAACATGGACATGGAGCATTTGATTTGTGTTGTGGAATGTTGCCGTGCGCAAACGATGATAACAAATACCCTGCGTACGACTTGGCCTCGCAAAACAGTTCGAAAGAGGTTATGGTAGCTCACAGACCGTACAGACCGCCATCTGTTGCTACGATGTTCAAGTTATACCGTACACGTTCTCAAGTTCAGATTGAATGCCTTGATTAATAGGCAACTTCTCTGACATAAAAGCTGAAACTAGCTTCAAATCGCTGACTCACTAACAGTGACGTCATGACACACTTTGAAATGAACACCCAGTATGGTCTACTAGTACAACACAAAGTTTTAGTATCAATACTTAATACAACACAGAAATATTCATGAAGCATTGTTGAATGTCATGATTTCACCTACAGAATAGAAGGCGTGAGAAATTAGGTACTTCTTTAATTTTACCCTAAATTATCTTATGTTTTGTAGTTTCATTTTTTAAATCCATAGGGAGGCTATTAAAAATGTTTATTGCCATATAACGCACTCCTTTTTGATAGCATGATAGACTTGCCGATGGAGTATGAAAGTCATTTTGTCATTTTTTTACGCATATTTATACTATGAACTGTTGAATTAGTTACAAAGTTTTCACGATTACATACGAGGAGGTCTGAGTTCGTTGACCCCTTACATAAGTATTACGAAAAGAAGGAAGGGGTGTGTTTGCAGCATTGTTGCTGGACTGCTGTAACTTCCAACTTAATTTCCTAATTAGCCATGCATTTATTCACAAAAGGTATTATAGGTTATTAATTTTAGTATAATCTATCGTCTCTTTCACTCTGCAGTTATTTCACTTAGATAGGTAGACAATATGCCCAGTAGTATTTCCTTGGTCGTAATACTGGGAGGGGGGGGGGAAACAATTTTTTCTAATCATAAAATATTTTGCAACATCTTTCTGTCCATATAATAAAAAGAAAGAGTAAAATTCTTATGAATAAAAAAATCAGGAATATAAACTATACTTCATTGTACATCTTTTGTACTAGCTTCGACAAAATTTTGTTCACAGTGGAATATTGGATGCAGCAGTCACAGAAAAGGACTTCTTGGTGCAGCTAGAGATTCTGAACCATAAGATAAACTTTGTTAAGGAGCAGAGTTTCAAAGGTACTGTTCAAGTGTTCAAGATTCATACATTTACTGTATTAGTAAAATAGCAGGGCAGGACAGGGCAGGGCAGGACAGGGCAGGACAGGACAGGGCGTTATGCTACCTACATGACTGTAATGCTAATTTCATAGAAGCTGTACCTCTCTGGCTCGTTTTTGGTTTACATGTTTACATTTGTTGGTTGTTACAGAAACCAAAGCTTGTTACGATGTGAAAGATATATTGGAAAAATTGAAGATAAAAGCATTCACGAAGATACGTGCATACCTTCTAGAGCAGATATATAGATTTCGCAAACCTATGACTAACTACCAAGCACCTCAGAATACTATGCTAAAATACAAGTAAGTTAACATAAGTAATGTATTGGTGAAGGGTTATAGAGGCATTGAAAATATCACAATAGCGAAAAACGCTAAAAAGTGAGTGTGCTTTTTAGCTCCTTATTTCAGTTATCTTTACAATTAAGGGGTTTGGGGGAAAAACCAGGCAGCTCCAATTTTTTTCCATTTTTGAGTTATTTATGGACAGAGAACAAAAAAATTCGCTCTATCGTTTGGTCGAAGAACCAAGTAGTTCCAAGAATTACATTCACGGTTACAATGCATTTTGTACCTGCCTCTTCTGTACATGCTTATTGCTTGGTGGTATGTTTTACTTCGTTATCTCGGAAAGTACTGAATTGGAACTGCCTGGTTTTTCCCCCCAAACCCCTCAATTTTGTAACCCTTTGAAGTAATTTTTTTATTGCGAATTAATGCTATACATGAACTTTACAGCAATAAATTATATTTCAGTCCAAGTGAAATGTAATTTAGCATGTTTATAACATATTTCTTCTGGTTTATTCTGACTTGTTAATATTTTCGAACAACTGCTGTATTAAAAGTAATTCATTTCCAAATTTGTGGATGAAACTTGCGCAGTCATCTTGTATATCTCTGTTATTTCCCACAAATCTATGAATGTTTGATATTTCATATTTTAAAATGACAGACAGATAGACGACATGCCAAAATGACATTTTGGTATCAGGAATACTGAATATGCAGAGCAGAACAAATATGGAGTGTCAGGTTGTCATGGCTCCTAGAAAATTTGTGTTGGAATTTCGCTTAAAAGTCCTGGTTAATAATTGTCATGAAAGTTTGTAGCTCCTGCACATTGTGTGCCATGTTAAATGGTCATAATCTCTTTCAAATCACCTTTGCCACCCTTTCCACGTCTTATTTTGCAAACTTCCCTTCAATTAACTTCAGAAGGAATGATGTTTAGAGATTCTGTGCAAAAATATTTTGACTTATGTATGACATTGTGATATACCTCAATGCTATTGTTATGCTAGTTGAAATTTCAGTTTCATAAAGATTTGAACGTGTGTAACACATGAACATGTTATCATTTAAAATAATGACATTAATATTTTAAGTTGCAATATTTTATTATCGAGTCATACTTTTCCAGTATCGGTATTAGGTGAGTTACTGATACTCTTCATTATTCACATGCTTCAAATCTGCACCGGTTGTTGTGAAAGAGGGTTCATTTCGATGAATCTTATTAAAAATAAGTTCAGATTCTCTGAGAGTATGAATGATCTCATGATGTGCAACGTGAATGGATAGTCACTGCAAGACTTTGATCTGGCAAAAACTGTAGGTAGCTTACTTCAGGAGAAAAAAAAAACATGTTAAGATGAGATGAAAGGTCAATTTTAAATTTCAAAATTTATTATTTTTTTTATTCCAAATATTTACGGTATTTGGACTTTTCTGCGTAATTTGGTACCAGTATATAATTTATTGTCCCGTGCCGTGGCGTCGCGGTCTAAGGCATCCCGCCTAGGACTCGCGTTACGGAATGCGTGCTGGTTCGAGTCCTCATGGGGGAAGAAATTTTCTCATGAAATTTCGGCCAGTGTATGGGACCGGTGCCAACCCAGCATCGTGATGCACTTGGGGAGCTACGATAGGTAGCGAAATCCGGTTGCGAATACCAGCTATAACGGCTGGGGGGATCATCGTGCTAACCACACGATACCTCCATTCTGGTTGGATGATCGTCCACCTCTGCTTTGGCATGTGGGCGTGAGACCAGCAGCCGGCTGGTCGGTCTAGGCCCTTCATGGGCTGTAGCGCCACGGATTATGTATTATATAATTTATTAAAAAATTCCAGTTGTAAGTGCTTTTAATTACAGGCCATGATTGTTTGGCCTAACACCTGCGTAGAATTGGAATATATCAGTCCCCTAACTGCCCATTGTGCAACTCAAACCAAGAAATGGATTCGGAACACCTCAAAATCTGTGCTTCAGTGGCTGACAATGATAATATATTTGAAAAATATTGGAGTGCAAGAGGTCAAATGACTTTATTGTCAAACGCCTGGCATTAGAAAACAACAACGACATTTTATGTGTCAAACTATTTTTTTTTCATTCCACATCATTGCATAAAAATATAAATATTTCTGAAACTCTATGGTATAAATAGTTGTGGTTTACCATGTTTTGTAGCTGAATGTTTCTTTCATGAGTTAGTGGGATTGTTGAAGACTGTATGGCTGACTTTGTTAATTTCGAAAACAACTTTAGTGTTACGTATTTTTGAAAGTGTAAATTTTTATAATGTTTACTTTGGCGCTTATTTTCTCGGAAGTTGAAAGTTCATAACATATGCACCTTTTTCTCGAAAGACAGATGCACGAAATTTTTATGGCTTATCTGCTGATCTTGTATTATATCTCTGCCTCTGCAGCGTCACAGTTCATGGGAAGGGGAAGAGATGTGGGAAAAAGTTCCCCAACACTCAGGCAAGTAGTGACCAGAGCATTGGAATGAAGGCAACTAGATATCTATTGTTCTGCTTTTAGTACTTTCATGCCCACGACCAAGATAAGCCACTTGAAACTCAATGGTCAGTCACCAGCAGAGATAAAGTACATATGTATAGTATTATATTGATTGCTGGACTCTAATTTGAGCTCATTTCTATTAAAACTTTTTTGTTAATGTATATTAATGTAATTTTATTTTTCCTTAAAATGATGTTGTTGTTTTCTAATGCCAGGCGTTTGACAATAAAGTCATTTGACCTCTTGCACTCCAATATTTCATATTGGAGTGAAAATGGCAAGTTGTAGCGATTTAAGTGAACACCATATTTTAACGTTTTGGTGGCTACTTCATTCACACACAACCCCCAGAATGTCTGGAGGACCACATCTGCTGTTGGTCGACAGGTCCATTGGACCTAGCTGGGAGATCTTGTTGATCACCAGCTTTCCCTCCTTAAGCCACTGGAGGACGATTTTAGTGCCATAGCAGGTCAGCACTAGGAACAGAAAAGTAGAAAGAGGAGGAAGGAAAGGGAAATGAACCCCTAGGCCTCGAATGCTCTAGTGCCATCGGGGTCGAAGAAAATGAGAGTTCAGTCAGAAGACTGGACAGGAAAGGGTAAAGAGGGAATTAGGTATTGAATAGAGGAAAATTATACCAAATTCAGTCATTAACTCATGAAGCTGACCAGTGCTAATTGATGAGTAGCCCCTCCCTTTAGTTCAGCTCGTAAAATTATGCTTACTAACAGCTGCACCACGGGAAGGTAGGGATGGGACCTTGGGTATTTGTCCAGGTTGGTTCCTTAAAGCCTTCCATGGGAAGGATTAATGGCTCTCCCCCCCTGTATCCGACAGATACCCTTTTGCAGCCTTTTCTTAAAATGTAGTCAGTTACGAAAAAATCATAACTTACTATTTTTATGAAGTACATTTTCTAAACAAGAACTCAGCACTTGTAAGATAATAAAGAATCAGGAGTAAAATTGTCATATCGTCGTGTGAATGCAAGAACTAGGTAACTCGAAATTTGCGTTTTTTACTTACCTTTTCTATAGCATAGCAAAAATCGCACAAAATGTAATGCAAGAACTTGGTAACTGATTGAACGATACCAGCGACATCTATTTTTCAATATAACAAATAGGTAAATGAAGCAAGACATATTCCTTAGTGCAATAAATAAGTAAATAGGCAATGTCACAAAATATGAAAAATCAAGTTACCTAGTTCTTGCATTCATACGACGATATACAGGGTGGAAGTGAAATAACCTTGTAGATTTTCAGAATGAATAGCTCATGTTGTATGTAACAAAAAAAGTGTATTACCATATTGGTGGAAAGTTCATAGTTTTCGTAGAAAAAAATTTTTTTTCCCAAATGTTTAACATCCTATTATTCAGTAACTATTGCGAGTAGGATCGTCATTTTTGGCCATATCGATAGAAAATCTAATAAAGAATCATTTATCCGTCTGGCGTATTTCTGTAGTGTGAACGGTTTTCTTGTAAATTTAATTTAAAAACCACTAATTTCAGGCCACTGAACAATGCGAACAGGTTGCAAAGGTGTAGTCAGAGAGGGAAATGGGAGCCAGTTCATGTAGGGAGACAGATCTAAGTTCATTGACCCCTTACATCTATATTATGAGAAGAAAGAGCAGTTCGTTAGCAGCAATGTTGCTAGATTGCTGAAACTTCCAACTCAGTTTTCTAATTAACCATACATTTAATCACAAAACAATATAGGTTTTCTGTTCACTTCAGTGTACCCTATCATCCCTTTCAATCTGCAGGATTATTTCACTTCCACCCTGTTTATCTATAATACTTTCTAATATAAAAGTACTTAAATATAATTAATTGAACATTAGTAACACAGGGCCTCTGATCTCAACTTAATGACCACAACAAACCTTTACTTGTATTCATTTGGCTCCTAGATTTTTGAGCCGGCACATGGATTCATAGGAAATTTATTTTGCTCTGCTGAATAGGGTCATTCCACCGTCACTGACATTACATTACTCTCACCACACTTTCTTAATTATACAGTTCCTGATTTTAATTGTATATTTTCATTTGATAAAGTATTTCATTGCCCAGTAGAAAAGATGAAAATAGGTGTACAGTTACTTGAGAAATCATAATTTATTAAAAAGGAAAACAATGTTAAATGTACTGTCACTCACATTACAAGACAAGCACATGTATGCAGTATATATATATATATATATATATATATATATATATATATATATATATATATATATATATACAGAATAATGGCAAACTTTGCTCTTTTAAAAACTGGAACGATAAGGTTTTTTCTGTTGGAGATCACTCTATAATAGTGATAACTGAGTGGGAATAAAATTTCTGTAGAATATGTTTAAATTATGAAAACTCTGCTGTATTTGTGTCACTCACAATACTTGGTCAGAATTAATTAGTAGAACAATTATTTTGAAGTGCAATTTATGCTAAGAAGACACTGAAATATATCATTAACACATTATAAAATGAAATGCAAAGAAAAGCTCATACAATTTCTAGTATTAAAAATATATATATATATAATGTCACCTTAGTATAAAGTTACCAATTATATTGTATAACTCAGGGCTTTAGAGAAGCCAAATCTTAAAAGACTTTGCTTATATCAGTATTTAAGATAAGAAAATACCGACCTTAAAATCACTGAAATTCGCATGAAAGAAAACAGCAATTGATGATTAGGTATATTTTGAAACTAAGTTTCATAAGGAAAACAATTTTCCACCAAAATATTCTTGTAAATAGGAAATACATGGTGTAGGGAATGGTTACAATAAAATTTCCACCTCATCTCGTAATTTTAAAATTTTGATGAAATGTCCCACTTCTCATGAAATGACCCAATACTTGTATTTCCTTAAAACTAAGGAATTAGATTGTTTTACAGCATCACAATATATCTATTTGTTCTTAGTATGATGAGAAGGTAAAATGCTTGTTTAAATAGCCAGAAATGACGAGCTAATTCACTAGAAACGCCTCAAATCTCGTATGAATTATGTTTGTTTGACAGGTTCTTCTATGAGTTCATACTCTCAAATGAAAGAAGTGTAGCACAAGAAGTGTGCCACGAGTATGTAGACACTATGAGCAAGATGTATTACTCATATTTCAAATCATACTCATCGAGACTAGCTAAACTTCGCTACGAGGAAGCAGCAACCAAAGATGATCTGATGGGAATTGAGGACATGGGAGCATTCTGAGGTAGTGTCCTCTTCTATAAGACACCACTGAAGCATAAGAGTACTGTCTTCACTATTGGCAGCCGTGGTGATGTGTTGAGTGCACAACTGGAAGCCCCTGTTATTGTGCCCCATGCTGCTCACAAGTCAGAACAGAGGGTGAGTTTTGACTACACTTACAAGTATTAAAAAGTTCATTGTTAACAAGATGGTAGAGTGCAAATCTAGCTTTCAGGTAAAGCTCCCTGTGAAGCAGACTTGACTAAATTCAAGGGAAAAATTGTTCCTCGGCCAGGTATCGATCCCAGGACCTTTTGCTTAGTGTACCAACGTTATACCGACTGAGCTACCCAGGAACTTTACCCGACACTCTCAATTTTTGCACCAAGTCAAAGGTCCCGAAATCAATACCCGGCCCCAGAACAATTTTTCCCTTGAATTTATTCAAGATGGTAGAGTGTTGGGTTCCCATATTTGGGGACACAGTTTTGAATCCTGATAAAATTTGGTGACTAATCCATGATAGTGTGATAGCTACTGTGTTTGCCCATGAATTAAGGTATTACAGGTTCAAATCTGGCCTAGTGCAATCAACTTTTAAGATGCAATAAAAATTGATCATCTTCTTTCCATGTATTAGGCCTAGTGGCTCGTTGTGGTCTTATTTAATCTTTTTTTAGTGATCTTCTTAAAGATGAACTTAGGGGGTCTGTGTGTCATATATTTAGATTATGTAAAACATTCTCGGTCAGTCCACTGCTGTGGAATAATGATTAGCATGTCTGACCATAAAATGAGTGTGCCCGGGTTCAAATCTGGTTGGGACAAGTTATCTGGTTGGGGTTCTTTCCGGAGTTTTTCCCCCTTAACCAATTAAAGCAGAATTGCTGGGTAACTTTAGACATTGGACTTATTCATTAATTTCAACTTCTATCATCTTTCAATAGTTTCAAGGCGACCGAGGATATACTACCATGATTTGCATACAGCTGCCATCTATCTATGAAAGCTGCAGCAGTCTCAGTGATCTCTGTCGGATCTGGTGGTGTGTAGTGGAATCAGTAGATGGCACTAAATAGTGAATCATGATACCTACTGTATTGCGACCTTCAGGTCAAATAGGATGCAGCAGGATGTAGTAACGAGAGATGGCATCGATCTGAGGAGGTTGCAGAACTCTTAGGGGGACAGAAGGACATTCTTGGTTGACCACCTGGACTCTGTCAGACCTGGGTGTTGCTTAGCTGAATTGATAGATAGCATCAAACAGTGAATCACAATACTTAAAGGAATGCGGTCCTGTGGACTTCAACAGTCATTCTTATCGAAAGAGGTCAGCTTAGCACAATAAGCCCCAGGTTGCAGTGCAAGACTTCAGGGGAAAAGGGAAAAAGAACCCTTGCTCATTGCAAAATTATTAGCTATTATCTGTTCGTTATAAGAATGATTGTTCGCCAACAACTCTCTTCCTCCTCCTTCAAGTGCGATAAGAAAAAAATTGTGAAAACAATGATTCTATTATCTGCTATTACTACTTATTCAGAAAACATAACACATTAATGCTCATTGTGCCAGTAGTATGTCACACTAGCTGCATGGGGGTGCATATTTTTGCAATGAATTGTAAACTCATTCACAGCCATCGCTAACGATTGGCAGTTCCTGAAATTGTCTTGACAACTGAAGTTAATTATAACTAAAATAAAACATCGCTGTTTGTAATCAGCAAATTCAGAGGAACTAAATGCGAAAACTATAAATATTCAGGATAATAGCAAGATATAATAATAATAATAATAATAGTAATAATAATATATTTTATTTTATTTAATCTGGCAGAGTTAAGGCCTTAAGACCTCTTTCATTCAACCAGATCTACAATTAATACAAATTCATAAGAATAGATACCAGAAGAGTATTTTCCTAGTTGTCTGTAAGAATATAAAGCATATGTAGCACTAAAACATGGTAAAAATTAAAGTATTTATATATGGAATAGATATGAAATTAATACTGGTTTTTGCAAAGATACTTATGATTTCTTCAAGTTCATTAGAGGTGTATTGAACAAATTTTCGATTGCAAGATATTTTCAAAATATTTTGAGCAGAAGATTTATGTGCAAGTCATGCTTGAATGTGATGATATTTGTATTTCCAAATATACTTCTATTTGTTACATTACCCATACGAGGCTTTGTTTCGCAGTGAGCAATACTGCTTGGTTGACAATGCTTGCCGTGAGTACCTCTTCTTGGCCGAGTTCTTCATAGTACAAGGGCCACAAGCCCTGGAGCTCTTTAATCAGATCCTGGGGAAAATATTGAATCTTTTAGTGGTAAGATTCTTACAAATTATTATTTTGTTGTTGAATTTTGTTACAAAATGTTGTATTATATAAAATGTACTTTTGACAATTACTGAATCCATCTTTTAAATTTTACTTTTGTACTGGAAGCTGGCCATTTGCTTCCTGGCAAATTAATCTTACCTGATTGTAGTAGGGCTAATAATTGTCAGTGGAACAGTGTTTACTATGTATGTGCATTAGGGTGGCCCTTATTTTTCAACTTTCTAAAAGTTTTGCTCCCACCCCTTTATTTTGTTCCAATCAACAAAACAACGGTTTGTGCAAATTTTCAGTTCAATCGGACAATTTCTAGCCAACCCTCATCCACCATGAAGTTTTGAAATTTTAGTCCAGAAAACAATTTTTCCAATATTATTAGATAAACCTATATTATTATTATTATTATTATTATTATTATTATTATTATTATTATTATTATCATCATCATCATCATGATTATTATTATTATTATTATTATTAGTGTGTCTAGTTTAGAAACTTTGAATTCTGTTCTTGAACATGTTAAGAATCTGGAAAGTGAAGTGGCGCTTTTAAAATCTGGGCATCTGGTTGTAGCCTTCCTAACATCCATTATTACGTAAAAATTAAGCCTCTTGATCGATTTTCTTCTCCTTGTCTTCTTGGCTTAAATCAGATAAATTTTACTTTGAATAATAAAAATCTTCTTGATCTTGTTTTTACTAATGTTATTAATAGTTCTGTTTACCTAGCTAATCATTCTCTTGTTCGTCAAGACAATTATCACCCTTCTGTTTGTGTTAATCTTGAAGTCAATTTATCTCTTCCTTCATATTCTTCTAATCAATCTTATTTTAATTTTTCTCAGGGTGATTATATGAAATTATACACAACTCTTTTTAATCATGACTGGACTAGTCTTTACGAGTCTACTGATGTCAATGAAGCCGTTGTTTCATTAACTCATACAATAAATGACGCGATTGCTGATGCTGGTACCTTTAACACAAGTAAAAAAATCTACTTATCCTAAGTGGTTTTCAAACTCGCTTCGTTTACTCATAAAGAAAAAAAATAAAGCTCACAAGAATTTTAAAAAATCCAAATCTGATTATCATTATCTTATCTTTTCTTCCCTTCGAAAACAAGTAAAAAATAAGATAAAATCTGATAAATTATTTTGGCTCCAATCTATCGATAGAAATTTGAAAAATGAGCCTAAGAAATTTTGGAAGTATGTAGAATCATTTCGTAAATCTAAATCCTTGCCTATTGAGTTAATTATTTGATGTGGAGCACATCACTGATCAAGCTGCGATCGCAAATGCTTTTGCTTATCAATTTAAATTGGTACAAAAAAAGCTCAATCATCTATATGTTAGTGATTCCATCACTACTGACTACTTATGTTTACCGGTTATTGTGTGTGAAGATGTCTTGAACGTCATTAGGAGGCTTAAGCCCAATAAATCTATGGGAACTGATGGCATACCTAATTTCATTATTAAAGGTTGTTCTCAAATTCTTATTCCTCTATTAACTTTTATTTTTAATCTTAGCCTTAGAACGGGTATTTATCCTTCTTTATGGAAGGAAGCGTCTGTCATTTCGATATTTAAGAATGGTAATAAACATACTGTTAATAATTACAGACCTATTTCAATACTGAATAACTTTTCAAAAATTTTTGAAAAAATTATTCACAAACTTTTCATTTTATGTTAAATCTAAATTAAATCCTGCTCAACATGGCTTTACTAAAAGCAAATCTACAATGACGAATTTGGTCAATTATCTCAATCTTATTATTTCTACACTTGAATCGCAAGGTCAAGTTGATGCCATTTACTTTGATTTCAGTAAAGCATTTGATGTTGTTCCTCATCAAATCTTAATAAGTAAATTAGATCAGTTTGGACTTTCCATTATTTATCTTAGCTGGTTTGAAAACTATTTAACCAACAGACAATCTTGTGTTCAGTTGGGAAACTCTCTTTCTGATCCTTTCACTACTCTTTGTGGTGTTCCACAGGGCTCCACCCTAAGTCCGTTATTATTCTTGCTTTTTATCGATGATATTTGTAAGTCCATTTATTCCCATTATCTTCTCTTTGCCGATGATTTAAAAATATTTAGGAAAATTAATAGTCTTGCTGATTGTCATTTACTTCAAAATGATATACACGCGATTCAACGTTGGTCTGATTATAACGGTATGAAAATTAATATTTCTAAAACATGCGTTATCTCTTTTTCTAGGAAGACAACTACATTAAAGTTCAACTATTTGCTATCGAATGCCGCCATAATCAGGAAGGAATGTATTAAGGATCTTGGTATATATCTTGATTCTAAATTGTACTTTCATGACCATGTTGATCATTTATTTAATCATTCACTAAGAATGCTTGGTCTCATTAGGTCTATTACTTATTCCTTTTCCTCTCCTGATACACTACTTACATTATATTATGCTTTAGTAAGGTCTAAATTAGAATATGCATCTGTTGTGTGGAACTCTATTACTTCTACTGATTCGGCTAAACTAGAAAATATCCAAAGAAAATTCATTTCTCTTTGTGCGTTCAGATTTGTACCTAACTCCTCTTCTTTAAATTATGAACTATCTAGTAAATATTTTAACTGTACCAGTCTGTTTTCGAGACGTCAGGATATTGATTACACTTTCTTTAATAAAGCTATTAATGGTGTCATTGATTGTGATTCTTTTATACATAACACCCATCTTAGAATTCCCGTGAAAGGTTTTCGTGGTCAAAGAATTTTTTTCACTAAATTATTTAAATCCCTTTCTCCAATAGCCAGGTGTATTAAAAGTGCCAATTTGCAAGATCAGATTTGATTTTACTTATGCATGATATATCCTTACTTGTTATTTAATATCTTTTATTACTTGTTAGATACTCTCATTTATTTTGTTGCATTTGATGAATGATTAATGTTGACTATTATATTATGATTGTGTTTCATCTCACTGCCATTTTCTGTCATTCATTCTCATAATCATTTGTTCTGTTTTGTTTTGTTTTTTATTTTGTGCTAAACTGTAATTGGCCTTGTGCTGTTGTTTTGCACATTAATATTCGAAATAAATAAATAAAATAAATAAATAATAATAATAATAATAATAATTATTATTATTATTATTATTAATTTTTGTGCTTTATTCACTTATTTTGTAACTAAGCATGAACTTGTCTTTGATGAATGATTTTTCAATTATTGTTTCAAAATTGCCTGTGCTGATCTGCTGACTGCTAATGTAAAGTGACTTTCAAGATTTTTTTTTCCTAGAGTTGTAAAATGGCATCAACCTATTTATGTAGTTCATCACACAAGTTAAGAAAAGACTTTTATGTCTTTCTTGTTGGCTACATCTGCAATCAAATCTTCGGAGCCAAAGTACTTTCGAACTGACAAGTTTTAAGACTTTTCTTCTACAATGTAAGAGTTGTAAATCTTACAACAAAGGAAGGTGGGGAACTGATGATTCAAGAAGTTTCCATTTGTTGGCGAAAAGCACGAATCCCTACTAGAAGAACTGACCACTGCGTTGATTAGTTATTCAAACCCTATGATGATTGGAAGGGTTTACAGAAAAAAAGAGTTGAGTAGAACTGCAGGCAAGGAAAAAAGAAAAGAAGATATTTTTTTATGAAAATTATGGACGACTTCTTTGACGAAGCTGATTCAGATGCTTTGGGACAGATAAAAATGAAGAGGATAAGAATTTCTTAATGCTTCAGTGCCAAAAAGGACTACCAGGCTGTATGGTTGGTGTAGATCAAAAACTAAAACACAAGGAAGAAAAAGCACTGAAACGCAATGCAAAGGAAATTGCCAGGAAAGAAAGGACTTTTGAAGAAATGTAACAAAATTTTACTACTCATCAGCTTGCTACATCACAAACTGATTATTCAATATTAATCAGCCAAAGTAATGATGGTGGTGATGACAGTGAAAGAGCAAAAACCGCAGCAGCAGGAGTAGTTCCAGCAACTCGTGGTACATTGCAGTTTTTTACTTCTCGTCTCTTTGAAGATTTTGATAGGTGCAAAATCAATGATAGAAATGGGATTTACTTATGAGGAAGCTTTCGGGCGTAATACTGAAAATCTGATAATAAATCGCACTTCTTTTCAATACCTTAGAAACAATTTGGAGAAGCAAGGTACATATAAATTATTTTTCTTGCTCGAGTGTATGTTCGAGCCTAGTTTTTGTCATCAGAAGCATTTAAAGCACCTTATCATGATTTCCTGTTCATGAGTAAACTGATAAATTACCTATTGATCCAGAAATCAGTAAGGCTGCTGCAAATAAATTTTCCAACCATCTCTGGTATTTAGTTCCCGAAACTGTGGCTCTATCCTTTTTTGATCACTATGTTCCAACAGCAGTTAAAGCAAATATGACTCAAGTTATACTGAGAGTGGACGAAGGTGAAGAAGAGAAGGAAGAAGAAGAAAATCTACTGAAGAGGTACATTCTGCACCAAAATAATTTTTTTTGCTTTACAAATATTGAGTTTTCGTCTTTTGTAGCTCTTGGTACTAAAATTTTCTTCACGAGATTTTCTATCTGCACCGATTTCCTCGACAAAAACCCTTCAACTCGAAAAGATGATCCTGTTTACAAAAGTGGAATTGAAAAAATTGAGAAGATAGTTGTTGTGGATGATGTTGCAGAAAGAGAAGTCAAACTCTTCAGGGTTACAATAACATTCTCACAAAAGATGAAACTGAGAAACAATTTGTTTTACAGAACTTTACCAGACACTGAAAAAATTACCCAACTGCCACTAAATCCTCTCTTAGAAAAAAGTAATGTTCAATGTTCGTTCCTTCAGATAATGTTTTGATTATATAGAAATCAGAATAATAAAAATGTGTTTTCTCTTGTAGAAATTGTGTGCTTTACTAAAAAAAAATCTAATATTTCTTAAAATTTTCATCTTATTTCAGGAATTTTTCGAATTAACTTTTGGGAAATTTCATTCAGAATATTTTAAAACAATTGCTGGGGTTTCCAGGATGTCCACATAAATTTCTCCAAGAAAAAAAAAAGAAATGGTCGAGATAGGGAAGAACATACCACTTTTGTTGTTGTTTTCTAATGTCAGGCATTGGACAATAAAGTCATTTGACCTCTTGCACTCCAATATTTTTCAAAGATATTGTCATGGTTAGCCACTGACGCACAGATTTTGAGATGTTCTGAATCCATTTCTTGACTTGAGTTGCACAATGGACAGTTAGGAGACTGATATATTCCAATTCTATGCAGATGCTTGGCCAAACAGTCATGGCCTGTTGCCAATCTAAATGCAGCTACAGACAATTTGCGTGGTAAATCGGGAATCAACTGTGGATTATGATGCAGAGAGTTCCATTGTTTCCCTTGAGATTGTGTTATCAAATTTTGTTTGTTGAAGTCTTAAGTATGTAGATTTAATAAATCTTTTCACAGAGTAATACGTAGATTTAGTAACAGGTCTGTAAGTAGCAGTGCTGCCCTTCTTTGCTAAAGCATCCGCATTCTCGTTTCCCAGGATTCCACAATGGGATGATGATATCCATTGGAATACAATTCTTTTATTGAGTGTTATTAGTTGAGAGAGCATTTTATTTATTTCTGCTATTTGAGAGGAAGGTGTGTGTCTAGAGACTATTGACAGAATAGCTGCATTTTTAAATTTATTGATGTGGCAGAGAAGATTCCTGAGACTTTCACTTATTGCAGTGATTTCTCCATCAAAACTTGTTGTTCCATATCCAAGAGATCTATAAAGTGAGAAGAGACAGCACGTAACACCTGCACCGGCACCTTGTTCCCTGGAGATCAAGGATCTGTCGGTGTATAAATGAAGCCAATTTTGTGGAGGGTATCTAATATTAATTGTCTCTGAAGACAATTGTTTCATTATTTGTGTTCACTTCTGATTTCAGTATTTCTTGTGTTAAATTTAGTTTATACTCTATATTTAATAGTGTTAAAGGGTTTGGTTTAATTTGTAAGTTTTCTTTTAAATTCGGGATGTTGATTTTCTGTTTTAATTCTTGAACCATGGATATGAAACTTTTTTGAGTTTTTAATCAATGGAGAGGACTGTATGAATGCCAATTGTTTCCTGGTAATCTGATAAGTTTTTCGTATTGAATCAGTGCTTTTTCTTCTATTATCATTTTGATGCTGTTAATATTAGTGAGGAATCTCATAGAATCTATTGGAGTTGTTTTGATTCCACCAGTAATGAGTCTGAGAGCTTGGTTTTGAACATGTTCTATTTCGTTTATGAAAGGTGAAGTAATTAAAATTTCTCCGCAGTATGTCAGCATTGGCTGTATAAACATTTTGTATGTAGTGTTCAAAGTATTTCTAGAGCAACCTCATTTCTTTCCTGCTAGTCTTTTCAGAAGGGAGAATCTTTTACGAGCTTTTTCAGAAATATATTTCAAATGGTTGTTCCATGTTAACTTACTGTCGAAAATAACTCCAAGATATTTGGATTCATAAGTCCTAGGAAGGTGTTGGCCATTGTATTGGATATTGAATTCTCTTTCTTTTTTACCAAGTGAAAATATTTGGTAGTTACTTTTGCCTAAATTGAGTGTCATCAAATTTGATGTATTCCATTCATGTAGTTGATTTAGAGCTTTAAGAGCAGAATTTTGAATTTTGTCTCTATATCTGTGAGATCCGGAAGTCCACAAATCTATATCATCTGCAAATAGTGCTGTTTTCATGTTTGATTCCTCTAATAGGGAGGGTAAGTCATTTATAAATATTGAATAAAGTTGTGCTGAGGACAGCGATCAACTGGAGAGAATCAGAGCCCTAGAATTGGAATTAGATGAGGCAAAGTGTGAAATTAATAAATTGAGAGCTTTGAAGGATAGCATTAGTGTTTCGAATAAAGGGAGATCTCACACTTGGATGAAACCGAAGAATTCCAAATCTAGGAGTAGATGTTTCTCTGCGGATGATGCTGCATCAATCAAACTGACCAACAAATTCAGTGCTCTTCAAGCAATGAATGTTGATCAGGAGAACTCAGACCCAGTATCGACATTAGTAAAGGTAAGTCAGAAAACAGATAAGGTTAATGATTGTAGGAATAAAGTATTGATTTTAGGAAGCAGCCATGCAAGAGGTATTTCCTCACTTTTGAAGTCGAAACTGGGCGATGAGTTTGAAGTATCTAGTGTATGTAAGCCTAATGCTCCTCTCAAGAATGTTGTTGAGGATATGATGAAATTGAGTTCAGATTTTTCTAAGAGGGATCATGTAGTTATAGTGGGTGGACCAGGTAATAGTATTAATAACGATTGTAACTATTCTATTGAGAAAGATGTCAACAACATAATTGAGATGAGCAGCCATACCAATGTGGGATTTCTCAGTCTTTTCAGCAGGTACGACAAGCCGTATCTTCACAGGAGGGTGCGGAGTGTGAATATGCGGCTTGAGCGGGCTCTGATGAGACCTGGGGCATCACACATTGGTTTGATAGATGTAAGCCCTATAAGAAGGTATGAATATACGTCACATGGCCTGCATCTGAATGGTAGAGGCAAGGAGCACCTTTCGGTTCTTATTGCTAATAGCATCAGAGGCAGCCATGTTAAAAAGCAGAGTTGTAATATTCCTGTGTTAGTTAATGCTAGGGCTTCTCCTTTTTTAGGTTAAACCTCCCACCAGTAAGGTGTTTGAAACAAGTTCAACTAAATTGTAAATGCTCTGATGTTTCTAGTAATGAACACAGTAACTTCACTATTTTTCATCAAAATATTAGGGGATTAAAACAAAAAACTGATGAACTGATCACTTCTTTAGCAACTCAAAAGCATAAACCTCAGATACTGTGTATAACTGAACATCATATGAAGCAACAGGAAATACTACAACTGTCTTTACATGGATATGTATTAGGTTCTCATTTCTGTAGACATGTCTTCCAAAAAGAGGGTGCCTGTATTTTTATCAGAGAGGATCTATTATTTAGTAAAATTGATATATCTGATTTTTGCCTTGAACAAGATATTGAAATCTGTGGAATACAAATTGGTTATGAGATATCAAATTTAATTATCTTATGTGTTTATAGGGCGCCAATGGGAGATTATAAGAAATTTACAACTAACTTATATTCATTATTGAAAAGACTTTATAAACCACATACCGAATTTGTAATCTGTGGTGACATAAACATAGATTATCTATCAGAAAGCTCACGTAAAAGAAAATTAAACTCACTTCTTGAAACTTATAATCTTAGTCACACAGTAAGTTTTCCAACCAGAACACAAGCTGGAAGTAGTACTGCCATTGATAATATATTTATAGATAAAAGTAGATTGAATTCCTATTCAACAGTACCATTAGTCAATGGCCTGTCTGATCACGATGCACAAATTCTAAGTGTTTTCAATATGAGTGAAAAATTCCAAAGTGTTAATCTAAAAAAAAAAAAAAAAAAAGGATTATAAATGCTGAATCTCTTCATCATTTAAATACATGTCTACAAAATGAATCTTGGGAAAATGTATATAGTACCGATACCATTGATATTAATACTAAATTTAATGCATTTTTCACTACATTTACGAATTATTTCAATGAATGTTTTCCAGTCAAGGTGGTGAAAAAATGTAAAAGTAAAAACATGTGGATAACTCAGGGAATTAAAATATCATGTGCTAAAAAAAGGAATCTATATTTAATGAGTAGGAATAGTGATGATCTTCATGTTCTTAATTACTACAAGAATTACTGTAAAACTTTGACAAAAGTTATAAAAGATGCAAAGAAAATGTATCTGAATGAAAAAATACAAAATTCAGATAATAAGATTAAAACTATTTGGGATATTATTAAAAATGAAACTAATCGATATTCAAAGAGTGAAAATATTACTTGCATTAAAATCAATGATAGTAAAATAGATAACCCAAAATCAATTGCAAATCATTTTAACGACTTCTATATAAATATTATTCAGAACTTAAACATTCAAGATTGTGCAGAAGATGCTGCACTTGGTTACCTAACTGATGCATTTAACACTGAGTTTTTAGGTCTCAAATTTATTCCCACTACCGCAGCAGATATCATGCATGTGATAAAACAACTAAAAACAAAATATTCCTCTGGATATGATGAAATTCCAAGTAAAGTTCTGAAAGCTTGTTCTGAAATATTATCCCCTCCGTTAAGCTATCTATGCAATTTGTCAATGCAATGTGGTATTTTTCCAGAAAGACTCAAATATTCAATAGTAAAACCAATATACAAAAAGGGAGATAAATGTACTATTGCTAATTACAGACCCATATCATTATTAACAACATTTTCAAAAGTGTTTGAGAAAGTTATGTATAATAGATTATATCATTACCTGAAGTCCAACAATATATTAGTTTTAGAACAGTTTGGATTTAGAAAACAAAAATCGACAGAGAATGCTGCTTTTAGTTTGGTGGATGAAATACTAAATTCATTAAATTCGAAACTACATGTAGGTGGGATTTTTTGTGACTTGGCTAAAGCATTTGATTGTGTAGACCATAGTATATTAGTAAAAAAATTGAAGTTTTATGGTATTAAAGATGAGATGTTGGGTTGGTTTACATCGTACTTATCAAATAGAAAACAAAAAGTAGAAATAAATGTACCAAATAGTCATAAAGTTACTTATTCAGAATTTAGAAATATTAAACATGGTGTTCCGCAGGGGTCAATTTTAGGTCCATTGTTGTTTCTAGTTTATATTAATGATTTAGCCTTGACCATAAACAATTCATCCCATGTAATTTTATTTGCAGATGATACAAGTGTAATTATTTCAAGCAAACAATACGATCATTTTATAAACACTTCTAATACAGTGCTGAATCTAATGAATGAATGGTTCCATGCAAATAAACTAGCACTTAATGTTGATAAAACCAGTGCAGTCAAATTTAGTACACACAATTGTGCTCAGGTTTCCTACAGTATTCGATTAAATGGAACTCATCTCAAAGAATCTATAAGCACAAAGTTTCTTGGTTTAGAATTGGATAATCACTTGAACTGGAAAACGCATATAGAATGTATTACTCGTAAATTGAGCTCTGCCTGTTATGCATTAAGATCCTTATCTCCTATTGGTGATATAAACGTACTTAAAATGTCATACTTTGCATATTTTCACTCTGTAATGAAATATGGATTAATATTCTGGGGTAACTCGTCTGAAGCTAAACACGTTTTTGTTTTACAAAAGAAAGCTATAAGAATAATGGCCGGTGTGCATAAAAGGACCTCGTGTAAAAATATTTTCCGAAACTTAGAAATCTTGACTTTACCTTGTGAATACATTCTTTCCCTAATGATGCTGTATATTAAGAACCAAGATAAATTCAGTACTAATCAAGACATTCATCATTTTAATACAAGACATAAATCAGATCTTCATCTACCCTCTGTTAGTCTAAGCTGTTTTAAAAAAGGAGTTCGCTATTCATGTATAACAGTCTTCAATGCACTGCCTAATTATCTTAAAGATTTGAAGAACAACGAGAAAAGGTTCAGAAAAGAATTAACCAAATTTCTACATACTCATACCTTCTACACAATTGTTTATGCTTGTGAATTGAATTATTCTACTTAAATGACATGTACAATTTTATATAGCTCAACTAAAATATGTTTTTATATTGACTTAATCTGTTTACTATGTATTGTATTTTTTGTTTAGCATAACTGATGAATTGTATGTACTGTAAATTGAATAGTATACTGTATAGGTCAACTGATGAATTGTTTAAGCTTATAAATTGAACTAATTTGATTGTATATGTTTGTATAGTTTGGCTGATGAATTGTATAGGTTCTTAAAATGATTACTAGTCTGTGTAGCTCTACTGTTGAATTGTATATAGACCTACTGTAAATTGAATGGTAATATGTATAGCTCAACTGATGAATTGTTTATGATTATAAATTGAATTAATCTACTTGATATTAATTGCACAAATTTGTATAGCTTAATGAAAGTATGCTACTTTGTATTGTATATATTTGTATAGTTTTGGCCGATGAATTGTATATGCTTTAAATTGAATAGTAATCTATATAGCTCTACTGATATTGTTCGTGTTTGTAATTTGAAGTAGTTTGCATGATATGTATTATCAATTTCTGTATATCACAACTGGTTGAATTGTTTATGCCTTAAATTTAATTAAATTGTTTTGTATTATAATCTAGCTCAACTTATGAATGATCGTTTGCGTTTGTAAATTTAATAATCTGATTGGCTATGTATTGTATACTTTTAGTAGAGCCATCGATGTAGCTCAGTCGGCAGACTCGCCGGGCCGCTGATCCGGAGCTGTGTTCGGGCTTGGGTTGGATCCCCCTTTGGACTTTGGTTTCTTCGGAGGTTTTCCCCAGCCGTGGGACTGAAGCCGGATGGTCTATTGCGAGTCCTTGGCATCAACCCCTTTGATTTGATTACCCCCTTTGATTTGATTACCTGGTTGGGTTTTCCGAGGTTTCCCCCACCGAAAAGGCAAATGCCGGGTAATATTTTGGCGAATCCTCGGACCTCATCTCATCTCACTACATCTCACCAAAATGTAAAAAAATTGTACAAAATTGTAAAAATTGTAGAAAATTACTAAATTGTAAAACTATAAAAATTTGTAAAAATTGTAATTGTAATATTGTAAAATGTTGACATGTTCCACATCTTAAAGCTTCATTGCTCATGTAAGATCTATGGAATAAAATAAATGAATGAATGAATGAACAGCGCCCTGGGGTAGACCAAGATATGTTTGCCTGTAACTAGAAAGTTGTTGTCGTCGTTGTTGTCTAGTGCCTTGCATTTGGCAATGAAGCCATTAGCAGTCATGCTTTCCAATACTTTTGAACTGTAACTAGAAAGTGAGTTATTGAATTTAGTAGCAATGAATCTTTGACTAAGGAATTCTGATATCCATCTGAACATATTGCTGGAGATACCTAATTTATAGAGTTTTAATAATAATTTATTTCTCCAAACAGAGTCATATGCTAATTGAAAGTCAATAAATATTGCCAAGGTATCTTCTTTTTTGTTAAAACTGTCTTTTATTTCTTGGCCGAGGCGTATGACTTGTTCATTAGTAGAGTGTAGTTGTCGAAAGCCAGCTTGTCTTGATGATAAAAGATTTTGAGATTCTAAATACCAAGTTAATCTGTTGGAGATCATGGACTCCATAGTTTTTGCTATCATGCTTAATAGTGCTATTGGTCGATAACTATTAACATCATGAGCAGGTTTCCCTTTTTTGTGAATTGGTACAATGATTGCTTTTTTCCAAGCTGCAGGAACTGAGGTGTTCCATGATAAATTGAAAATGGATAAAAGTACAGACTTGGCTTTTTCCCCCAAATGTTAAAAAAATTCTGAATGAAAGTTGTCGGGGCCAGGAGATTTCTTGGTTTTTAAATTTTGTATAGCTATACTTAATTCTTTGGAAGTAAAATTTTGATGGAATATTTCAGGTTTTGTGATATTGTTTTAATTATATTTATGTAATTCTCTTTTGATAAATTTGTCAGTTTTTTTGATATTGGGATGTAATCTGTGAGAGTTTGAGTAGTGTTTATTAAATACATGTGTTATATCTCTACTATCTGTTAGTGTTCTGTTATTGTGAATAATAGGTTGGCTAGTATTTTCCTGTGTATTGGAAATTCTTCAGAAATTTATATGTTTTAGCGCTATCGGTTCTGTAATTAATATTTTCAATAAATTATTTTGTATGAAATTAATCGTTGCATATACTATGTTACAACTTCAAAGCGTTTGAGGGTTGCCAAGCAGTTGTCCGATTGAGCTGAAAATTTGCACAGATTAATTTTTTGTTGATTGGAACAAAATAAGAGGGTGGAAGCAGCACAATTTTAACCTTAGGAAAATTACCTATAGCTAAGGGCCACCGTAATGTGCATAATATGATTAAAAAACAAAACATACAAATTATTTGACTAATGGCAATGTTTATCAACCTCAGTTAAAAACGTAGTAACCATAGGTTATGAAATTATGGTTAAAAGTAACCAGAGTTAAAGTGTAATTTTGGTGCACCATTTATAATCATTGGTTACTTACATATGGTTAGCTGAAATATCATTTAATTAGGGCAAAGTCTGTGTTGATCATAGATCACACATGTTTCTATAAAGTGACGAAAGGAAAGCATCCATTCCTCTGCAAAGATGATAGTCAAGGTTTAAAAATGACTGTGCTTACTCCATTCTGCGTCAAAACAAATGTATCATATATTTTCATCTTGTATTTGTTTGCCTTTCGGCTCTGTTATGTTCCTGGTTGCATTTCTTTGTTTTTCGGTGCTTTAATTTAGAAACTGTATGCCTTGAATTCAGTATGAGATATTTGTCTGTTGTGAATTTCTGTCATGTATTGTTTACAATGACCCCATTGATAAGAGAATCCAATGTTGTATTAATGCAGTCAGATCAAAATAATCCAAATATGCACTTGATGGTAGAGACTGAAAGATGAACAAGAAGTTTACTGAAGAGTAATAAGATTTTTATTAATGTATGTATCATAAAAAGAAATCTGACTTTGTCTGTACACTTTCTTACACATACAGAAAAATCTGGAGACGTTTGTGCAAGATTGCTATGATGCCATTGCCCTTTTCTTGTGTATACATCTTATACTGAGATACCAGCTAATGTGCCACAAACGAGCAGTACCAGCATTAGATCGCTTTTGGGACACCCTTCAGGCTGTTATATGGCCAAGGTATGTGTGTGTAAATGTTTGCTGTACTATAATCTTCTAATGTACTCTTGGTTACGAAGATTTGTTGGCCTTCTCCTTGGTGTAATGGTTAGCTTGTCTGACTATGAATGAGGCACTGGGTGTAGGGCCTCATAATTGCAAAAATTGGAGAGCTATGATAGGTAGCGAACTTCAGTTAGAAAAGCCAGTTAATAACACCTGTGGAAGCTCATGCACTGACCTTGCAGCACCTCTATCCCATCTGGTAGTTATGCCAGGACTTTTGAAATTATTTCTTAAAAAGGGGAATATTAAAACGAGATTTTATTTTGGATCAGCAATTATAAAGTTGGTCATTTTGTTTCAGGTTTGAGTATATCTTCCGATTGAACATTCAGAGTATAAAGGATTGTGATCCAACAAAGTTTAACAAAGAACTGGGACCACATTATGTAAGTATTGTATGTACACACATGCTAATAAAGTAAATTGTTACTACTCTTTATACAGAATGAATGATAACCATAACACTGAAACATAATGAAGATTGAAATTAAATTTTGTCAAACTTGCATGCTACCTACCAGTTGTCAGTGGTTTCCAGGGACAGAATAGTAAAATGTGTGTAAAATTGAAGAATCTTATGTTATAAATGTGCTATAACGTTGTGTCCATGGTTTTTCTGATTTGTGGCTGCTCGAGGACCCACAAGTTTCTCCTCCACACTGAAAACTCTCGTATTCACCTCGCCATTTTGCACTCTTGGAATGGCTGGGTATTTCCATGTATTATGGTTTCTCTCAGGTTTGCCAGGTATCTCCCTCTGTGATCACACCTTGAAATACCACTGTCAAGATCGGACACAATTTTCATGCACAGATTTGTTTTGGAGGAAAAATAAACATATGTACTGGGACTTCTCGCCCACTCTGTACTATAAAAATGAAGGGTACACGGGAAAAACGAACAATGTCACATTTTCATTAAGGTTGAGATATTGATCTATTTCAGCATATTACTGCTAGATTTATTGATATTTCTACTTGAAATGAAGGAAATGATGAGTGTACCCGTGGTTTTAATTCTCCTTTATCACTTTTGGTAAAAATAACACGTTTGTTTGTAGTAATAGAGTGAATTAGATAATGACATCACCCTTAACAGCATTGTGACATTATTTGTTTTTCCCGTGCACCCTTCAAATGTCATGCACAATTTGCTAAAAATGCAGGTGTTTCTTTAAAAAATTGTATTCACTACAATTTTTGATGATGAAGTTGTGAAATTTTTTCTTGTTGAAGAATATATCCATGTGAACAAATTCGTACACGTTTTTTACGTTTTTCATTTCACAGTTACTGGAAAAGAAATCTTGTTTCAGTGGCCAATATTTTTCAAAGTTTAAATTTTCAAATTTGACATTATTTTGCACATGCTAAACCTGAGCCCTGAAAGTATAAAGTATATTATATAAAGAGAACTCATTTGTGAACGTTATTACAAATTTTGCCAGTGTCTCCTCAAATTTGGCGGTAAAATAAATTTTACAAAATACTACACACTCTTTACACTAATTTATTACATATGACACTTGTGCACTGGAAAAATCGATATAAAATTTATTGTTGATTGATAATATCGACTTCTGTCGAAAGAAGAGACTTTCCTTCATAAGTTGCCATGTTGTGTTGATATCACATGATTGAAACAGGAATTACGAGTGTGTAAAAATTGCAGCTGGTGAATCAGCTAGTGATAATACAGTATGTGTATAACATCAACGGGCTGATAGATCGGCCTCGTGGCATTGATTTTGATTATTTTATTCAGGAAAGCTCAATATTAAGATTTGTAGAATATGATATATATATATATATATATATATATATATATATATATATATATATATATGTATTTCTCAACCTATTCGGTCTTGCTGGCCCTTCACATTTCTGTATTTGGAGCAGCAGTTCTTTCCTTACACTATTTACAACTTTAAACACCAGGGGCGTATTTTGCGGACTACCGGGGCTACTGGCGGTAGCACAAGGAAATTACAAAAGAAAAAGTTTATAATATAACATAATGTAATAATTTTGTATTATTAGTTTTACCACAGTAATTAAAATTAAAGTAATTGTTAGATTTATATGCGCTCTCTGCTCTCGAAAAAAAACAAGTTGTCAAGGTGGCATAGCTGGAGAAACCGCTTGCTATGTGAGGTAGCCTGTGACCGTACCGCGCACGCTGTCCTGTCGCACAACTGCCCATCCCCCCGCTCTCTTCTGTTTCCATCGTGCAGTGTAAGGCCGGGTGAGTTGCCGCTCTCGTGATCGGTTTCTTCGCAGGCGCGAAGCAACAATATGCTTAGCACGCTAGCTCATGAATGTAATTGTGTTCTTGCAGTGCAGTATTTTAAATTTGTGATTTGTTCGAGTGTCTAAGAGTTATATTAATTGTGAATTATTAAGTTTTTAATTTCCCAATTAAGTGATATTGTGAAAAATATGGCAGAACAAGTTTCTGGAGAGGTTTGTGTTGAAAATGACTGTGTAATAGAAGGTTTATTAAAAGTGCCTTTTAACCGTCGTACATACAACGAGGAAGTTGAAATTGTGAAAATGGAAAGACCAACTCCTGAGTTAAATTTGTCCATGGACGTAAAAGAAAAACAGCGTGAGTACACACGCCATTTCACTTCAACATCATATGGTAAGTGGAATTGGTTGTGTGGTAGTTCTAAACTGTCTAAACTATTTTGCTGGCCATGTTTGTTATTTAGCCGCGAAACTAATGTGTGGTCAAAAGAGGGTTTTCTAATATCAACTCCCTTCGAACTGCAGTCCTAAAACACGACAAATCAAAAGCTCATATTTGTAGTAGCATGAACTTTGCAAAATTTGGGAAGACAAGAATTGATTTACAGCTAGATAAGCAAAAAGCTCTACATATCAACCAACACAATGCTCCTGTGGAAAAAAAAATCGGGAGATTTTACTGCATCTTATTAACGCAGTCTGCTTTCTAGGAAAACAAGAATTGGCTTTTCGGGATCATAATGAGAGTGTGGAATCAGACAATAGAGGAAATTATATTGAATATTTAAGTTCCTTAAGTGAATTTGACCATTTACTGGCCAATCATCTTGAGAGTTCAACAGTATTTCGTGGTACTTCTCCCGCAATTCAGAATGACTTAATATTTGCTATAAGTGGGGTTATGATAAAGAACATAAAATCTGAAATAGAAGAAGCACCTTTTTTTGTTGTTGTTGTTGATGAAACAAGTGACTGCTCTAATCAGAGTCAATTGTCCACTGTTTTAAGATATGTCGATAGTACTGCCAATGTTCAAGAACGGTTTATAGGATTCACAAATGTCAGTTCGGGCAAAACTGCTGCTGCTTGGTTTCAGCATGTGGAAGGTGTTATAGCAGAATACAATGTCGGCAATAAGTTAATTGCACAGACATACGATGGTGCTTCAGTTATGGCGGGAAATATTAATGGCTTAAAAACAAAAGTTCAAGGAAAGTATCCTCAAGCACTATTTGTCCATTGTTACAGCCATGTTCTCAATTTAGTTTTGCAACAAACTACTTCATCCATTCCAGAATGCCGCATTTTTTTTCAAAACACTGTCAGGTTTAGCTGCATTTTTCTCATCATCTCCTAAAAGATCAGAAAAACTCAAGAATTTATGAAAAAGAAACTCCCAAAAGTAGCAACAACTAGATGCAACAACTAGATGCAATTTTACATCTCGGCTTGTAAATACAGTAAAGGAATACAGAGAACAACTGACTGCTTTCTTTGAAAATATCATTTGTAATGATTCTGAAGAAAACTGGGTATTTTTGGATATTTGTATTTTTTTCACACAGTTTCAGAATATATTTCTTCTTGAAGTCTATGCTAGAGTGTTCGCACATATAGATGTGCTCTACAATATTCTTCAGACAAAAAGTCTAGACATAGCATACTGCTTGCAAGAGGTATCAAAGTTAAAAAATACTATATTCGAGTTCAGACGTAGTGGGTTTCCGTCCATATGGAGTAATATGGAAAATGAAAATTCTTCAGCCAATACAATGGAACCACCATTAAAGCGAAGAAAAGGAGATGATAAATTGAAATACAGGCAGCTGTACTACAACATACTAGATCGTATGCACATGGAAATTACTGACAGATTTTCTGATTATGGAAAGCTTCAGTTCACATATCTTCTAGATTCTCAAAAATTTTCTGCTTAAAAAGAAAACTTCCCGAATGAGGCACTAAACAAATTATTTCAGTCCTATAGCAGTCACTTTGATCAAGTACGTTTGAAAAATGAATTAAGTGTAATATAGTCAGCAGAAGTCTTTGATTTTTCGAACAAACCTATGCATGAAATATTATCTGCCATATATGAAAACCAGCTGAACCAAGTTATTCCTGAAGTCCTTAAATTGGCAACATTAATTGTGACAATACCAGCTACGTCAGCATCAGTAGAAAGAACATTTTCTGCGTTGAAGAGAATAAAATCCTACTGTAAATCAACTCATACACAAGAATGTTTATCCGGCTTGGCACTGATGTCCATTGAAAAGTCATTTCTACAGAAACTTCGCAAGCGGCCCAACTGTAATTTCAATGACGAAATCATCAAAGTATTTTCGTCCCAATCAAGACGTCTGGAATTCATATATAAATAGGTAAGGAATTTTATTATAGGGACTTTAAAATATATTTTGTGTAATAATAAGGCCACTGTTAAACACAGACGTATTTTGACACTTGAAGCCTCTTCTTTCTATGTCCTTCATATCCCTTCACTTTCACTTAACCATTCTTCTAATTTATTCACTTATCCTACTTCCCTTCTCTTATTCTCAGTTCACATTCCTACCTCCAACTTCATTCCCTACTTTCTCTTCACTAACTTGATACTTTCTTAATTAAATACTTAGAAGGTCGAAATACAACAGTGTTCATAAGTTAAGATTTAAAATAATGGAGATAATTATTACAGTTGTCTGAACACTATTTATTGATAAAATAATAAAATAAATAAAATTGGTTAGAAACCATACATGTTTCGGGGGCTGTGCTCCCCCATCATCAGTGGTTGTACCACGACTACGGTGTAGATGTTCTACCGTGTGTTGTATCTTAAAGAGTCCTCTCTATAGAAATCAGAAATCCATTGTGGATGAAGAACATTTGCTACAATGCCCAGCAATAAGGAAAACAGATGCTGATCATCATCACAGCTCGCTAAATACTATTGGGATGCCCACAGGAAAGTGGAAGAAATCCAAGATGCTTAGCAGTGGTCAACAACAACAACAACAACAACATATTTGCTGTCTTATCACAGAAATAATGAATTCTTTTTTACAGGTGCAGGGACACTTCAGAAGTGGAATTTTTTATTCTGTCACGTATTTTAGGTCGTAATGGACCATATCTGGAGGCATTTGAAACAAATTTAACAAGCATATTGCATTTCAGATCACCCGAGATATGCAGAATTCAGTGCTGCTCTGGTAGGCATTAGCGAGAGTTTCCCTTCAGAGCTGGTGAATCGACTGTTAGCAGAGGTGCAGGAGGAAGTGGAGTGTTTCATTCTGCGCATGGCGGCAATCTTTCCAGGGCGCAAGGAACAACTCATTTTTGTCATTAATAATTATGACATGGCGCTAGGAGTTCTAATGGTAAGCCAGCTAATAACTGTATATAATTGTACATCTTTAATGGTTGAGTGATTATTATGATTATTATCATTCTTCAATTACTGTATTGGCCCGAATCTAGTATGACTTAGAATATAATATGACCTACACTTCGAAAATGGCTTCATATATTTTATACTGATGGCTCTTTGCTGAATGGTCATGATGGTGCAGGAGTGGGAGATGTGTGTAACCTTTTTTTCATTTTACAAAGCTGTTGGAAAGGGTACCACAAACTTTGATGAGGAGATGGAAGTCATATACACTATTCTTAAAATAACTTAGTTCACAGAATCAAAAAATTCTCCAGAGCTGTTATTTTAACTGATTTCAAAACTGCTATCCAGGCAATAGTCAATAATGATTCATCTCAAACATCCAAAGCATACCAATGTAGTTTCATGATTAAAGAGTTCCATAATCTTAGTAAGGAAGTAATTCTACAAAGGATTCCCACTCACTATGGAATTGAAGGCAATGAATCAGCAGACCAACTTGCTAAGAAAGGATGTTTCCAACTACAATACTATATTACAACTGGTCGGGCAACAGGAACAGTAATAAACGGAAGTAAAATGGTTGTGGATTTATATGTGTATAGATCAAGAATTGGAAGGTTCAGCATAAAGAGAATTAAAGAAAAGAGAAGATGGGAGAGTGAGGAGGAGAAGAAAGAATTAAAATGGGCGATTAGAGCAGTTATAGTGATAATATTAATAATGGAAGGAATTGAAGTGAAACAACTGACCAGAATAAACCATGGAGAAAAACAAAACGTGAGGCAGATAGAAGGAGATACTGCTGACGAGGATTATGGAAACATCTGGAAGTGTCTGTGGCCAGCATAGACAAGACTAACAGAAGAAATAAAAGAGAAGACCTGATAAGAACGAGCAAAGGAATAAAGCAATTACCAGTATTAGTGATTGTGAGGACAGAATAGATAGGACTTTTGAAAGGTTATTAAATGGCGAAATGGAGGACAGAATAGTAAGGAGGATGGAATTAGCGAGGAAGAAGAATGCTAAAAGTGAGTGTAAGAAAGTCAGGGATGGCAAAAGTGTTAGAATAGGAATAGAGAAGAAAGTATTAGGCCTAATTTTAAGAAGAGTGTAAGATAGTATTAAGATAGTCATACAAACAGTGATTAAACGAGAATTAAAATGAAAGAACATCTGAAGAAATGATAAGTGAAGGAGAGAGAAATTGGAAATGTAATTAAGTAAATTAGATATTTGTGTTTCAGTATTGTGTGTTGGGAGTAGCATTAGGGGTCCTATAGAAGATAAATATGTAAATAAGTAGAGGCTAGAATAGTAGGGAAATACAGGGTCTTTGCTGAGCGAGTTCCCCGGCGCTATGCGGGAGATAACCAACACTCTCCGGGAAATTTCATGCGTGTTTGATGCTATAAGCACCTACCTTAATTTTCGAAGTGTTGTCCCTAGGTGCGAATACAAGCCTGACACCTTGAGAAGAAGTTGTTGGACACTTACTGTAGCTCCTCCCTCGTAATGGCATTAATTTCTCCACGAATATTCTCCTTCAGTGCATCGAGAGTGCGAGGGTTGTTCACATACACCCTGTCTTTTAACATGCCCCATAAGTAAAAATCACACGGATTTAAATCGGGTGAACGAGCAGGCCATAATCGTCGACTAATGACCCGTTCACCAATGATTTCAGCAATTGCGTTCATAGAATTGTTGGCGGTATGGCCCGTGGCGTTATCCTGCATGAAATGTCTGTGTAATTTCTCTTCTTCAACCAATTGCTCAAAGAATGGTGTCAGGATTAGTCGAACATATCGGTCTGAATTAATTGTTTCTTCGTAAAATATTGGTCCTAGAATTCTGTTCTCACTGACCGCACACCACACTCCGATTTTACTGTCATGTAGAGGAAGTTTATGAAAATCGTGCGGATTTTCTCGACTCCAATACCTATTGTTTTGACTATTTACACACCATCGTAACGTGAACCAAGCTTCATCTCTAAAAAATGTAAGTCCTGGATCGAGAGAACCGTCATGAACTGATTGTTGAAACCACCTGCAAAATTATGTTCTTGCTTGACTATCTGGAGGTTTTAAATTGTGCACATTCCTAATTTTATAAGGGTTTAACAGTTTGGTTGCAGTATGAGCTGCTGTTTTAGATATTCCACACTGAGCAGCAAGACATCTTAAATATTTTCTAGGGCTAGCCTCTAATCGAGCACCGATTTCGTCTAATTTCTCCTCTGCTAGAATACGGCGTTTTTTTTCAGGTTTCTTATTTAGTACAGATCCCGTCTCGCGAAATTTCTTAGCAATTTTATAAATTGTATGTTTACTTAGAGGATGAACTCCTGAAAACTGTCTTATAAATTTGTGACGACACCATCTACAAGATGAATATTTCACAAATGCATTATTTATAAATACCCTTTGTGGGACTGTAAACGCCATGTAACATCACATTCCTACCGGGAATCGAACCTGAATCCGCAGAAAACATATCAATTGAGCCACAGCAGGACAGTGTCGAATTATAAAGCACGCACACACGATATTTCACGTTACCCGAACTGTATTGAAGACACCAATTATAAATTTACACTGCACTGAAAAAGCACACACACACACACACGATATTTCACGTTAAGTGATCTGTAATGAAGAGACGGACTGACGCATATCGAAGCGAGTGAGTCACCACCTCAAGATGACCAATACTAGCCGTAAGGTACAGCAAGGTCACGCAGATAAGGCACGTTGTCTTTGCAGTATAACATTTTTAGTGTACACTCGGTAGTAAGTGATGAAAGTGTTGTAAAATAGAGAAAATGGAAATGTAGACATATAATTTAAGAGAAAATAGCTGGGAAAGAATGAGTATGAGCAGGTAGATTTGAGAATAGAGAATAAAAATAAAAGTATAGAAGAGGATACATGCAGTTCAGTTAAAGCAGAAGAATAGAAATTAATCAGAAAATACTTGGCAAATAAATATATTAACATAAAAGGGTGGTATATATTAAAGAGATGATGCATGAAAAAGCAGAAATGTAAAGATCCACCATAACTATGAATTGTAAAATTGACTGACAAATAAATATCAAATATTACAACCCAACCTTTTATTTCTGTAAAATCAAATATACATTCACTGTATAGGCAAAGGTTTATGGATACAATGAAGGAATCGTCTAAAGTTCGTGCATGGGACCAACTTTTACTCATCCCCAGTCTCATACCAGATAATACAAGTAATTCTGCTGTATCAGCTTTTCGTCTCCTGACTGGACATGATTGCCTAGCAAAACACCTGCATAAAATTATAAGATTGGCATTTTTTTAAGCTAATGACGAGTACTTGACGTATGTCAATTCACCCATATGAAGTCAGTTATGTAGATCAATTTACAGACACAGTCATTGTCCAGGGTGTGCCATAGGAGGCTGGTCTACGCTACACCCATGATGAGATGATTATGGAGATTTGTTGTGATGCCACAGGGGAACCGAAATTCCCGGAAAAAATTCCTGTGTTACCTGGTCCAGGGGCTTGCCCAGCACAAGTTATAAATTGGGGGTACACCAGGGATCGAACCCATCAACAGGATTATAAGTCCAGCGCTCTAGTCACTAGACCGGTGTGGTAGTTAGATTGGCATTGTTTCATCATCAAATTGTGTTCTGTGTAGAAGGGATGAAGCCATGGATAAAAATCATATCTTAACTGCACATCTCTTCCAAATACTTTTAATGTCTATGAAAAATATTGGACTGCAAGACAGTTTATGGCTTCATTGCTAAGATAGCTGAACATTGGATAACAATAATATTTCGAAAATGTTCTAGAATGGATAAAGCTGTGTTTGGGTTTCTAATTCCAGTCTTCAGCAACATCCTCTTCAGGTTATCACTCCCAGTCTTCTTCTTCTTCTTCTTCTTCTTCTTCTTCTTCTTCTTCTTCTTCTTCTCCTTCTCCTCCTCCTCCTCCTCCTCCTTCTCCTTCTCCTCCTTCTCCTTCTCCTTCTGTGACTAGTTCCTTTTTCAGCAGAGACGAAATTTCTTCACAGTGAAATCTCAGCACAGCACAGAAAATGAGAAGAGATGAAATGAACAATGGGGAAATAAGAAACATTTTGGGAATTGAAATATTGTAAGTAATTGAAAATAACCAAATTGGGTGGTTTGGACATGTTATGGGAATTTGGGTGATAAAATATTACTGAAGAAGACACTGGCTGAATTCAGTGACTGGAGACTTCTCGAAAGGTCTAGGACAAGATAAAAATATCAGATGAAATAAGATTGGAAAGAAGAGGAAGATCATGGATGGAAGTAATGATCGAGAAAACTGGAGGCTGATATTTCACACTTGACTCTTATTAATAAGGAACATGGGAATGGATACAGATGATGATGGTGAATAAATAACCTAAATAAATAATAAAATCCTTATTGCTGTTTATCCTAATATGTTTTGTGTTTTGAGACTCTCTCTGTTGTGTTGGCTTAATTTAATGTTAGTTCTGTGTAATTTAGTTTTAGGTATTTAAAAGTATGTTGAGTTACTTAATGTAAATTGCACGTTTTACAATTATGAAGCATTTAGTTGCCAGTTTTCACTGAATTTAGATGCCATGTTCTGAATTTGTAAATTAAGGAGTTGGATATAAGAATGATGTGAATGTAGTTCACGCTCATTTTACGTAAATTAATAAAATGAATTCTTATAGTAAGAAGTATAAATCCACTAAATTCAAATTGATATCGTGAAAAGTGAATATAACACACAAAAAACTGACAACACTGTCAGGACTTAAGGGTACTAGGACGTGAAATGTCATTTTTTGTTTTCATTGTTTTCGAATTCTTGAATAAATTCTCTATCCAAAAATATATATATTGTAGGGGTTTCTGGGTTTAAATGCCCTAAAATAGGGAATTTAAAAATGGCGTCGTAGTTGCACGCCCCTTTTTTAAATGCCCAATTCAACTTATTAAATATGTTATGATTTCTGGGCTATTTATTGGAATATTTTGACCGGGTAAATTTCTTTGCTGTTGTTGGTGCTTCTGGATACTCTGAAACTGCAAAGAGCATAACACAGCCCAGTGGAAAGCATTCCTGTTTTGTTTTGAGTAACCTCGTGTAAATTTTGTTGCAAAAAGAATCTTTGTGGTGTTATTTGCATCAGTTTTATTCAGCATTATTAGTGTGTGTGTGTGTGTGTGTGTGTGTGTGTGCGTGTGCGCGCGCGCGCGCGCGCGCGCGTGCGTGTTAAAAATGGGCAGATTAAAGAAGTTTGGCAAAAGAAAATCAGTGTTTAATGGTAATGTAAGTAAAAGAAAACATAATATAAGTGAACATAACCTGTCAGAGCCTAGCTGCAGTAGAGAAGTGCATTCAGCTTCTGCAAGAAAATTGTCTCACATAAAACCAGAGTGTGATGACAACTTTTATTTTAGTGATGAGGGATATTCAAAGGGTTTTATCATTGTGGACATTCAATTATTATCTAATTTGGTGAAGAAAACTGTACAGTGTAAGTATTGTAGTGGCGTCGACTGTGTTGAACTTACAGAAAATAAAAATAGTAGGCGAGGGCTTGCAACTAAACTGTCTGTTGTTTGTAATAAGTGTAAAGAGTCTGCTTCAAGTATGACATCCAATAAGGTAGGGAAAACAAAATGTTATGAAGTAAATTTAAGATTTGTATATGGAATGAGAAGTATTGGCAGAGGCAGGAAGCCAGCACAAACTCTGTGTGGTATAATGGATCTCCCACCACCAACTGCCAAATTTAATTTCTGCACTTCCCAACTGTTGAAATGTCTGGAAGAAGTAGCAAAAAAATCTATGACAAATGCTATAGAAGAAGCAGTGGCTCTAAATGAAAACAGTAGGGACATAACTGCTGCTTTCGATGGGTCCTGGCAGAAGCGAGGCCACACTTCCCTCAATGGTGTCATCACTGCAACTTCACTAGGCAATGGGAAAGTAATTGATGTCGAATGTTTGACAAAATTCTGCCATAATTGTAAATCAGACCAGCCTGGACATGTTTGCATGAAAAATTATGATGGCTTCAGTGGTGGGATGGAGAGCGATGGAGTAGTAAAAATTTTTCAGAGGTCTGAGAATTTATATCAGGTCAGGTATGTGAATTACTTAGGAGATGGGGACTCAAAGGGATATAAGAAAGTTGAAGAATTAAATGTTTATGGGAATGTGGAAGTAAGTAAGCTGGAGTGCTGTGGACATGTGCAAAAGAGAATGGGAACAAGACTAAGAAAATTATGTAAAGACATGAAAGGTAAAAAATGTTCTGATGGTAAACCGCTAACAGATAGTGCAATAGATCAGTTGCAAACCTATTATGGATGGCCATAAGGAGGAATGCTGGAAAAGATGTAGAAAAAATGAGAAGAGCAGTGTGGGCAATATACTTCCACAAGTATAGCACAGATGAGGAGCCATATCACACGTTATGTCCTCCAGGTACAGATTAAGACTGCTGGTGTGGGTACAATAAAGCTTCAGTCACTGGAAATAAGTATTCCCATCAGCATTCACTGCCTCCAGCTGTGATGGATGAAATAAAACCCATCTTTAGGGACCTCAGCAACCAGGAGCTATTGAAAAAATGCTTACATGGGAATACACAAAACCCTAATGAAAGCTTTAATCATTGTATATGGGAGCGCATCCCAAAAACAGTTTTTGTTGGTTTAAAAACCTTAAAACTGAGTGTATTAGATGCAGTCATCTGTTTTAATGATGGTTCTGTAAGTAGACTAAATGTGTTGGAGAGTTTGGGCATTGAAGTGGGCTCAAATACAAAAACTGCACTTTACACCATTGACAAGAAGCGCTTCGAAGACGGTGAAAAGTTTGCTTTGCAAATGACTAAAGAGGCCAGAACAAGAAAGAGGAATGCCAAAAGGAGGAGAGAGGACCAAGAAACACAGGAGCAGGATGAGTATGGGGCTGGAATGTTCTAGATTGGTGAGTGAAGTACAAAATACACGTTTTCAGTTTTTTGCATTTTCCCATAACCTTGATTTTTCAAAACTTAGGTACACTTATCTCATAAACTAATGAAGATAGAGTCATGAAATTTTTGTGGCAAGTACATATTAATTAACTCTTTAAAATGAATGGAGTGGTTTTCTTTTAAACTTCATCATTGAATTTTTAAAAATTCAAATCTAAGGAAAATTTTGGAAAAAAATTATGTTAATAATTTTTTTTTTTAATTTTTTACACATGTGATGTTTAGTCAAGAAAGTAGTGCATTCATTTTGTCATTTGATATGTTCTTATTGTACCACAAAAAAATTAGAGAGGTCTGACTAAAATTCTATGAGATATGTGTACCTAACTGATGAACCATGCATAAGAATTTATTTTCTAATTACCTTATTTGGGGACACCCTATAAATATTCTATTGGAGATAAGTGATTTAATTTTTCATGAAAAGATAATATAAATATTGTTTAATGCATGGTATAAATTTCATAAACCTGTGACATATGAATGCTTCAGTAGAGCCTATATGTTATTTGCTAGTTCAGGAGCTAAAATAGGCACTCGTCATGTCCCAGTACCCTTAAGTGATGCTTTCATAATAATGTATACTTCAGAAAATCGTTGTTGGGTGTTAGTTTATTTTGCGTTTATTCAAAGTGTCCTTGTTTGTTAATTTATGTTAATAAAGTAAAATATATCTCTGATTGAGGTTCTGGCTGATATGTACTCGTATTATCAGACAGCATATCTCATTTGACGATATGTGTCTGAGGAAGAACAAATTGTTTGTATATACCTGAAGGGAACTGGCCAACCTGCCCCTTATCTCCTGGCCTAATTGCCTAATGAGTGATGTTTTAAGTAGTGCTGTTGATCGATCAGAATATTTAATCGATTAACTATTTGAATTTAATCGATTAATCGAGTTTTGATCGATTTTAAAAATGTTTTAATATATTGTAATATACAATTGAGTGGCTCAGTGCCAGACTTGCCTAACCCACAAAATTTTGAAATCTCTGTCTTCTTCACCAAGTGACTGTAAATTGTCATTTATACATGTGCCAAAGTTGTTTATCCCTTATAAAATCCTTGATTAGTGCTGTCATCTATTGAAAGATTAGGCAGTTATGTCTAATAATCAAGTGATGTGGGACAACTTGCGTCTAGAGCCTAACCTATCAAAAGCTTCCACTTGAGTAAGTAGTTAGAATTTCATTCGCCAGGTGACAGTGATGTTACAGTTTTCATATTAATAGAATCTTTTGATGCTAGTTGGCAGCAACACTAAAGCCGAAAAATAGAGATGTGTATTGTTTTATTAAGTCTTGCAGCTTTACACTCTATTCAGTAAATATGTTAAAGGTTAAAAAATAATTGGCAAAAAATATTAATTTACAAGCTGTCTGACAGGGAATGTGTTTATTGTAGACCTAATAATCAAAACCAAGTAATTGCAAACAGAAAGAAAAACCATAATTCTGATGACAAAATGTAGGCCTATTCTGATTTCCTGAAATATAATGATTTAACATAATATACCATTTTATGAGGTCAAACATTGGTCTGAAAATGTCGATTTCTCAACATATTCTCAAATACTTCAAAACAAAATCTCTAGCTCTGATAGAAATTAAAAATCAGAAGAATTCAATACAAGGCAGTAATATCAAGCCGAAAAGTTATGTTTTCAATAATGTACGATGCAATATAGTCTCATAGCAACACTTCATTGGAGAGGAACAATATTTCAAGATATCATCAGTGAAGAAACAATACCGTGTAACTGACTTTTTGACGATTTTTTGTTTTTTTGGTGCGTTGGCATCCCTGACACTGCGAGCACCATTTGATAGCGCGGGAAAGTGTAATTTCACCATGTAAATGTGAGAAAAAGGTGTTGAAACAATACCGCATATCTGAATTCCTGAAAATATTACTGAAATTCCGCGTAACTACACTACATGCAATACCGCCTAACTGCATTCAGGGTACATTTGTTGGAAATACCGCGTAACTGAATAAGAAAAATTTCAACACGGAAGAATAAAATAATGCTGTAGGCTATTTTATGGACATAGTGTGCGAGCTGTGTACCTCCAATTAGATATCTTCTTACAGTAATGCGTACGGCGGAAAATAGTTTAATATAACCAAACTGATTTAAAGGAGTTTTACATTTCTTTCAGTAACAAATTGAAATGTAATACATGCTCATTTAATATGGATGAGTTGATATGGGTCATCGAAGGAAAAGACTGAATTTAATATTTCTCAACAATGCTACGGAAACACGCATGTCAATCTGTGTGCTGCAAAGCATCGTTTTTCCCGACAATTCGAGCTGAATGCACTTATCTGACACATCAATACTTCTGTACCTATTAGTTACTGAGTTTCGTTGTAATAAGTGTACACAATATTCTGTGAAAACTGCAAGAAAGGGAGAGCCTACGTTGGGTATAAAAGGCTGAAAACTGGAAAAGTAACGCATGACACACACAGGGACGCAAGGAAACTAGGGGCATCATGTAATTCCAAAATGTGTCAAAAATCAAAATTCAGACAATGCAATGTAATTGGGAATGCTGAAAGACAAGAGATTTTTTATGTATCTTGGAATAAAATGACCTGGGATCAGAGAAAACAATACGTGAACGATCTTGTGGATGTAATCCCGACAAAACATCCTGGAAAGAGTACTAGTGAGTCAAGAAGAAAAGGTACTTTGTTGTATCATTTCCATGTGGGCAATGAAAAGTTTCAAGTGTGCAAGAAACTGTTCTTGAATACTCTTGCAGTAAAAGATTGGAGTATCAGGTATTGGTTAGAAAATTCAAAGCATGGGATGTCCTCTTCTTCTACTGTTTTCCACACTCATGCCAAAAAGGACAAAAAGGAAGAAGGTACACAATTTCTGTGGACATTTTTTGATAGTCTCCCTAAACTATCTTCCCATTATTGTCGACAGTCATCAAGCAAACTTTATTTAGAGCCTACAGTTCATTCCAAAATTCAGTACATGATTTGTATAAACAGAGATGTGCACATGAAAATACTGACCCTCTGAGCAGAGATATTTCAACCTGCTTTTCCAGGAAAGTAACATCAGCATTTATAGCCCGAAGAAAGATCAATGTGACATCTGTTGTAGTTACAAAACCGGGGAAAAAAAGTGAAGCTGTATGTCTGCAACATGATGGAAAGAAGAAGGAACCTCGAAAAGAAAAAGAAAAGGATAAAGAGGATGCTGAAATGGAACTGGGCAATGTATTCACCATGGATCTCCAGGCAGTCAAAATAGTTCCATACATGCAGGCAAGTCCTATGTATTATAAGACTAAGTTGTGTGCATAACTTTACAATTTACAACTTGAAAAATCATGATGTCGTATGTTACTGGTTCGACGAAACGCAGGCAGAACTGGTGGCATTGGTTTTCGCCTGTTGTGTCATAGATGCATTGACTGACTGCATAAAAGAAAGTCCTCTGCCAGTAATTTTGTACTCTGATGGATGTACATACCAAAATAGAAATGCTGTCATGTTTAATGCCCTCCTTGGTCTAGAAATTTCTGTGTTGATTACCCAAAAATATCTAGAGAAGGGTCGCACTCAGATGGAGTGTGACTCAGTTCACAGTGCAATTGAATGCAAGTTAAAATGTTTCAATAACAAGAGAAGCAAGAAAGAAACCCACACCTTACTATGTTAAGCATTTAGATTATTCTTTCTTCAGAAATTATGCTGACAAAATATTTTGGATTTATTATTCAATTCGCCCAGGAAGAGGAACTAATGAACCCACTGTAACTGATCTGAGGGCAATACAATATCGTCCTGATGGTATTTTTTTTTTTTCTCCAAGTTTCGTTTCACTTTAGACTGGCAAGTAATGCCAAGGCGTCCCAGAAAACAAAGTACATAAGTAACTAAAAGAAATTATATTCTCAACCACTGAGAATAAAAAAAGTCAGTGAAATCACTTGCAGCAACTAAAAAGTGTTTTGCCAACGTACTGTCATGCATTCTATGATAACATTGGTTATGTATAATTTTGTTTGTAAGCAAGGTGTATTTCCTTATGTCATAAATGACAATCTTAAAAGCAACACTATAATTCATTAACACGTCTCACAAAATAATTAACATAATTATAATTACATCATATTGATCTTTTTCAAGGCGATTGTTTTCAGGAAACCTTTCCAAATATTGTTTAACAATTACAATATTTTTCTGTAAAAAACTCAAGTAATATCAAAAATAAAATTAAGAGTACCAAAACATTGCTTATTTCTTTTAATTATAACACTTCTTCACTTTAAAAATGTTCTATCATTGAAAATTAAGTGAAAACTAATTTAGTGCAATACCACGTAACTGACATAAATCTTCACAGCTAGCCTTCTAATACCACGTAACTAACATTAATAACTTAAAATTGGAATATAATTTCATTTTCGGATACCGTACACATTTCTAGCATTATTTACTAATGCCATGCTGAATTTCAGATTGCGGAAGTGATTAGTTTTTTTAAATTACGTTTTTTGTTTGCCCTGTAAAATTTGCATTTTGTTACTTACGCGGTATTGTTTCTTCACCGACGATATAATTCTCATAAATTAGATTCCACTTGTGTAGATCCCATTATGTAAAATTTATTCTACAACAATTTGATGAATTCTGGAAAAAAATACAACAATTAAAGGATATAATTAGCCACCTACCCATTATCTCCTGGCTTAGTTGCTTCATAGGTGGTTCGTTGTCTGTATCACTTGTGACCTGTCTTCGGACAGTTAACTAAACAACAACAAAACAAGGGATATAATTATGCATTTATTGTATACAATAAATTATATTGTTTGAATGTAAATTAAACATCCTTCAAGAGCTTACTTGTATATTTTTGTGAATGTAAACACATCCCTTCATAATGATCTGATTTATGTGATGAAGAGGATTGAGAAAATGCATTAAATTTAATTGGAATTGGGTTGTAACAAAGGGCTGCCATATTCCGCGGACAGTCCATGGCTTTATAGTGTAAGGAGAAGTCTGGGCCGAAAAGACGGATGTCCACGATTTTGAATGAAGTTGGACAGAAATCTGAAAAAATGCAGTAATTTGTAAGATAGTGTTCAAATGATACTCAAATGGATGCAAGATAATACATCTTACGAACTCAGTAAGAGCCTTCTGTCTGACTAGGTGATAAAATTTAATTTTTTCCTACTGCACAACAAAGAGGAAATTTAAAAAAAAATTGGTTTCACACGAAATCTTGGTAAATTTTTGTCGCAGTTGTATTTCCGTGGTGCAGTACTTAGAACTGCTGCAAATTGTAGAATTGTTATTTCTCTCTACGTGGATATAATGCCAACGTTCAAAGATCATTTTCTTTGATGAATGGTCAGTGGATACAGGAAAGAAACAAATTATCACTTAAGTTAGTAAACACATCTGCAGATAGAGTATAATATGGTAAATGTAAATTGCAGTTAGTTTCACAAACTCATCCACAAACGAATAAAGTTCCTTTCTTCTCTTCACAGTTCTGAGAGGTTCTGTGATGGTGATATACAGACATGAATGGTGTGGTGCTAAAATAAATGGTAATAATGTAAATTGCATGCCAAATAATGTGCTAGATAAGGTAAAGTGTATTACTAAAGTGGCCAGGCTCATCCACATTAAGTAAACAAGTGATATTAAAGTATTCGTGTCTATGAAAAATAGATGATATATACAAGTTTCTTATAAATTCGTACGTTTTTTCCTGTCGATCAAATTGACTTGTGAATCATGTACTGGTTTCTTTGTTTCTTCATTATGGCAACCCTAGTTGTAACAAGTTTCTATTGTTATTAGAATTATGACATTCGCAATGAGAAATAAGATCAATTAGTATTATTTTCATTTAAAACGCCCCTGTATTCGACTGCATGATATTGAGTGCAACTTCCCTATGAGCTTGAAATTTCCAGGATAGTAATTTATCGTAATATTAAAATTAAATACCAGTCCTAGAGAAAACGTGTGATTTCAGTAAACGCATAATTATATCCCTTGTTTTTACATCTTGATCCCTTTTTTTTATTGTTGTTTAGTCAACTGTCCGAAGACAGGTCACATGTGATATCAAGGCACCACCTATAAAGCAACTAAGCCAGGACATAATGGGTAGGGTGGCTAATTATATCCTTTAATTCTTGTATTTTTTGTTTTAGAAAGTTGTTCATTAGCTTATTTCCAGAATTCTTCAAATTGTTGAAGGATACATTTTACATAATGGGATCCAACTTTTACACAAGTAGAATCTAATTATGAGATTTATATCTTGAAATATTGTTCCTCTCCAATAAAGTGTTGCTATGAGACTGTATTGCATTGTACAATATTATTGGAAACATAACTTTTCGGCTTGATATTACTGCCTTGTGTTGAATTCTTATGATTTTAAATTTCTATCAGAGCTAGATGAGATTTTGTTTTGAAGTATTTGAGAATATGTTGAGAAATCGACATTTTCAGACCAATGTTTGACCTCATAAAATGGTATATTACGAGGGGGATCCAGGAAATAACGACCGTTCGCGCATACCCGCCGCGCAACTGGCTTCCTTAACATGTGTTCTCATAATGTTGTGAGTACTGGTTGCAACAAGTCGCCATTGTGCATTTTGTGTTACTTCAAAATGAACGACGTGATTGATAATCCCGCTGACTGTGAGGTTAGGAGTGTAATTCGATTTTTGAATGCCCGACATTTGAAACCTGCAGAAATTTACCGGCAATTGAAAGAAGTGTATGGTGATACTGTAATGAATGAAAGAAATGTGAGAAAATGGTGCGCAATGTTCAACAATGGGCGAACAAATGTCCACGATGAAACTCGACCCGGACGTCCATCACAGAAGACCTGAAGACTAAAGTGAAGGACAGAATCTTGCAAGACAGGCGTACATCACTCGACGAATTGCATATTGCCTTTCCTGACATTTCTCGTTCTTTGCTTGGTGAAATTGTGTCGCAACATCTTGGCTACCACAAAATCTGTGCACGATGGGTTCCACGGCAACTGAGTGACCAACACAAAACTCAGAGAATTGCCTCAGCATTGACATTCTTGATGCGATATCACACAGATGGAGACGCCTTTCTTGATCAAATTGTGACTGGTGATGAGACCTGGGTGTCTCACAACACCCCGAGACCAAGTGCCAATCACGTCAGTGGCATCATCCCTCATCACCCAAGAAACCGAGAAAATTCAAACAGACTCTCTCAACACAAAAAGTGCCAATCACGTCAGTGGCATAATCCCTCATCACCCAAGAAACCGAGAAAATTCAAACAGACTCTCTCAACACAAAAAGTCATGGCTACTGTCTTTTGGGATCGCAAAGGTGTTCTTTTGCTGGATTTCATGCCAAAAGGCACTACGATCAATGCAAATCGTTATTGTGAGACTTTACGAAAACTACGGCGAGCCATCCAAAACAAGAGGCGAGGAATGCTTTCGAGAGAAGTTGTGCTTCTTCACGACAACACCCGCACACTACTGCTTCAACTCGAGAATTGCTGGATCAATTCGGTTGGGAAATCTTTGATCATCCGCCCTATAGTCCAGACCTTGCTCCTAGCAATTTTCACCTTTTCACTAAGCTGAAAGACTTTCTGGGTGGTACGCGTTTTGGAAGTGATGAAGAGTTGAAGAAGACAGTGAACACCTGGCTTAATGAACTGGCGGCAGAGGAGTATAACACGGGAATTCTAAAGCTAGTGAACAGATACGACAAATGTTTAAATGTAGGTGGTGATTATGTAGAGAAGTAAAGGAAGCTTCAGTTATGTAACAGACTTTGTTTTTTAAAATAATTTTTTTTTTTTAATTATTACAACAAAACGGTCGTTATTTCCTGGATCCCCCTCGTATGTTAAATCATTATATTTCAGGAAATCAGAATAGGCCTACATTTTGTCATCAGAATTGTGGTTTTTCTTTCTGTTTGCAATTACTTGGTTTTGATTAGTAGACCTACAATAATCATATTCCCTGTCAGACAGCTTGTAAATTAATATTTTTTGCCAATTATTTTTTAACCTTTAACATATTTACTGAATAGAGTAGGGAATAGAGTGTAAAGCAGCAAGACTTAATAATACACATCTCTATTTTTCGGCTTTAATGTTGCTGCCATCTAGCGTCAAAAGATTCTATTAATACGAAAACTGTAACACCACTGCCACCTGGCGAATGAAATTCTAACTATTTACTCAAGTGGAAGCTTTTGATAGGTTGGGCTCTAGACGCAAGTTGTGCGACATAGTTGCCTAAGCAACAAACAAACAAACCTGGCATATGAAGAGTCAGACCTGGAGTCCATTCACAACATGTTTGAAGATAACAGTGATGCTGACAAAGATTATCAACCCAATTATGGTGATCTGACTTCATCAGGTAAGTTATTTTTGTAATAAGTATATTTTAATGGATGATTTCTTATTTTTAATTGTATTTTTTGCAAAGTTTATATAATGTGACACTTAGGCAAGTTTGTCTCTTACATTTTTTCAAAACCCATAAGAAATGCAGAGGGTTAGGCACTATTTTTGATGGATATTTTCGTTTATATTTTCAATTAATATTTTATAATATAAGCAAGTTTAGCTCTATTTGCATGCATATGAAACATAGGCTAATTAAAGGTAGTATTTTACGAAATCAAATTATTAAAATGCCTTGATGAGGTTGGTTAGGCAAGCTTAGTGCTAAGCACGAATAATTGTTGTTGTTTGGCTAAAATTTACAGCTTAGGTCACCACATGTACCATTTTATTTTGTCATTTTTGATGACTATGGAGTTCGGAATGGCATGCCTTCTCAATCACATCAACAATTTTCTCCCACAGACAACCAAAGTTCTTACAATCTGTAGTGACAGCTGTGGAGGGCAGAATCGTAATATTAAAACAGCTCTCTTCTTATCTTGTGCATTGCAAAACCATCCAACCCTTGAAGTGCTCAATCAAAAATTTTTCATTCCTGGCCACAGTTTTGATATCTGTGACATTGATTTTGGAGTCATCGAGAGGTCTAAATGCTATCACGAAGAAGTATATGTTCCTGAAAAGTGGGAAAGAGTAATAGCTGATGTGAAGAAAAGAAATCCAAAATTTCAGGTCCATCGTATGACTAGCGAACTATTCTATAGTTGAGATACTTTAGAAAATGAAATAACAAACAGAAAGATATCAGAAAATAAACAAAAAGTGGAATGGCTCAAGATTCGTTGGTTACAGTTTCGGAAAGATGAACTCAAGAAACTTTTCTACAAAATATACAGTGTGTCTGACTGCATAGATTTTGATGTGGTCGATATAGCACGGAAAGGGATCTGAGGGCGCCCATCGCAAAACTTTTCTCAGAAATTGAACCTCCAGTATCCCAGAGGTTGGTCAATCACGAAAGAGAAGAAGAAAGATTTAATGTCACTACTCAAATATATCCCTCCAATTTACCACCATTATTACCGAAATCTGAAAGTAGAAGGAGAAGGTTTCAACAATCCAGACATGGAAGCAACTGACGGGGATAATGAATAGAGTTCCATATTTTTCTTTGTGTTCCAAAGATTTATAGTTCGTAACTTTGTTATTTAGTCCAATAAATCGGTCATCATATCACTGACCTGCAATGATTTTAATGTCTTATACTTTTGAACCTAACTTGCATATCCCACTTATTTGGGTTTCAATTTTTTTTTACGAGGGCCAAACTTGCCTAACATTGCCTATGGGCCATTCCATGGTTACGTGTGTGACATTTTAACAGCAGATTTCACTTACAAAAGACACTGTAGATTAAATGTTTTAAGAGTTAACATTTTTATTTTTATATATTATATTAACCATCACAGTTATGAAGTTTTGAGTTGGTTAAGAAGAATACACTTAACAAAAATAAAATGTCAATCTTTGTTGCGTGTGTGACAAAATGATACAACTCCTGCACACGCAAGTGAAGATTTTATTACAATTCTGTTCTCTTGGATTATGAATATGATTGTAACTTGTTGGTGACATAAATAAAATGTATACTTTTGAGATGATATAATAGAAGTTGCTGAGGAACATTAACATTCAACATAAATTCTAATTTGAAAATGTTGCATGTGTGACACTTGAAGACATGTTAAGTTTACATATTTTTATCAGCAGGAATGTGACATAGATATTTTTTATTTACAAACTAACCAAAATAATACCACTGCTATTGAAATTAATTAAAGAAAAACACATACAAATTAAAAAAAATTTACAAACATTCATGTAGGCTAAACGCAAGCATAGTCACCTAAAGGCAAATTGACTCCTGTTATTAAGCAAATGGTATGAGGTTTCACTTTCTTCAGGATAACTGACAAGTCCTCACAAAATTTGTCCTCATTTACTGACAACACCCAACACTTCCTCATACTCCATCACAATAGCAAAGAAGACATCTTGTTTCCTGTTAGACTTTCCTGTTGCAGTTAAAGATACAAGTACCATACAAAGTCCCCTGGCTCAAGTTTGGTATTGTCCTTGTTGTTGCATGAAGATCTAGACTTCTCTTCTTCTTCTTCTCCTCCTCCTCCTCCTCCTCCTCCTCCTCCTCCTCCTCCTCCTCCTCCTCCTCCTCCTCCTTCTTCTTCTTCTTCTTCTTCTTCTTCTTCTTCTTCTTCTTCTTCTTCTTCTTCTTCTTCTTCAAGATGTAATAATTGGACTGTTGTTAATTCTTCTTGTTGAGAGCTTACAGAAACCTTCATAAAATCTTCTTTAATAGGAGATACAAAGCAAACTTTATGCAGGCTTGGAATTGGCTGTACATTTTTCCAATGATTATCCAGGAATGATGATAATGAATTCACTTCTTCTCCAGATGTAAATAGTGTTGTTACACCTTTTACACTCTGTTCGGTACATTCATAGAATTCGTAAGGTGAATTTATAATCACTTGGCGTGATTTCAGCATTTTCTAAACATTCTTTTCAAAGTTCTCTCAACATCATCAACTGCTCCTTTGCCATGGGACGTGGCAAAAAATTTCCAGTCTTCAGAAATATTGAAGTCAGACTGAAAATGTGTGAGGTTCAACACTGTGATGCAATTCTTGAACTGTGCAGCACAGCCATAAGAGAATATCTTCACATGTTGAATATTCGGAACTTGTTTCAGTTTCAAGTCTTAGAGAACGGTTTTAAGGAATATTTGCTGTGTGACAAGTCATCACTTATAATGACATAATTATAGTTCTTCCCGCATTTCAACCAAACAGCAGCAGTGAAAATGGTGGTTTGTCACTGACTCCAGTCAGCACTTTGAATTTCATCTTGGCTCAAAGATATGTAGTTTTCTGCAAAATCAATTTGGATGACTGCATCATGAATTAGAAATTTTTTCTTCACCTCTTCAAAGTGTTTGGACTGTTTTCTTTTCACGTAACTATGGAGCTTGAATGCCGTTCAACTGGATTTGTTTCTTGACATATTCAGATCAGTCCCAGTTTCCAGGACAATTTGAGGATGTCCTTCCACATCTCTACACTGAGGCCATTTCATTTCATTATTAACGGTTTCTTCATCACTAATCATATTTTGAACAGAATTGCAGGCCAACTTGCATTTCTCACATGTATCTGACATGCATTCAAAGCTTTCAATGTCACATACAAGGATGGCTAATAAATCTTGTTTACTATATGGAAATACACCAGTTTCTTTCCTACACTTTCCACCAAAAACTGCATGTTCCCATGGTAATATACATGTGTTATGGGTCATAGAGGAAACGGGAAATATAAATGGTTGGTGAAGCTGAAAAACTTGAATTTCTTTATCACACAATCAGGATATTCCTTCACAAACTCTTCATAGGCTTCAGCAGTGGTCGTCATCATCATAGTACGTTTCTGTACCACTTTTTTCTTGCCGGTTTGAACATTCTTTATGGTGACTTTGTCTTTTTTACCTAGCTCAGTCCTGCTTATGTCATCAGGAAGATAAAACTGCACCATGTTATCTTTTGTTTCATCATTCAATCTTTTACGGTACTTCTTTTTTTAATTTTTGTAGCAGATTTAGTCTTTTTGCAAATTCCGGCAATTCCTCAAATATAAATTTCGATACCACTGTTTTCCTTTTCCTTAGGCTGTTTGGTAAACCTCTATTCACTTTAAAAAACTGCTTTCCCTAGTGATCTGTTACTCCTATATGAACCCTTTGTTAGAGATGCATTATTTATCTCAGGTACCTACTTTAGTTTTTCTCTGTGCCGCCTCTGTCTTATTCTATCTTGCTTGCGCTTTAGCGTTAACTTTATTTCATCAGTTTGAACAGCTTGCTTTTGTCTTTCCCTGTTTTTTTTTTTCATGTTTTGTGTAGTAGGTGTGACGTTTGATAATATGAGGCTAATGTCACACACGCAACGCAATTTTGAGTGCAAAATAGTCATGCTACCAAAAAAGTTGTTATATGTTAAAATTTAGAACTTGTGGATAACCTCACTTTCTGAAAGTTTTACTTTGCTAAGTTAATTACTTTCTTATGGGGATAAATAAAATCATGTTTTGTGTTGCGGTTCTGACATATGATCGTAATATTTTGATTTAGTCCCATGTACTTGAAAAACTCATATGATGTGCTTCAAAATTTCACAGTAGATTGTGGAACATCTACACAGCAAGTTTCTCACGCAATAAAAAATCAGAAGACAAGCAAAGATGATCAAAGCAGGCAACAAATGAGGTGTATTTTTCCTTTTGTCAGCAGTACTATTAATACTAAAGTCAAATATGCATCGACATTAAATAATTTAACATTTTCATGAAATTAACCGTTTATCTGGTTATAAAGGTTTATCTACTCTAGAAATATGAATATTACAATTACTTCGAAATATTTTAATTTTTTTGCATTCAGGGTCCTTTGACATGGAATGACTCCTATGCCACATGTTTGGGCTTGAAATATAATTTGTTTTAGGGCTAAACTTGGCTATCATTCGTTTTACAGTAACACATTTCTGGGTTAATGATATTTTTCAACTTACTTTTTTACATGGACTAGGTACATACTAGATTACAGTAAAAGAGAAATAATTTTCTTTTGACATGTGATTATTTAAAAAAAAATGACGTCCAAATTTAGGCTTGAAGGTAACTCTTTTCAGTGTAATTGTGGTTTAGGCAAGTCTGGCACTGAGCCACTCAATTATTGTTAAATTTAACTTGTGTTAGGTGATTAGCATAAGTATTAAATGTTGTATATCTGTATATATTGTATCGTTATATTACAGAACAACTATTTTAATTACTTATTAACATATTTATTATGAGGCTTATAATTTATTGTGTCAATTTCTCCGGGAATTTTTGAGACAAGCATAAATAACAAAAAGTACGAAGACTCACCTAGTTAATACTGCTTCATCCATGATTTTAAACATGTGAGTGCATTCACATACTCCGAATTAAGTGCCACTCTATGTTTAGTAACAATGTTTCCTGCATCACTAAAGACGAAAAAACTTTTTTTCTGTCAAGCACTTCTCCACGATCGTTTAATTTAAATCCTAACATTTCACCAAGTTTACCTCTCAAATTCTCATATGACATAATGGAGTTTACACTTTTCACAAACCACAGAAAACTGATTTTTTTTTCTTTATCAAACTAAACACACAACCTTCATATACCAACTCAGTACAGAAACTGCAACTGCAAAAGTACAGTGGTCTAAACAGAAGACTGGCCCCTGTTGTAATCGAATTACCAGATTTTAAAAAGAGAAGAAGGTAGTTATGCTCGCACTTGCACACAGTATAGACATGGCTATTTTGAAATGGATGAAGGAGACGAAGCCCAGAAAAGTATGTATTTCATATGCTAGGAAGATGAGCTGACAACAAGGTGGACGTTTTCTTGGAAAACCATAAAACTTAATAATGGTTTCGCATTGTGTTTCAACTTTCAATAGAGGTAGACTAAGTCACTGTCCTCATATTTCCATCTCTTTCTGAAGTGTTTGTGCAAAGATTTTCCCTACGCTACCTGCTTTGCAATAAAAAAATAACAATATTATTGTGCTTTTTAAGTAAGCAATTTCCCAGAGAGGAATATCGATTAAATATTTTTCATCAATTAATCTTACAACAGAAATTGATCAATTAATCGATTAAATCCCACAACACTAGTTTTAAGCCCATATACTGACCGAACAATGAACAAATGCATTTGCTGACTGAATTCGGAACATTTGGACAGTACAGCAAAGGTAAACCAGTCATTTGGTTTGCTTCGTATGTGATCCATTGCTTTTCAGTACATCAAAGGAAATTGGTATTCGCTGTGGATGGGATTTGTCACTTTTTCGTAGTTTGTTGTAGCAGCAGACTGCAGTGGTTAATATACATAATTTCACAAACCAGTACTAGTATATCAAAACTGGAATGGATTGAAGAAGATGTCATCAACAAAAGGCCATATTTACGCATGGACCAACATGAGCCATGGCACTGGATGGCAAATTTTTGGGATTAGTACCATACTCAAGCTGTGAAAATTTGAGAAATTTTATACACATGTGCATTTATGACAAACATTTTACATTAATTTTTATATATCCGAACAATAGGTATTTTTATACTACATGCGAACAGGATGTAATTAATTAACTGATTAGTAAAAGGTAGTAAGGTTGTCTGATTATAATATACCAGTCAAGCTTTATTTCACATGTGCGTCACATAATTAAAGCTTGTAAGTTACCTACTTACTTACTGGCTTTTAAGGAACCTGGAGGTTCATTGCCGCCCTCACATAAGCCCACCATTGGTCCCTATCCTGAGCAAGATTAATCCAGTCTCTATCATCATATCCCACCTCCCTCAAATCCATTTTAATATTATCTTCTCATCTACGTCTCGGCCTCCCTAAAGGTCTTTTTCCCTCCGGCCTCCCAACTAACACTCTATATGCATTTCTGGATTCGCCCATACGTGCTATATGCCCTGCCCATCTCAAACGTCTGGATTTAATGTTCCTAATTATGTCAGGTGAAGAATACAATGTGTGCAGTTCTGTGTTGTGTAACTTTCTCCATTCTCCTGTAACTTCATCCCTCTTAGCCCCAAATATTTTCCTAAGCACCTTATTCTCAAACAGCCTTAACCTATGTTCCTCTCTCAAAGTGAGAGTCCAAGTTTCACAACTTATAGAACAACCGGTAATATAACTGTTTTATAAATTCTAACTTTCAGATTTTTTGACAGCAGACTGGATGATAAAAGTTTCTCAACCGAATAATAACAGGCATTTCCCATATTTATTTTGTGTTTAATTTCTTCCCTAGTATCATTTATATTTGTTACTGTTGCTCCCAGATATTTGAATTTCTCCACCTCTTCAAAAGATAAATTTCCAATTTTTATATTTCCATTTCGTACAATATTCTGGTCACGAGACATACTCATATACTTTGTCTTTTCGGGATTTACTTCCAAACCTGTCTCTTTACTTGCTTCCAGTAAAATTCCCGTGTTTTCCCTAATTGTTTGTGGATTTTCTCCTAACATATTCACATCATCCGCATAGACAAGCAGCTGATGTAACCCATTCAATTCCAAACCCTCTCTGTTATCTTGGACTTTCCTAATGGCATACTCTAGAGCAAAGTTAAAAAGTAAAGGTGATAGTGCATCTCCTTGCTTCAGCCCACAGTGAATTGGAAACGCATCTGACAGAAACTGACCTATACGAACTCTGCTGTATGTTTCACTGAGACACATTTTAATTAATCAAACTAGTTTCTTGGGAATACCAAATTCAATAAGAATATCATATAAAACTTCTCTCTTAACCGAGTTATATGCCTTTTTGAAATCTATGAATAACTGATGCACTGTACCCTTATACTCCCATTTTTTCTCCATTATCTGTCGAATACAAAATATCTGGTCAATAGTTGATCTATTACACCTAAAACCACACTGATGATCCCCGATAATTTCATCTACATATGGAGTTAACCTTCTCAAAAGAATATTGGACAAAATTTTGTACGACGTCAACAAAAGTGATATTCCTCGAAAGTTACTACAGTTAGTCTTGTCCCCCTTCTTAAAGATAGGTACGATTATGGACTCCTTCCATTGATCTGGTACAATTTCCTTTTCCCAAATAGCAAGTACAAGCTTATAAATTTCGTTAGATAATGCGCTTCTGCCCTCTTGTATTAATTCTGCTGGAATTTGATCGATACCTGGAGACTTATAATTTTTCATATTTTCTGTCGCAATTTCGACTTCAGAAAGTGTGGGTTCAGGTATAAATGGCTCAGCAGTTTTGTATTTCAATTTCGTCCCGATCATTTCTGTTTGGCCTATGTATATTTAGTTGTTGTCCAAAATAGTTTTTCCATCTGTTCAGGATTGAATGAGCGTCTGCAAGCAAGTCACCATTCTTATCCTTGATCACGTTTACCCTTGCCTGATATCCATTCTTGAATTCCTTTATACCCTTATATAAATCTCTAATGTTTTTATTTCTACTATTTGTTTCTACCTCATTCAGTTTTTCCTTCAAGTAATCTCTCTTTTTATTCCTAAGCGTACGATTTGCTTCCCGTCTTTTATTGAAATAATTATCTCTATTCGCCTCAACTGGATCCTGTAAGAATTTCAATTTTGCCTGTTTCCTTCTTTCTACTACCATGCAACAATCTTCATCAAACTACGGTTTCTTTTTCTTAGTTTCATAATAACCTATGCTCTGTTCAGCTGCAATTTTGATATTATCTCGGATATTTTCCCACACGCTATTAACATCTAACTCTTCCTCAACTTCGTCGGAACTTGCTAATACGGCAAACCTATTTGAAATTTCGACCTGATAATGTTGCTTAGTTTCCTCGTCCTTTAATTTCGGAATATTGAATCTTCTAATATTAACTTGTTGCTCTGCTCGCTTGGCTACTGATAGTCTTTCTCTTAGTTCTCCAATTACCAAATAATGGTTAGAATTACAGTCTGCCCCCCTGAAAGTTCGAATTCTACTATACTAGTGTGTAGCTTAGATCCAGCTTGTAAGTTACCGTACTTAATTTTACATGGCAGCTCATAACATCTCAAAACAAAATAATACTTGTTCTATGCAAAAATTGGTAACTTATTGGTTAAATACCTGACATTTTTACTATTATTATTATTATTATTATTATTATTATTATCATCATCATCATGATCATCATCATCATTATTATTATCAGTTGAAATGAACTAGTACACAAGTTACAGGTCTGCAGTTGTTAAATTATGTTGTTGTTGTTGTTGTTGTCTAGTGCCTTGCATTTGGCAATGAAGCCATTAGCAGTCGTGCTTTCCAATACTTTTGAACTGTAGTTTCTTCTGATCTTAATGCTTCACAGGTCTTCAAGTGGTCTTCATTTCTGCTGGATCGTTACACGGGACACATATGGGTGAAGCTGAGATACCTATTCTGTAGAGATGACTTGCTAGACAGTCATGATTTGTCAATAGTCTGAAGGCTGCAACTGCTGTTTTCCTTGGTCTCTGGGGGATTATATCTGGGTTGGAAAGTAGTGTAATCCATTTTTTGTCTTTAGCATTTGATTCTATTTCTTGTAGGTATGAATGAGAAAATTTTGTAGTGATCAAGCGTTTTATTGAGGAATATGAGAAATTAAATTTAGATTTTTGTTTTATTGTTGTGCCTTTCTTAGCAAGTGTGTCTGTGGTTTCATTCCCAATGACTCCACAGTGTGCTGGAATCCATTGGAGACGGACAATCTTATTATCTTTTTGAAGTTGTGTTAACATTTTGTAGCATTCTCTTGTTTTTGTTGACTTCTTTGTAGCATTTGAACATATTCCCTGAATTGCAGCTTTAGAATCTGAAAGAATTACTGTCTTGTTATATTTATTTAAGGGAAGATTTAATAATTGTCGGAGAGCAGTGTGTATAGCCTCTATTTCACCATCATAATTTGTTGTGTCTCTGCTAACAGAATGATAGAAGAAAAAATGTGTACATATAACTCCAGCTCCAGTAAGGTTTTCTGTGGTTGATCCATCAGTATATATGTGTAGCCATTCTTCTGTAGGGTATCTAGTATTGATCGTTTCCAGTGCTAGAAGTTTTTGTATTTCTTTTGGTGTGTCTGATTTACTTATTTCCTCTGTTAATTCCAAACTGAGGGTAGGTTGCAATAATTCCAATGGATTTTCTCTTATAAGTAAATTTTCTCTTGTGTTAGGAATGCTCAATTTGGATTTAATCTGTGTTACCTTTTCTAGGAAACTACTATGAGTTTTAAGGATTGAAGAAGGGAGGTTCTTTTCTGTCCATTTAGAGTTTGGCAGTCGTAACATTTTCTCATGTTGGAGTAGTGCTTGTTCTATTTTTGTTGTTATTGATGGGATCTGTGTTAAGGCAAGCATGGCATCAACAGGTGTGGATTTAACTTCTCCAGTGATTAGGTGAAGAGCCTGATTTTGTATTTGTTCAAGTTTATTGATGTTAGCATTTGCTGCTGTTATTAATGCTTCAGAACAGTACAAGAGGTTTGGTTTAATATACATTTTGTATGTTGTATTAAGGACTCTCCTTGAGCAGCCCCATTTAGCACCAGCTAACCTTTTCAGGATTTGCAGTTTCTTTTCAACCTTTTCTGAGATGTTTGTTATATGTTTTTTCCAACTAAGTTTTCTGTCGAAAGTGGTGCCCAAGTATTTGGCATCATCAGCTGCTTTGAGTGGTTTATCATTATAATTTATGTTAATATTCACTGGTTTATATTTTAGTGTAAATAATTCATAAGTTGTTTTTCTACATTAATAGTCATGAGGTTTTTGGAGCTCCATTCATGTACTTTGTTTAGGGCTGTTTCTATTCTGTCTTTAATTAATTTAGGTTTTTTTTTGGAGAGCCTGGAGTCCAAATGACTACGTCGTCAGCAAATAAAGCAATTTTGGTTTCTGAAGTTTGTATTATTGATGGAAGGTCGTTTATATAAATATTAAAGAGCGTTGTGCTCAGAACAGCACCTTGTGGAAGTCCTCGGTGTGTTTGTTTATATTTGGAAATGTATATATTATATCTTGTAGCGCAAAATCTTTGTGAAATAAACTGGGTTATCCATTTCAGCATGTTACTTTTCACACCTATTGATTGCAACTTCTCAATTAATTTATTTCTCCAGACTAAGTCATATGCAGACTGAAAATCAATGAATACTGCTAAGGTGTCCTCTTGTCTATTGAAAGCTTCCTTGATGTCTTGGCTTAGTAGAAGTACATTTTCACTTGTACTATGATTCTGTCTGAAATTATGAAGTTTTAAGTTATTAGTATTATTAAGTTCGGATACGAAAAGAATTGAGGCTGAATATAGAAAACAGTGAAAACTTAAAATAATTAGAAAAGAAATAAAAAGTGCTTATGTAGTAAGACAGACAAAATCGAGTTGTTCAAAATGAAACTGAGGTATTCTTTCAAAAACTGATGCGAGTACATCGTCACTGTTATGTGATACATCTTCTAAACTAACAATAAGTACGATAATGAAAGTGAAATGAATGGCAGTATTGATCAGCACCCATGTAATTAAAATAATGATTGATGAGTATGGAAATGAAATAAGTAAAATTAGATCCAGCATTCTGAGCAATAAATGAAGTAACTAGAGACTATTTCACCAGTCAAGGAGTGAAACAATAGGCCCCTCTAGAAGATTTCAGATCCAACAAAAAGCAGGGCGGTGATCGCTGAATGTACTGTAATACAATACTGACATTTAAAGTTATATTTAATTTTATTTCTTTTGTATTTTCCCTTTTTTTACTAATTAATTCCACTTGAATATTAATTATTCGATTCTCTGTCTTAATTTTGACTAAATTCATAATTCGTTATTTATGTAGAGGGGGCAACATTTCTTTAGTTGCCTGAGGTGGCAAAAATTTTAAATTCAGTCCCGCATCAACGTTATTGAATTATATCGGGACCAGGAAATTTTTGGAAAAATCATGGAACTCGTCTGTTTGGAAACTTCGAATAAATACATAAAACTTCTGTATGAATCCTCTGTTGCCAGATATTGAATTGTTAGTGCTAATCTTTCATGAACAGGTACTGCTTCTCACCAGTCTGTCTTTCTTGCAAAGTGTTAGCCTATTTTGCATAGTAACATTTCAAAGTCTGTTGCTGAAATTCGACAGAAGTTTTAAAACTATCCCACTGAATTTAACGTAAGTAATTAAACAAATCAATGCTTCTATTCTATACCAATTGCGACTTTTGTATAGTGGAATCTGTCACAATCACCCTTTATTTTTCAACTTTATTTTTGTTAGACAGCCCATAATAACTGCTGCACTTACTATAATACATCGTCTACCATTATTGCGAATAACCAGCAAATGCGAATGTTCCCTGACCATTTGCTGATTATTTGTATGTTGCTCCAAACAGTGAAAGTTCGCTTCATCACTTGTTCATTGTTCGTTCCCTATGTGTGTACGCACCTTTATTGATGTCACTAATGAGGTTCAGACCTGTCTTCGGACAGTTGATAAACAAATGTAAAGTAAAATATTGATGTTTTCATTAAGGAACGCACTCGGGACAATTCTAAAGAGGCAGAAAGCTTCCGTGAACAGTTCAATACTCGCAGTGCAGAATATGTGGAAGAAATCTTGTCACCTCACTTTGGTGGCATATTGCAGTTTGTGAAGGAAGGTGAAGTGCTGGTTGACAAGGGACAAGCAGATGAACTGAAAAATCATGAAAGTGAGTATCTTTGTTGCATATCATTTAATTTTGTTACTGCCACTATAGATATTAGATACTTCCAACATGTTGTTATGGCTAGTTCTACTGGTCATCAGTTTTTTTATGATCAGTTCTGACACCAAAATTATTGTGGCTCTACTTGTATAATCAGAAAGGTAATGGTCGAGCTATTATCTTAAATTGGTACTGCGTTTACAAGACAGGATCTTATAAAGTACCTGACAGTGGCACTGTCGTCAATTCTTTTGAAACTCATTCTCGAAAGTCTTATTTAATAACATGCAAAATTATGATAAACAATCATGCGAGTCATACAAACGCTTCATAAGTTGATCTGGAGCTGTCAAGATTTTCTAGCACGAATCTGTTGACCACTGATGATGGGTCCTTCAACAAATTCCAACTTTTCTTTCTCCCGATGGATAAAATTGCTAGATTACAAAGCCTTGTGCTTGACATGGCTGTCCTGGTGTAAGTTTTTATTCGTCATGATGCAGAAAAATTCCCTTCTGTGGATGCAGTCGTGATGGGACATAAGAAATAATCGTTCTTTACATTCCACCATGTCAATTTCTATTAAATACACATATAACTAAGTACTAAAACTTTAAAATTCGTTTTTCTCGAAACTTTCTAAAATGGACCTTGATCGTTATTCCTGTGTACCCTTCAAATGTTAACAGAAAATGAGAGAATTGAAATTCCGATGATAGGATTTGGTGACAGAAAGCATAGACCTATACAACAAGAGGTATGCCACTTATTTCTGAATTCTCTCATTTTTCCTGACGAGTGATGACTGGAACTTGAGAGCTCAAAATTTAGTAAACATAGCCAGTCCTAATGACTGTATATTTTGCAAAATGTTCTGAAAGGTTAAAAGTTTATATCTTCTTTCCAGAAAAAGCATTGGCACTTGTTCAGTCTTTCTCTGCGGGATGGAAACGATCTTTGGAGGAGTTGAATCGAGAGAGCCTATCTTCATTTCCCAATTTGGTGACTGGTTCCTCACTTCTGCAGTTGGCTCTCACCCAGTTGGTACAGTACTATCACCGTTTCCAAAAATTATTAACACCAAATGCTCGTGCGCAGCTGACGAATATTCATCACATCAAGGTGGAGCTAAAGAAATACAAGACAAATTTCTGAAGTTATATTATGGCCTGCTGTGATAGGTAAATAATAAGGGAATAGTTTGATGAAGAGCTTAATATATTTAAGTTAGGAATATTTGACTTTTTTAAATTAATATATTTAAATATTTGTTAGATCTGAATGGTGGGAGAATTGTGTATATATAGTCACTGTTTAATTAATCATATATGAACAATTAATGTGTTGATATAATTTTTGTTTTAGTGTTTGAATGCTAGATACCCATTCGCAGTAATGTGGTTCAGGTGTTATTTATGAATTATTTACAAAAATGTGAACAAGATTTAAAATTGGAATCATATCATAGTTGAGCATTGTTCTCAAATCACGTGCGACAATCATACTGGTTTTGTGGTGCTTCAGTTTTTGGAATTGTACCAGTTAGTGTCTGCAATGTTTGAACATGAGAGAGACAAGACATTAAAAATTTAGCCTTATTTCATATGAAAAACTAATTGCAAGATCTGTCCTAAAATGCTTAAGCGGTTAAAACATGAATGGGTGGGAGGGGAGAACAGAGAATATTTTTTTCACAAGATGGAACAAACACGACAGCCTCCTCCTGCAGAGCAAACATTGGCATATATCGAACTTCGTTGTACTTGACAAACTTGAACCAAACATAGCGCCTGTAATACACAATGCTAATACCAACTGTATTAAATGAATGTATTGTCTTTAGAGACAATTAATATTAGATACCCTCCACAAAATTGGCTTCATTTATACACCGATGGATCCTTGATCTCCAGGGAACAAGGTGCAGGTGCAGGTGTTACGTGCTGTCTCTTCTCACTTTATAGATCTCTTGGATATGGAACAACAAGTTTTGATGGAGAAATCACTGCAATAAGTGAAAGTCTCAGGAATCTTCTCTGCCACATCAATAAATTAAAAAATGCGGTTATATTGTCAGACTCCAAAGCAGCTATTCTGTCAATAGTCTCTAGACACATACCTTCATCTCAAATAGCAGAAATAAATAAAATGCTCTCTCAACTAATAACACTCAATAAAAGAATTGTATTCCAATGGATACCATACCATTGTGGAATCCTGGGAAACGAGAATGCGGATGCTTTAGCAAAGAAGGGCAGCACTGCTACTTACAGACCTGTTACTAAATCTACGTATTACTCTGTGAAAAGATTTATTAAATTTACATACTTAGACTTCTTACTTACAAATGGCTTTTAAGGAACCTGAAGGTTCATTACCGCCCTCACATAAGCCCGCCATCAGTCCCTATCCTGTGCAAGATTAATCCAGTCTCTATCATCATATCCCACCTCCCTCAAATCCATTTTAATATTATCCTCCCATCTACGTCTCGGCCTCCCCAAAGGTCTTTTTCCCTCCGGTCTCCCAACTAACACTCTATATGCATTTCTGGATTCGCCCATACGTGCTACATGTCCTGCCCATCTCAAACTTAGACTTCAACAAACAAAATTTGATAACACAATCTCAAGGGAAAAAATGGAAAACTCTGCATCATAATCCACAGTTGATTCCCGATTTACCAGGCAAATCGTCTGTAGCTGCATTTAGATTGGCAACAGGCCATGACTGTTTTGACAAGCATCTGCATAGAATTGGAATATATCAGTTTCCTAACTGCCCAGTGTGCAACTCAAATCAAGAAATGGATTCAGAACATCTCAAAATCTGTGCGTCAGTGGCTAACCATGACAATATCTTTCAAAAATATTGGAGTGCAAGAGGTCAAATGACTTTATTGCCAAATGCCTGGCATTAGAAAACAACAACATTAAATGAATGTAGTGTAGCAAGTTTTTAACAACATATACAGGATGTAAAAAAAAAGTTACAAGCCTCGGTGGTAGGTAGATGAGTACCATGTGATCATATTTTGTTAAATAAACCCATGTCCAGAAACACTTAGTTTACATGCTAGCATCTTTGAAATGTGGAGGAAGACATAGGCAGTACGGATCACAAAAACTAGGAAAGAAGTTGAAAAGACAATTGAAATACTGTAAGTAAACAGTATTTTAATCAACTACAGAAGATGCTCCAAATGGCTGCCACCAACTTCGATACATTTTGTGCATTGCGTGGTTATGTCATGTCGAACTCTTGGAAATATTCTTGGCATATTTCGGATGACTAGCTGCTACCTGAATTCGTGCCACAAGATCTTGTTGTGTCTCCATAGGAGTCTCGTACACCAGGGTTTTCATGTACAAAGAAATCCAATGGTGTCAGGTCAGGTGAGCGAGGGGGCCAGATTATTGGGCATGGGTCTCTGGACATGGGTGCAATTTCAATTTCAATTGTCTTTTTTACTGTACTTCTTTCCTAGTTTTTGTGATCCGTACTGCCTATATTCTCTTCCACATTTCAGAGACGCTAGCATGTAAACAAAGTGTTTCCGGACATGGGTTTATTAACAAAATATGATCACGTAGTACGCACCTACCTACCACCGAGCCTTGTAGCATATATTTTTTTACACCCAGTATAGTGGAGGGGTATAAGTTCATATATCCTAGTCCGTAAAATTTAAAATGAAGGAATAGCATGACTATTGAGCATGTACAGCTTATGAGTGAGAGGTGTTTTGTCTGAATCTGTGACAGAGAGCCTGTGTGAAGTCGCCATTTCAAGATGTATGACGTAACAGACACTTATCTCTTTTCTTCTCTGTAACTTGTCTCAGGTCGGTTCTACAACAATTGTCCTAATAAACCTTTTTGTTCCTAATAAGATAAAGAATAAAAAAGAGTAAGGGTATATTTTTTATACCTTTCATAATTTCTGCGATATTGCTGAATGTGTGGAAACTAATTTAATTATCATCATCATCCTTATCATCATCATTTTCAGGGATTAAGCCTTGCAAGGCCAGTTCCAAATTTCATGAATTAGAATTGTTGTACCCACCTCTTCTTATGTCTGCCAACATATCTTATATCCTTATAATTTAATGTTAATTTCATAATGCGGTGTTCCTGTATCTGACCTCCATATTCCTTCCGGCATTTCTGTATTGGTGTATATTTTTTTTGTTGATTTACAGATATTGAGTTCTCTCCTGATAGCCTTGTTCCTGTTCTTGTCTAGTAGAGTATATCCAGCAACATTTCTTAAAAATCTAATTTCTTCGGCCTCAATTTTTCTTTCCTTATTCTTGCTTAATGTCCATAATTCTGAACTTCACTTTAACTGCCATTAGTTCATACAGTTTTAGTTTAGTTTCCTTTCCAGTATTCTTAAGTTATCTTTTTATGGTGCTGCACACATAATTAAATGTAATTTCTCGAATACCCCACGCACGTTTCTTTCCGAAATATACAAGTAAAAAACACGGGTACGCGGCTTATTCTAAGTAAAGTTGGCAACATTGCCCAATTTTCCTCCTGCGCAACTCCTAAGATGATAGTACATACCACTAACTTTCCACGTGAGTATGTCAATATTGTTAACATTGTTATTGGCATTTGAATTAGCAGTACATGTGTCAGAATCAAGTTCAAGTGTGATAAATGTATAGTTTGTGCATCTTATATTTTCAATTCTCAAAATCAGTACCATCTTAACCAAACTCTTCAATCAGATCATAGAGGGTGATACTATTCCACCAGAATGGACCTTATCATATATAAGTGCAATATACAAAGAGGAACCCAATGAATTATCGCGGTATCAATGTCTTGGCATCAGTGAGTAGGATACTCAGTAAAATAATCAAGATGCGATTGGAGTCTTTAATACAAAATAAGATATCCGAAGAGCAAGCTGGATTTACAACAGACAAATCCTGTGTAGACCATATTATTTACAATTAGACAGATGATGGAAAGAATGTTAACCAAAGGAAAAGAGATACATTTTATCTTCATTGATCTAGAAAAGGCATACGACACAGTACCAGTTAATCGACTTCGGACTGCCCTACAAAAGACTGGAGTCCCAAATCCTCTCATAGACCTCATAAGGAGAATGTATAAGTGTATAGCATATGTCAAAATGAGGGAAAATCTATCAGCAGAATTTTGTACTACGAAAGGTTTGAGGCAAGGGCGTGGCATGTTACCAACTTTATTTAAAATCTTCCTAGAGAATGCTTTGAAGAAATGGAATGACTCATGCAGAGGTATGGGCATAAATATTAATAACCATATGTTGCATATCTTGCTATTTGCCGACGACCAGGTAATAGTAGGACAAGATCAGTAAGATATTGAGTATATGTTCTGCAAGCTTGTGAGTAGAGTCTACACGGATTGAAAGTGAATTTTATGAAGACAGAATATATGGTTGCTGGAGGGAAAGGAGAGAACTTGGTTGTAAATGGTGTAACAATTAAGAATGTCAGCCAGTTTAAATATTCAGGATCAATTATAGATAGTTCTGGTACTTGTGAAAAGGAAAATAACTAGAAAAGAGAAAAATAACTAGATCCTTGAATGGTAGCCTTTGGAACAGAGAAATGACAAAAGTAACTAAAACAGTATCTTGAAAACAGCGGTAGAGAGTGTCCTTATATATGGGTCAGAGTGTTGGACTTTGAATGATAGATGGAGGAAAAAGTTGGAGAACATTGAGATGGATCGGTTACGTCGAAGTATGAGAATGTCTCGGTTGCAGCATGTAAGAAATGATTTTTTTAGAGTAGAGATGGAAGCAGAAGAAATTGTAGTAAACAGAACTGAAAAACGGATACTGCATTGGTATGGACATGTACAAAGAATGGAGGAGGAGAGACGGCCCAGATGGATAATTCATTGGTCCCCCACAAGGACAGAAGGAAAAGAGGAAGGACTCGTTTAAGTTGGTGTGGTAGTGTGAAAAAAGTTGATTAAATTCGACTTAGAAGATGGACAGTGGAATGATAGACCCTTATGGTGGACAGGAATTAGAAACAACCGCTGAAAAGTGGAAAGCTGAATTAAGAAGGAAATCAGTACTGCTAAAGTATGAGATTGTGATCCTTTACTTACAGCAAAAATCTTAAAATGATCAAAGATGCGGAGGAACATGGAAATCGTAATGCATACTAATAATGTTTTAGGATATCATGTAAAAGGCCAATTAAGACGACAGCTGACATGTGTGCAGTGTGTGTGCATAAGATGGATTTGAAATGCGTCTTATTCCAGTATAAAATGTATTTATTTATTAACTGAACTGTATTTGTGTTTTAATTTGTCGTGAATACATTTTTTCCGAAGTTTCATTTTTGTAATTTTGTTTGTTTTATTTATATTTTTTGCCTTTCAAAAGTGGGGTGTGCAGCTTATGCGAGGACTTTAAGTATTCGAGAAAAAATGATAAATGTATTTATAATGTCTTCCTTGTATGGCTCTTATGGTGGTGATGGTGGTGAAAATGACACCTTTATCTTGCAGTACGATTATTTAGTCCTGACAGTCACCAGCAGTGTGTGCCTGGGTCATGCGAGTCCATTTAGTTATGTCAAGAGGTGTTTGGGTTAGTCACTTGCTTGCGGTAGAGCGGTATGTTCCTTATACTGTTAAGCTGTACTGCATTCCTTTACTGACCGCTTGCTCTTATCTCTACTCCAGAGCTCTCCCCACTACTCATATTACTTCCCCTCTTTCACGTCGTCGAACTGTCAGGACTAAATAATCGGTCTGTACATCTTTTCTTCTTTCTCACTCTTTTTAATCCGTCGTCAATTAAATTTTTACAAATTTATTATTGAATGTTGCGTTATACCTTTTTGTTTCATTATAATCCATAATGTGGTTTTATTAAAATTATCAAAAGCTTCTTTAAAATTCATAAAAACCGTACATGTTCTGTTAAACTCTGATTTTAATTACTTGATTGTGAATATGCATTCTGCATAAACTCTGCATTTTCAGAATCCGTCTTGAACTTCTAAAGTAGTATATTAATATCTATTATTATTTCGAACTAGTTTATTTTATTATTGTCGCATATGTTTTATAATACAACATATTATATACAAAATGCTGATTCCACTGTAGTTGTTATATTTATTTCTGTGTCTTTTTTTTCAGTTAGGTATATGATCGAATTTTAAGATGTGTTTAATAGATTTAATGTGCGGTAGGCCTACTTTAATTAGTTGCAAGCATATTTAATTAGATCATTATTAATATTATCGGCACCAAAGAAGTCTTATAAAGTATAAACTATTTGACGGATTTTGTTCATATTCAGTATTCACAAATCATTTTATCTTAGAATGATGCACGTGAATTATAATCATTTTAGAAAAGAAATTAATAGATATTTATTTGAAATAAATAATGAAAAAAAAAAAAAAAAAAGGCAGTCAACACGAAATTGACTCCATTTTTATTTTCTTCTTGCATGAGATGAAATAAATTAAATAGTTGCCATATTTGCCCCCAGACATTTTTTAAATGAAATATTGGCTTTGAATAGACTAGTTTTACACACAACAGCACTCATGGGCATTCTCATTGACAGCAGTAGGAATGACTTGCATTATCAAAGGAAAAGGATCTGTACCCCATTTCTAGTAGTCAACAAGTCACAGGTATTGTGCATTTCAAAATTATGCACTTCTCAGAGGTTACAATCACAGTTCAATGATGGTGGTGTCCACTTCAGTTACGGAGTCCATGTAGTTTCCTATAACATGGTCGAAATTCTCCTATCTGAGGAGATTGTAACTCTCCAAGTCTGTGAAGATGCCTGATAATAAGCGAAAAAGGTGTTGGCACTTCTACATTTGTCTGAGCAGACTTCTGGACATATCCCTTTAGTTTGCTTTCTCCTACAGTGCAGTCTCAACTGTGTTTCCAGTTGCTCACCTTGCATCTGTAAATCTTGACGATTCTTCCCAGTTCTTTTTATTTTTGTTGAAGTTATTGCATCCTTAGCTTATTAACCCATGTTGGCCTTCACTTTCATGCCTTCTGTCGAAAATTATTAGTAATTTTTAAGACCAGTAAAATATATTTAGTAACAATTTGTATCATCATGGTAGATGCCCTTGATTTGGGACAATGCTCAGCTATTATGTGTTTGTGTGTGTGAGTGTGCATGCATTTCAAAATTTTAATAGAGCTGCTGTTGTTTTAACAAAGCTAAAATGCAGTACTTACAAGAGTAAAAATGTTTGGAAATATTCATTTTTTTCTCCATTACTGTATCTTGTACAATAATGATAATTGGTATGTGTAAAACACTGTCCTGCTGTATGAAAAAAAATATATATATATTTTTACGATTTAAAAAAATTATTTTTTTTTCTTCAAAATTCAAAATGGTGGCAGTTCACTGTACAGTGATGAAGCATTTCCCTCATAACTCATAAACTTGTTAACTTTTTCATGTTCTCTTCCTTTTATTTTATTGCTGAAACTCATTTTTACAATATCATGCTCTTTCAATTACATTCCTTAATACATAATATTTTTTTTTGTATTTTGTGTTAGAAGAAAATACTGATATTTGACCATATTTTAAATGAATTTATTTTTTATCACACAATCTATCAAAGGTAGAGAAGTGATTTTGCATCATATTGTAGATATGACATGCATAAATACATACAAAAAATTTCATCACAGAATGTTGGATAGTTTTTGAGTTAAGAGGGAAACGCTTCATCACTGCACAGTGAACTGCCACCATTTTGAATTTTGAAGGAAAAAAGTGTAAATAATTTTTTTAAATCGTAAAAGTATTTTTTCATATAGCAGAAGGACAGTGCTTTACATATATCAATTGTCATTATTGTACAAGATACAGTAATGGAGGAAAAACATGTTGAATATTTCCAAAATTTTATTGCTGTAAGCTGTACCTAACCCCTTAACCAAAGAAGCGAGCTGGAAGTATCCCTCAGTGCACAGATGCATAATATTAATAAAGAATGACTGGTAGAATGCTAGTGTAATTAGGTAAACATTCCAGTTTAAGTAATTTTACATGCAGTGTAAAAATGAAATATGAACATGAACAAACGAATAAAGAAACCTCAATAAAAAGTAGTTTACATTTTCTTCTAAGTTTTCATGTAAAATTTCACCCTTGGCTCTAGGAGAGATGGTGGTGCACAATTTCTAATCACTAAATTGTACACCAGTATGCCTGAGTTAAATCCCAAATCTCTCTGCAATGCATATATCACTGTTGATAGTAATTCGTCTGTCGGATGGGGATGTTAAGACTGGCGGCCCCCTTGGTGCTATTCGACAGGAGTGGGCTATGTGCTGGCACCAGGTTTCCCCTTATCCCTTCCTCGCCATCATCATCACCATCACCCATACCCTACACTACACTTACACATACACTCACCCTAGTACACGACATAACTCTTCACAGATACACATCATGCACAACATGGCTCGCCAAATTCGTGTGCAACTTGAAAATGGGTCACAGTCCTGCCATCTATCCGCAATATGCGGAACGCGAATCACGCAAGTGAAGTGGGTAGGCATTAGATACACATACATTTCTGAAAATGTTGTATACATTGTGTGTACGTGTGTGTCTAATACCTACCCTCTCCACTTAACGTGATTCGGGTTCCACATACTGCAGGACTGTGACCCATTTTTTTTTTTCAAGTTGCACACCACTTTGACAGACCACGTTATGCATGATGTGTATCTGTAAAGAGTTATTTTGTGTTTTTAGGTGAGCGTGTGTGTAAGTGTTCGTGTAAGTGTATTGTAGAGAATGGGTGAGGAAGGGAGAAGGGGAAACCTGCTGGCTTGTAGCCTACTTCTGTCGAATAGCACCAAGGCGGCCGCCAGGCTTAACGTCCCAATCCGATGGATGAATCACTATCAACAGTGACATATGCCATCTCTTCATATGCACTGCGGAGAGATTTGGGATTTAATCCAGGCATATTGGTGCTCAATGTAGTATATTTTATTGTAACAAAGGGTTGGTTTTGTGTGGAATAAAAAATCATTTCAGTACAGAAAAACGAATATAATGTCTAGTAGCTCAGTTGGGAATGGTTACAGACTCAATTGGGTCGTGAGTGGTGATGGGATTTTTCTCATTGTCAAAACTTTGAGAATGGCCCCAAGGTGTACTCAACCTCCTATCAAACTGAGTAACAGATCCTTCCTGGGAATAAAAGGCGGTTGGAGCATGGTGCCAACCACACAACTTCGTTATAGTGCCGAGGTCATGAAGGTATGGAGCTTTAGCTCTATGCCCCCTCTAAGCTATTATCTTTTATATAAAGAAATGAATTATTTGAATATTTTGGTACACTGTCTATTCACATGGAAGTAATAACTTGGACAAATTTTAATTGATTTTATCCATTACTCGTATCTAACCTGGTCTTTATTTCACCATCCTTAGCAACCTAAACAATTACTTCATTCACAGCAGTGAATTAAAATTTTTTAAATCACTCTCTCCTTTACAACATTAGCACAGCAATAAAATCCATACATTCATTCATTTATAGACATCTCTGTAATTTTAAAATGGAGCTTTAACAAATTTTCAAGTTGGTACGTTCACAGATTCTCCCTACAACAAATAAATGCACTACAAGTGATAAACAAGCACAAGGACGTTAATATCAGTTGTGTGCAGACTCGCAGGATGTCGATAAATAAACTGGGGTGAAGTTAACTTCTTGACAAACAACACATTACAAAGAAAAGGCCTACAATTTAAAATTAAACTTAGACACTAGTAATGGATAAAACCTGTGGTCTTCAGGTAAAGGGGAATATGTCAAAATTTGGCCAAAATGAGTTCTTTAGTTGGGTAAAAGGAAACAAGAGATATCTCTATTAGAAATTGTTAAATCCACGTGTGTAAAAGGACACAGAACTTTAATGTAATAATTTGGTTTGGGTAAAAGGAAATGTGTAATCTTATTTCCTTAAGCACAGTTTGATAGGATTAAATACAGAACTTATTTCCCTCTTCTCATTCTGCAATTTGAAAGTTTGTATAATTTCTAAATTAGAGCTCATAAGTATGTTGTGTTGGCACTTCCTAAATAGTAGTAAAATTTTTGTGAGTTGTGAATTAAGATTTCGCAAAGGACTTGTAATATCACAGTACTCTGTTCTATGCATCTTGCCAATTCTTCATCAAGAGGTAAGTGATAGTATACCTATTTTAAGCAATATTGAACTGAAATAAATGAGAAAATATAGATTTTAAAATCAGATCAAAATCGGGCAGAAAAAAGAAAGAAAATAAATGGAATGTCCTTCGATCATACACATGATTGGATGTAACTTGTCAGAGAAACAGGGAGAAAGAAACCAATTAAAGTGATAAAAATGAAGCAAATTTTTACCAGTGTTCTGATTTCTTCAAAGATGCCTTGCAAATGAAGAAGAAGAATGGTAATGGCAAAAAGTTTATGTGGAAAAATGTGAAATGGCTTCGATTTATTCAAGAAAATGGGATTATGATGTATAGAGAGTCTTTGGACCCAGCAGCACCTTTCAAAGTCATGACTCTTAGACAAAGAGGACAGGCAAGAAATTTATTTAATTCAATTGTTTTCAGAACCATTAGCTGTTTTTTGCAGCTAGAACGACAAGTTGTTTCAAAGCAAATTATCAGAGAAGATGATAGGAAATCCCAACCTTAGATACCATAAGATAAGCTGTCTAAGCACTCTAGTGCTGCTTCGCCGTGAGAAGCTGCATGTATGCACACGTATTTCCACTGAGTGTTAATGTACATTGTACGAATCTATTTGGCTAAAGTAAAGACACATTAACATACGTTATCGCATGATCAAGTCTTGTTCGTAACTCTTAAGACAGTTGTCCTTTCAAAGTGTCCATTTGCACAGTATTGTCGGAAAGATTTCTGAGACCTTTTATTAGAGCAAGACTGGCTTAACGTCATCTTTGCTGGTTTCGTAACACTGTCATCAATTTGCGTGTGGTCGTTCACAGCTAAGTGTTGCGTCACCCCGAGTTAGATAGTCAGTAGTCAGTCAGTAGTTGAACCATTGCTAGCAAGACATCATGAACTCGACAAGAAGGCTTTATCCGTCCGATGGCACCATGGGATCAGAAAAGGAAGACCCATCACAAATACGTAGAGGCAACAAGCCAACAATATTACATCTGTATGTATCCTTTAAGGTTCTTCCAACTTACAGTCTTAATAAACCTTGTTTTGTTGTGAACTAGACTTCAGTTACTATAAGTACACATTTCTAATAATTTACGAATAACCACAAGTTATTTCCAAGTAGGAATCCTGTATGAAGTTCCTTGTAGTCCTACTGTTCTACAATAGTGGTGTCAGAATCCTGATAGTGTAACATAGTAGAATAATGAGGTGATGAACGTAAATAATTCTCAACTCAAACCCACCTGCCATCCTTGTGGAATAATAGACAAGGAGAGCACGACAAATTTGGTTTTCAGAAGTGGGATATAACCCGCTTTTTTCTTGGAGATAAATATATGATTTTTCTGAGGTCCTCACAATTACATGAGTTATTCGTAAGTTATAAAGATTCTATACACTTAAAGTAAGGTAATGAAAATATTTTTAATTTAATAAGGAATAGGAAGAGTTGGATGTCTCTCAACGAAAAGTTTAGTTTTCTAGACATGTGGGGTTTCTCGATATTTCGGTTCACTTTATCCATGCTAGTATACTATATCACGCATTTGGTTTAAGCTCAGACAAACAATAGATCTTAACGTACATGTTGGAGCGACAATAAATTATAAAAGAAGCAGTGATTCTATATCAGAGAGAATTGAACCATGCATTATCATTGAGGTGTGCATACTGGAGTAATGATAAAAGCAAAGATAGGATGATAAAAGCGACGAAAAAGAAAAATTTCATTTTCTTCGCTCTTATCATTCATAATAGGATCTCTGACACACACATGCACATGCCCGTGCGCGCGCACACACACACACACACACGCACTCACACTCACACACTCACACTCACACACACACACACACACACTCACACTCACACACACACTCACACATACCGAGATTCTATATATAAACAAGCAAACCTCTGGAAGTTGCAGAGGGTACAAAGGCTTATAATTAATATAAAGATGGCTAAGGCCTATAGAACTATCTCTTTGAAGCCTCCTGTGTGATGGTCAGTGTGCCACCGATAGGAGTGAATGGTAATAGAAGAAAAAGTGCAGCTCTACAAAGAAATACACCACATAGAGAGAAGATCTGATTATGATCTCCCACTACCTGTTGGCTGGCCACACCCAGCACAACAGACGAAAATATATGAAATAAATGGCTCAACATCATATCAGGTAGATATCTTCAGGGACGGCAGCAAAATCGAAGACAAAGTTGTGCAGGAGTAACAATATGTGTAAATAGAACTCTGACAAAGAAATTTAAGTACAGACTATATCAAAATTGCTCAAACAATCAAGCCGAGGCTATAGCCATTTTGAAGTCCCTGGAACAACTACAATCTCTCCTCAACTGTACTAACAACAACATAAGAGCAGCCATTCACACTGATAGCAAAGTGACGCTTGCCTCACTGAAAAACATTGCTATACATAGCCCAATAATAGAAGTAATTCGAAAGAAGATTCGCCAACTTAAGGATCTCAACTGGACAATTCACTTTGGATGGGTAAAGGCACATATTGGTATAGAAGGCAATGAATTGGCAGACAGACTTGCCAAAGAAGCAGCCAAAAATAGTGAACTAGCTATAATCTATAACAGGAAACCTGTAACATCAGTTGTCATTGAGCTGGGGAAAGAATGTCTTGAAAAGTGGCAGAGTCAGTGGAAAAAAACACAAAAAGGTGCCACATGCAAATTATTCTTTCCAACAATAGAACAACGATTAAATCAAATTCTCCATGTAACCAGAGTTCACAGCACTTGTTACAGAGCACGGGAAATCAAGCTTACCTTCATAGGTTTAAACTAGATTAGAAGTTGTGTAATAACCATAATTGATTTTTATCGTCTATTTATTATGGAAATTTAAAGTTACATTATATTTATATATAATATGTAACTTTAAATGTAAATATGGTGTGAATGTTAAACATTTGATGGTACCACTGACAGCAGATTCAGATTTTTAAATACTGTTCAATTTGTACCTCCGTGTATTTCTAAAAACAAAATTCAAAGTGGAGTTGTTTGCTCTAGCCTGCCCTCACAATTATACATAACTACAGATGTGGACAAATTATTAGATTAAATATAATTATTTGCACACTTTGGTCTATTTATTTTTAAAATGGAATACATAATTCATGATCTGTGATAAAAAAATATTAATATTTTGTATGGATTTCTGTTGCCTTGTGAGAATTTTAAGTCTCTTTCGAATGGTGTGTATAATATTTCTGCAACACTTCTGAATTTAAGTATCTCAATGGCAAATAGGTACCATATTATTATTCTATGAGCCCAACTTGAGTGGTAATATTGAATTTCTTTAATCTCTTCTTGACACAAAGTCGGACATTATCTAGTGAGATTACTGTTGATAAAAATCAAGTAGCCTAACAGTAATGTAATACATAACTGCTTCATAAAATGTACGTTATATCAATTTCTTAAGAAAAATTAAAAATACGTTTTAAATATAAAATATGGAAACGACAATATTTAAATTTCCTTGTGGTCGGTTGACTACATTTTAAAATAAGATCGAAAGTTCTCAACCAAAGTACTATCAATTTTCTTATCTACAGTAACTGCTACAGCACAGTCTGGTCGTCTGGTGTAGCTTCGTGACTGTATATACTAGACTGTGGCTACAGCTTCTACTCACTAACGCTTGATCCATTTTTTTCATTCTCTATGGAATTCGCGTTCATTGCTCAACACATAACAATGCAGTCTTCAACAATGCAGATGACATATTGAACCGCCATCATGATTTTTTATTTCAATTAAAGCAAACAAAGATAGTGTTTTATGGAGAGTATGTGTATTGAGGAGCTCAGTTCGATACCCATGGGACAACCAGGATAAACCTCTTCCCACTGAGGTGAGCTTTTTAAGTTATTTTATGATTCTTGCTTGAAAACTGCAACAATAAGTAGGGAATAAAAAATATTACGTTTTGTAGCATCAATGGCGATTCTAGGGATAAATGTGTATATTGAGGGCTGATAATTACACCTCGATTGGACAGGCACATTTAAAAACACTACCGAACGTGCGAAGCAATTAAAAAATTACTCTGGACAATGAAGTTTTGTGGTTTAGATACATTAAACTTTTTTATGACCATCCTTCCTTACCAATAAATACAACAGAAATAGTATAATGCAGCACTTCTGAAAGTTTGGAATTCTGTGAATCATAAATTGTATTTAAATGGTATTTTAAATTTGGAGAATACTGAAAAATATGTACAAAAGTCACGAAAATACGAATCAATAAAAATATGAAACATCACCAATAATAATTATTATGATATAATCGTAATATTACAAAATAAATATTAATTATTATATTTCATTATTATTAATACTATTAAAGATCTAAAAAGAAATATAACATTTATCAGTTTCATATCTGGATTCTGTGCGTATTTGTCTATGAAAACAAATTACATTATTACTACTACTACTGCTGCTGCTGCTGCTGCTGCTGCTGCTGCTGCTGCTACACATTTATTGAAGTGGGTTTAACTGTAGAATTGAAACTATGTTAATAATGCATATATATTGTCAAAAACTTGCTTTTTCAATTTAGTGTACGTGTATATCTTAATATTTACATAAAATACAGAAAATAATAATTCTAACAGTAATGAAACTTGAAAATCCTCTCATACCATACATGAGACTGTTATCAGATTTGTGTTGCGTTAATTCATGATCAAATGAAAGTGAGAAATGTATTAATATTACAAATAAATAGCACACTTTAGAAAGGAACTATGTCAAAATTTGCTAGTTTTCAGGAGAGCAAAGAAACTTATTTTCATGAATAAGCTACCAGTCCCGTACTATAGGCCTAAATATCAACTTGATGTTAGAGATACAGAGAAAGGTTCTAAGTTCCTTTCTTTTCAAATCAATATTTGGACCATGCTAGAACAAACTTTATAAAGTAATTACATAATAAAAATACGATCATTTGGTCCAGGCAGCATCCGTTTTTGCACAAGAATAAATCCTTCAACATGTTTCTGAATTGAACTTGTATCTAAATAATAAAATACGATAATTTTAGTCAATGGAGCATATTCCTTTAACATGTTTCTAAATCAAACTTGGATACTATCCTTAATAAATCACTCCAAACCAATTTCAATAGCGTGGATTGTGTAACCTATTAAGATAATTTTTTGTGTTGAACCAATTATGCATAATAACAATAATAATAATAATAATAATAATAATAATAAAAAAGTAGACCTGGGTAGCGCAGTCCGTATAGCGCTGGCCTTCTGTGCTCGAGGTTGCAGATTCGATCCCGGTCTAGGTCGATGGCATTTAAGTGTGCTTAAGGGGGTAGATACACCTTTAGGGGTAAAAAAATAGCAAATTTCAGTTTATTTTTTATTTTTTTGTTAAAGTCTGAACTTTTAGCTTCATATCAGTGAAAGAATTTCTTAGATATCTGCAATATATCCCGAGCTATGCCCATAAATGTATGTTGATGTCATCCGCCCTGTCCCTTTAAATTGTGACTTGCCACACCCACCAAACGTCTCACTGAAAATGTTGAGTTAATTTTGCTGTATTTGAATTTAGCGCTGTAAATCTTTTTCCTTGGCGCTGTATGCTGAATTTCTCATAGAGCGTATTCCGAATCTCACCGGTGAGCAATCCGATGGCATCACGGTGTTCCGAATTCCACCGATGACGTCATTGATGCTCCACCGGTGTCGCACCGGTGCCATCAACTTGCAGAGGTGGTGGCAGGCTCCATCAGCCGCCATCAGTGAATCTGATTGGTTCTTGTATAGGGTGGGAATTAGCAGACGAATGACATCGTGCATTGTTGTGTCATGGCGGTGTGTTCTGTTTTAGTTCTGCTGTATTGTTTGTAATGAGCACAACGTAAAAACAATATGTTAATGGCTTATGAGCGAACATGTCAACCGACCAGTTATTACTACCGGTTCAAGAAATAAGTTGTTTATGATCTCTTTTATTTGAACGAGATGGCAGTACGGAAATTTCGCAAAATTTTGCTAGCGTAGCACAGATAACCACTTACACAGTCGCCATGACAGCATCGATTCTTCCAGCAGTTTTGTTCCTTATTTTCGTTGCAACGTGACGTTATTGATGCCACCGGACCGGTGAGATTCGGAATACGCTGATACATTCTGAGGAACAGGAAGTTATGTACGACACTTTTCTTCTTGGCTTGGTTATCTCACTCGTGTTTGTTTTGAAATAGAGGCTTGTAGTGTATACACGTGTGTCTTGTAAATACGTGTTTTCAGATGTTTTTATTTAATTTTATTAGATAAACAGTAAGATAATGGGTAAGCGTAAAGCAGTGTATAAAACTAAGACCCGAAAATTTCGTAGCAATAAGTATGTAAGTGCTAAAAGTGGAAATGAACAACCACGTGGTGAATCTAACCCACCTAGTGCTTCAGCTAAGAAGTTGTGTGATGACTGTGATATAGTGATGTAAATTTCTTATTTAATGTAAATATTATGTTCAAAGAACTAGAGAGGTGCCTGCGTTGTGTACGTGGTTCCAGTGGAAATATTAATGTACATAATATAGTAGGTCTAGGTTGTAAGGTTAGAATAGTTTGTAAAATGTGTGGTGTTATAGGATCGTTTGACAACTGTTACAAATTAGGACAAAATAATAATGTATATAGTGTAAATAGAAGAATTATATATGCAATGAGGTGCATTGGTCAGGGCTTAGCAAGCATAAAGGTGTTCTGTGCACTTATGAATTTGTAGAAAAGACTACATATAATATGATCAATCAGAGAATTCTGGATGCAACAAGTGCAGTGGCTAATGAATCTATAAGTATGGCAGCAGAGGAAAAAGCTAGACTAACCAACAGTAGAGATGTGTCTGTGAGTTGCGATGGTACATGGCTTACCAGAGGCCAGAGTTCACAACATGGTGTATGTACTGTAATTGGAACCACTTGTGGGAAAGTTTTAGACACTCATGTTCTCTCGCTGCACTGTAAAGCTTGTGAGGTGTGGAAGAATAAAACTGATACTATAGAGTATTTAGAATGGTGGGAGACACATGAAAATGACTGTAGCATAAACCATGATGGCAGTCCAGGCTGCATGGAAGTAGAAGGAATGAAAAAGATTTTTTCTCGTAGTGTTGAAAAACACAAGCTGAGATACATAAACTACATCGGTGACGGGGACACAAAGAGTTACAAAGCTGTATCAGATGACCAACCTTATGGACCAGAAGTGCAAATCATTAAAAAGGAGTGTGTTGGTCATGTGCAGAAGAGGATGAGAACAAATCTCAAGAAATTGAAGGACTCAATGAAAGGGAAAAAATTGAGTGTTGGTAAAACATTGGGTGGCAAAACAGACTGACTGATGCAGTGATCAACACATTTACTGTATATTATGGTAATGCAATTGGAGCTAATTGTGGATCAGTAGACAATATGAGAACTGCAATTTGGGCTATCTGGTATCATAAGAGCAGTGGAAGAAAAAACTGTGGACAGCTACAAACACAAGAATAATCTTGCTCCAGCCATCATGGAGGCAATAAAGCCAGTGTTCAAAAATCTCGTGTCCACTGACTTACTCAAGAGGTGTGTTGGTGGTTTTACACAAAATAACGACTTGCTGAATTCCAAAATATGGAAAATATGTCCTAAAGTAGGCTTTGCTGGTCATAAAATAGTGAAAGTGGCTGTAAATGATGCAGTAATTACTTTCAATAATGGTATGAAAGCCAGATTAAAAGTAATGAAATTGTTAGGTCTAGTTATTGGCAAGTACTGCCTACAAGCATTGGAGGAGCAGGACACAACTCGGATACAATCTGCAAATAAAAGGGCTCTACAAGCTACAAAAGAAGCCAGGAAGTGCAGGACGAGACTAAGATTAGAAATAGAAGCCAAAGTTAGCAATAAGGAGGGAGTAGTGTATGCAGCAGGAGAATTTTGAAGAACTTCACAGCTTTCCACCTATTGGTAAGTTTGTCGCTCGTTTCCTGTAACTTTAATTTTTTGAGACTGTTTTCTTCATAACTTCTACAGTTTTAAAGATATCTGCATGGAACTTTGCATGCTTGTTCAGTGTGTTTAGATCTAGAAGCCGTAGTAAAATCTTTGCAGTTGCTTTTATATTTTATTTTTCGGAAAAAAATATGCATTGCTAAAATTTGAATTTTTTGTTCTACTGTATGTATCCCAAGAAAAAAAAAATATTTTCCGTAAAGATAAATAATTTATTTTACTACAGCTTCTTCATGTGGTTATTAAGAACAATTTAAAACAAGAACCATGTGAAAATTATTATATTTAAGGAATTTTTCATGAAAATACTGTTTCATGGCCTAGCGATCAGAGTATTTTTTAAAGAATAATTACTATAATAAGTGACATTTATTTTCAAAATTTTAAAATGCTGTAAGATAGTAGATATAATGGACAACAACCATAAAAAATTTCAATTCATTAGAGCATAAGGTTACCTGGTGGCAGAATTTTTAAGATCACTATTATTTTACTAGTCAAAGGTGTATCTACCCCCATGCTTAAATGCGACATGTTCATGTCAGATTTAATGGCATGTAAAAGAACTCCTGCGGGACAAAATTCCGGCACACCAGCGATGCTGATATAACCTCGGCATTTGTGAGCGTCGTTAAATAAACCATAATAATAATAATAATAATAATAATAATAATAATAGTAATAAAAAGCAAAATAAAAATGGACTAAGTCTTCAGAATTCCAAGTTTGTAGAACTGCAATGGAAAAGGTTTGAGAAACACTAGCATAATGTATTACATTAGGTTTATAGTTATTATTAGGGCACTCTGGTCCACTACATAACGTCATTGCTCCGGACAGCTGAAAATGGTGAAATTAAAAATTTTTATTTTTTTATTTTATGGATTCATGTTCTTTAAACTCCTCTTTTGAATGATATATGCTCTATGTGTGTTTTCCCATTCTAAATAGTTTTAATAATCGTTTAAACAAAAACTGGGTTTTGACATTTCACAGATTTGAACTGTTACATATTTGAATAGCCTGCTTATGCAGGGATTTCTTTAGAATATTTATAGTAATAACGAGGAATGCGCACAAATGTGCAGATTGTATAGTTATTGTGCGGTTATTCTTTGCTGTAGTCTTTCAGAGACCTTGTACTGTTGGAACATACAGTGAAATGGTAGTGGCTACAATGTTTCTCGCACAGATTGCACACACACTGTTCTGTTGGCTCTTGGAAACCTGGCTTTGTGCATAGCTTGTGGTGGAATCCGTGGACTGCTAGTCTTATCAGGGTACTACGCAGCTCGCAGTTTGGTCCTGTCCAATTTCTATCTATCATGGCATCCTTGCGAAGAACTCCTGCGAGATCTCTTCTCTTTTCTTTCTTCGTTCGAGGAAGAGCTCTTCCGCTCGTTCTGAAGATGGCAGGAGCAGTTGTGTTCGAACATCCTCGATGAAGACAGTTTCCCGGGAAAGGTCGTAAGCTAGTCGTGATGGTGTATATATTGATATTTCCAGAGCTGTCTTTAGAAATCTGGCTTTAACTGCTTCCAAGTTTTCCAGAGCTTTTTTGGATGAATATGGCCAAATTAGATTTATGCTGTATTGAGAATCGGGGATATTTTTGCTCTGAAAAGAGTCATTGCAGTATCCAGCGACAGTTTCTGTAGCTGTCTTACCTCGTAAATAGCTTTCGTTGCTATTGTTGCCCTTTCCTTTGCATGTATGTTGAAGCATGTTCTGCTTGTCTGGAAAGTTACCCCAAGGTATTTGAAGCTGTTCACAATCTTCAATTTTTTCCCATTGAGTATAATATATTCAATTTCTGCTGTTTGCCCCCCTTTTCTGAACACCATCTGCATGGTCTTTGTTTCGTTGACTTCCTGGCTGTTGATGTGTGCCCATTCACTCAGGGTGTCCAGTGCCGCTTGTAGTTCGTTTTTATCTCTTGATCCTAGTATCATGTTGTCGGTGTAGGTACATGTACAGTGAGGCTGGCATGTCTTGCAGTGCTTTGGCGATATCAGATGTGAGTATGTTGAACAGGAGAGGGCTGAGGGGGTCTCCTTGTAGAACACCGTTCATCTGAGTTATTTCTCTTGATGTTGTTATAGAATCACTCATATGAACTTTGTTTTCTGTCAGAATATTTCTGATTAGGATCATACTGGGGTCGTCATTTCCTGTGAATTTTTCGAGTTTCCTTACAAGGATTTTCCTGTCGACAAAATCGAATGCCTTCTTGTAAGCTACGAACACAGTGTATAGTTTTCATTTTGGTCTCCTTATGGCACTTGTTGGTGGCCGGGTAGCTCGGTTGGTAGAGCAGCTGGCTACAGACTGGAAGGTCCGGGGTTCGATCCCAGCTGGTGATGGGATTTTTTTCTCGTTGCCAAACTTTCAGAATGGCCCCGAGGTTCACTTAGCCTCCTATAAAATTGAGTACCGGTTCTTTCCCGGGGTAAAAGGCAGTCAGAGCGTGGTGCCAACCACACCACCTCATTCTGGTGCCAAGGTCATGGAAAGCATGGAGCTCTACCTCCATGCCCCCCAAGTGCCTTCATGGCATGTTACGGGGATACCTTTACCTTTTTTTTTTTTTTATGGCACTTGTTATGTCGTCTATAAGGTTCCCGATTGCGTGTAAAGTCGACCTGCCTTTGTGGAAGCCGAGTTGCTGGTCTGGAATTTGATGGTCGATTTGTTCAATCAGTCTGAATCTTTGTGAAGACCTTGAAGATGGTGTTCTCTAGGGTGATGCCTCGACATGAGTCGACGCTATCGGTGGGTCCTTTTCCCTTGTGCAACAACTTTATTTGCGAGATCTTCCACTGGTCGGGGATGTCTCCCATTTCTAGGTTGAAGATTTTTGACCATAGATTCGTCATTAACATGCTGGTGTCCTGTATGTGCTCATTGAATAATTTGTCAAGGCTGGCAGCCTTGCATTTCTTTGAGGCTGTTATCGTTTTTGTTACTTCCTCTTCTGAGATTCTGTTATACTCTTTGCTCGACTTGTTTAAGGCTCTTGTTAAGGATGGAATTCGTCCAGTTTTGATGAGGATGCTTTCAAAGTGCTCTTCCCATTTCTCCATTGGTATCGTATTCAGTATCTTTTCTTTTGTTTCAATGAGGTCCACCTTTGCCTCCTCGGCTTCTTTTCTTCCTTCTCTTTCTAAGTATTCATTTTTTCTCGGCTTGATCATATTCTTGTATTCCTTTCGAACCTTGGAATATTCTTTCATGTGTTCATATGTTTGACTTGTCTTCATGGCGTGGAGAAGTTCTAGTATTCTCTTGCGCTTCTGGTAGCAGTCGTGGTCGAAACACATCTTCCCCTGTTTGATGTGTGCTGGCACAATTACTTCTTTGTTGATGTTTATTAATATTTCTACTGCCTCGTTTATGTTACCATCTTGTATTAGAGTTTCGGCTGTTTCCATCCTTTCGGTAGGAAGCTTTTGCGGGTCTATTTTCCTCGAGTTGGTGGTCTTTTGCTCGTCTTTCTTGTTGTATCCCCTGTCTTCACTGAAGGGGAATTCCGTGGTAATGGGTAGGCGTTTTCTGAGTGGGGTTGTTCCAGATTTCCACTTCCCTGTCTGCTTTCCATGACTGATGTTTCCTTGGTAGAAAATGAGGTCGATTGTGCTACATCCACTTGGTGCAAAGTAGATTTTCGTCTTTGCCTCGTTTATAAGTATCAAACCTTCTTCTTCTAGGCATTTCAAGACTTCTTTTGTTTTGAGTTTCGGTTAGTCAAGTCTTCAGTTTAAATTGCCCACTATCAGCGCAGGCTTGTCATGGCACATTTTTTATATTGCGGTTAGTAATTTTGCTGTGATGTCTGCTGGGTCTTCTTGGTGCGTGCGGTACATTCCTGCTATGTATAAACTCGTCTCTAGGAAGATCAGGTTTTTTTGTGTGTGTAACTTATGTGTGTATTCACTATTCTACAAATGATTGGTTTATAATAACATGATACACCACCTGATGATCTTCCTGTTTCTTGTGTAGCCAAGGCATGTATACTATAGTAACCTGGTATTTCGGCAGGTTCTGTAGTGAAGGTTTCTGTGAGTATGTTTACGTCAGAGTGCTGCATTGGAATTAAATCGCTCACTTGCACTCGGTCGAATGGCGCACCCTTGAGTGAGATAAGATCGGTCGTGATACGCTTGTAATAAATAGAAGCACAGTACAAGGTCATCTCACCGACATGTCTTATCTTGTATGGAAGGCGACAGATAAGATATGCATATGTTTTGCAAAATAAGGCTTTATTTTCTGCGTTTATGACAAACGTTTAATGGAATGGTCTAATGGAACGTACCAAAACAGTAACACAAAGTTATAAATAAAATAGTATGGAAAACTTTGATATACAGTTATTATTGCTAATTAAGAATTATTCACTATATGATTTACCACATATACAATATGATAGGTCCATACATAGTGTTCAGCCTATATACTGCGACAATGTAGAAACGTTTTACAAAATATTATTGATATAGCAGTAGATTAATAACAATATTAGTACAGAGATAACGTTACAGAAAATCTAATAAAACGAATAATCATGCTGCACAACTGTTACAGACGCAAAGATTGATGCACTAATTATTAGAGATTATTATTATTACTAGAAAACTTGATACGGTTCTTGCATTATCGTGATTGTGTTCTCCGTTTATAATAATTACATTTACATCCAGTAACATCTATCAGATGTGGCAAAAGTAAAATCACTCCTGTGTAGAAAAAAAAAAACGTTTACCTACAACATTTATATTACATTTTAAAGCAAGTTTTGTAGTTGTACTATGGAGAGATTAGTTAAACACTGCAAAGTTTTGAAATGATAACATCATAACATCTATGATGTTACTACACAGTTCATCACTGTAACAAGAACGGATGTCTAATGCTCAGCTTATATCGTTCGAGGATTTATCGCTCGCGACAATTTTACCCATCATGCATGTGCACTCCCTATCGGATTATGCTATGAACTACTTGGCGCTCAAGCAAAAACATCCGATGCAGACCTCTGGTTTATGTTGTGTGTCTCCAGCAGGTTATCCAGTGCTAAGTTCAGTACCTACCTATGCTTTTTAACCCTTCCACATTTCATAAGAGCATAGTCCAGAAGTCCTTTCCTGTTGTTTCTGTGAGGGTCTGTCCAATTGTTTTCTTTCTTTCTTTCTTTCTTTCTTTCTTTCTTCTTCTTCTTCTTCTTCTTCTTCTTCTTCCGGTTTCATGACTGCTGATGCCGTCTTCCAGAAACCAAACGCCATCCTCCCTATCCATCCACTGCTCTGGAAATCGCACTGCTCTACCGAAATCGAAATGGTTTCACCATGCAGAAGGATCGAATATAGTGTGCCTCTCTTCGAGGGATACGCCCACTTTGAATGCTTTACTGGTGCCTCTTGTCTCAAATACAAAATTACAATGGTTTTGTCTATAAGGCAGAACACCCATAGTGTTGAGGCAATGAAAACTGCAGTGTGGTGTATTTTATTTCACATGTCTTCGAGTGACAAAAGTCCAAATCATGAACTAGGCCCTAAAGGTGGTGACTCTTGGTGTAAATACCAAAAAGGCAAAGAATCTGGCCAACCTTTCAGTCACAAAAACAGTTTACCTTGTGCAATAGTAGAAGAAATCAAGTCAATATCCTGTGAAGTGCCAACCCACCGAAAGGTATATTGCTTAAAGACAAATATATACATACATATACAAGTCAATATTCAAAGATCTTACAAATACTGAGCTTTTGAAAAAATGCCTCCACTATCAGATACAGAATCCAAATGAGTGTGTCAACACTATTATATGGGCACAACTACCAAAGAGACGGAGTTTGTTTCAATCAGTGCACTTCATTTTCGAGTGTATGATACTGTGATTACATTCAATGATGGCAACATGTGTAGATGTAAAGTATTACAGAGCTTGTTGAAAACCATCGGACTCTGTACAGTGAAAGCCAGGTACAAGATGGACAAAGAAAGACTTGGAGCTGGTGTTTAGTATGCAAGGGACATTGAAATGAAGACTAGACAGCACAGAAGATTGGCATAAAGAAAACTAGTGGATGATCTGGAAGAGGAAGCTGACAATCCATCATATGGACCAGGAATGTATTGAGAAACTTCAGCGGCCATTTCCCGTAAGTTGTGTTTTTTTCTATAAATTGTACTTTTTTCAGGTTGTACTGGTAAAAATTAGTTCAGATTTTGAGATTACATCAGTAATTTAACACGAGCTTCTTGTGATTTTCAATTTTTTATATGAGTTATAGCTAAAAAATATGATGAAAAATGTTGTTGACAAGATGCCTGAAGAGAGAAAATAATTAATCAGTATACTACAGAGTGATTCGTTTGGGTGTGGTTAAAATAAAACAACCGTAAAACATTTACTACTGAACTTTATTTGTTGAAACTTTGTGCACACAACACTGAAAGATGGGAGATTCCTCAGAGCTCAACATGACCCCCATTGCGCACCCTGCACAACTCATAATGGAGATGTAATTCAGCCCATGTCCATTGTAACATAAGAGGGGTGATTTGTTGAAAAGCTTGAGTAATTTTTACTCTCAGATCATCAATGTTCCTGGGTTTTTGTGAATAGACAATGTCTTTAACAAAACCCCACATGAAGAAGTCAAGAGGGGTTAGATCTGGGGAATTTGGAGACCAAGCCAAGAGATAGCTGGTTTTCTTATTGGGTTTCGCCTGCGATCTCTTGCATGTTTTTTTTTACAAATATTCGATACAACAACATTATGGAATCATATTTAGGTACATTATGCACACCATACTCACGTCGAAATTCCTTTTGACCTCTTTTAACACACTCAAATTTAGCATACCAAAGAACACATTGTGCCCCCTGTTGATTCTTAGTAGCCATTTTAATCATCTACGATTTTCATTTGTCCTTTCAGATTATGCATTGTTGATTGTCATATATGGAAACTCCCATCTTTTAATCATAATATAACCAGCAAGAAATTTTTCCTACCATCATAATAGTTTTATAATAATAAATTAATATTATTCATATCCAAATGGATCAGACTGTCATCATCATCATCATCATCTTCATCACGGCATAAGCCTTGTGGCTCGTTCCGTCTTCAAGAAAACTGATCCGACCATCTCATCCGTGGCCTGCCGACATTTCTTCTACCTACAGGTTTATATTTATTTATTATTTGTGGTGTACGATCTTCATCCATTCTTTGTATATGATCTTGCCATCTTTGTCTGTATTCAATGATTGTTTCATTTAGACTCTGAATTTCCAATTCTTTTCTAATATCTTCATTCCTCTTTTTATCTATGAGTCTATAACCTGCCACCTGTCTCAAAAATTTCATCTCAGCAGCCTCTATTTTCTTCTGTTGTGAGATAGTCAAGACCCAACTTTCACACCCATAAAGCAAGGTTGGGATCGCCATTACTTTGTAAAGTTTTAACAGTGTTGCCCTATTACAATTTTTAAAAGTTCTTTTTATTGTACCACATAGTGTTTGGAATTTGTTTAATTTATTTTGCACATCTCTATTGCCGGTATATGACACAATGTAACCAAGATAATTAAAATCACTTTGTTGTTGGATGGGTTTATTATTTATGCAAATTTTTGCTCTTAACAGATCTCTTCCTTTAAGAGCCATTATTTTCGTTTTTTCATATGAGATTTGAAGATTATATTCACTTGTAATATTATTTAATTCATGTATGGCTCTTTGTAAATTATCTTCCGAATCTGCAATTAAGATCTGGTCGTCAGCAAACAACAGTGTATCAATGTTTCTCCCTTTTATTTTAAAATGTGTTTTAAGCATAGTCTGCCATCGTACAACTGCGTCATTAATATATATATATATTAAATAGGGTAGGCGATAATGGACACCCCTGTCGTACTCCTAAATTAATCTCTATTAAATTATCCTCTTCTATGGATTTCTCCAATTTAAACTTTGTATTTGTATACATACTTTGTATTACTCTTATAAGATGTTGAGGAAAACCGTTTTTAATCATTATTTCTCATAGCAAATTTCTTTTAACTTTATCAAAAGCTTTTACATAATCTATAAAAGCTATTAGAGTTGGTAGGTTATATTCTCGTCGTTTCTCCATAAGTTGTGTTATCATGAAGATACAGTCATTGCAGGAACGTCCTTTTCTAAATCCATTTTGTGAATCATGCAGTATAGTTTCTGAGATTGGAGCAATTCTTTGTGTTATAATTTTTGCATAAATCTTATAACCTGAGTTCAAAAGATTGATTCCTCTATAATTATCACATTTAGTTCGATCTCCCTTTTTAAAAATCGGGCATATCAATGCAATATTCCATTCTTCTGGTAAATGTCCATTTTTCCAACACATATTAATAAAGTTCAAAAGCCTCGTTTGGAATTTAATCGACGCATATTTAAATAGTTCCATATTCAAACCGTCAGTTCCTGGACCTTTTTTGCTTTTGAAGTTTTCTAAAGTTTCTTTTAGTTCATCCATACTTATTAAATCTACATTTTCATTAACATTTGTTATTACTAATTTATCTCCTTCTGGATCAGTCCATAATTTCTTATAATATTTGTTCCATTCTTCATTCTTAATTGGATTATGCTGTAGTCTATCTTTCTCATTCTCATTCAACTGTTTTAGAACTTTATATACTTTCTCTTGTCGTCCGTGTAGGTCGTGTTGTAAGTCATTCACATATTTATCCCAACTTTGTCGCTTTATTTTCCTCACTTCGCGTTTCACTACAGCATTTAACCTCTTATATTCTGTTCGGTTCTCTGTTGTTTGATTACTTAGGAACTGTAAATATGCTTTTTTCTTTTCATTTATTATGTTCGCAATTTCTTCATTCCAAACTTTGAGTCCTCTATTTTTATATTTTTTTGTCCTCTTACCCAATACTTCTGATGCAGCCTTTATAGTTATACGTTTAATTTCTTCCCATTCTGAATTTATATTATTACTTATTGGTCTTTCATCTATATATTGATTGATTAAGTCGCTTCTGATACAGTTGTAGTATACTTTCTTCTTGTAGGAGATGAACTTTAAAAGTTTGTTTTGGTTCATTTATGTTTCTTTTAATTTGTTTCCATCTAGATGGTATTGATATTCTTGATATTAATAGGAAATGATCTGTACCCACATCATATCCTCTGTACACTCGTGTGTCTTCTACCAGTTTTGATACTTTTTCATTTACGATCACGTAATCTATGATTGTACGGCTACCTCTAGCACTCCAAGTATATTTATGTATATCTTTATGGCGGAAGAATGTATTTGTGATTTTCAGTGTGTTACGGTATATAATGCAAAATTTCTTAAGATATTTCCATTGATATTGATTGTGGGTTCTCCATTTGTTCCTATAATTTTTCCAATTGGTATATTTCCTATTCTGGCGTTTAAGTCTCCTGCTATAATTATGTGGTCATTTTTATTTGTTTTATCCAATGTAGTTTGTAGCCGATCGTAAAATTCGTTTGTATCATCCAATCTCCCTTCCTCTGTAGCATAGCATCCTATTATTGTCATTGGTCCTCTAGGTGTTTTATATCTCAGTTTCATTAAGCGTTCATTAATAAATTCATAGTTCTGTATTTTTGTTTTCCATTTTTTCTTCAATAGTATTGCTATTCCTGCCGACGCTCTCTTATTTTGTGGGACTCCACTATATAACATTATATAATCTTCCAACTCTACAGATCCCTTTAATTTCTTTTTTGTTTCTGGGATTATTGCTATATCAATATCTGCTTGTTAAAGTTCTTTCTGTAATTCTTCTTCTTTGTGACATATACCTCTTACATTCCAAACACCTAATTTCAATTCTTCCGATATTCCATGTCTTTTGTCCTTTTTCTGAGCTTGGTTCGTCATAATGTTTATCCGGCCATTTCTGTTTCCTTGAAGAGACTGAGTAGAATTAACTGTCCTCTGGACACGTTACCAGCGTGAAGCAGAGTAAGACTGTTGCTGGGATTGCCAGCTCATAGACTAACAGTCACGTCTATCATATGTATCATCCCCATATGAAGGGCTGCCTCTTCCGCCGCTGTGAATGTCGCCGTTGAGGTCTTCACCCATTAACCCCTGGAGATAGGGTGTTCCAGTATTTAAGCCCCCAGAAACCGGGCTCCTTGTTGGTCCACGGGTCCTTATTACCGTAGTTATTCGGACCACCCCACCATATTTAGTGGGATCCCCCATCCGCCACCAAGGGGACGCGCCCGATAGGGGTTACAAGGTCCCCCACGGGACTGTATATGACATAATTTGAAAAGCCCATGTTAAATTGCTCACAAGTGTCCCAAGAACAAGTCACAAAATTTCATAGTTCTACTCCAAGCAAATCCTGAGAAAACATACACTTCAAATCAGTAATTTAACATTGGTAGGTAAATAGGGCGTGCCAGAGTGCCTTAAATCTAATTCACTGGTGTACTGTATGTGTTTGTGACATTCCTCCCTTTAAATATTCATGTCTGACATCCTGTGTTGTGGAAAGATCGTTTTCACAGTATAAGTCGTTGTTCAGAGATAATCAGCATGCATTTGTGATGGAGAATTTGAAGACTACCTTTGTTGTCCACTGCAATTCTCGGCCAGCTACTAGCAACTGATACTCAAGTGTGATTGGTGAGTACCTAGTAACAATTTTTTTCAAGCTAAGTAAGATATTTTTGTCATATTAAAAGAAATATATTTTTTAGCAAATATTTTCGTATTTTTTGCACATAAAAATAAATATATTAAAAATGTTTAGCAGATATAAAATGTGCTCCTTACTTATCACTAGCTGTGTTAAGAAATTTTAGGCGGTTTTTACAATTCTTTCAGAACTTTCAAAACAATTCCAGGAATCTGTAATTCACTGATTCAATTATCGAAGTTTCTTGCAGTATTGTAGGTTTATAGAGAAATCTACCTGCAACAGAGAAAATTTTCAAAAAAAGTTAATTCTAAATGTTTCATAGAATCCACTCATTCAGGAATAACATTAATTTAATTGCGTCGATCTGCATCATGGGACGCCCACTTTATTTTTGTTCTAAAGTGAGCCAATTTACGGCATTGTAGACCTTAAAACTTCACCATTGTCGATTAAAATTTTAACATTTATTATTCCACATTTCTGAATTTTTTCTAAAAATAAAGGAGCCCATGCAGTGGGAAGGCATCAATGCCGAGAATGACATGCAGCCCATGGAGTGGGACCCTGTAACTAACCCAGTCAAACATCAGGATACCAGATAATGAAGTGGATACCCAATAGAATTAATGATGGTGGACTAAACGTTTCGCCAACAGGGTAAGACATTGCAGCTTTCATTTTCTTTATTAGGTCAAATAATTATTGAATTAGCATGGACTAATACTCCAGCAATATTCCAGGTCTGCATTGCAGTAACAGGAAACTAAGGGATTAAGATTATTTACCTCTAGAAATATAAGGCTTTTGCTTTGAGAAATATTCATGGTTAAATTATTGCATTTTCATAATATTGTGAATTTATTTCAACTCAACAATAGGATTTTATTCTTCCAACAATAATTCCTTTCTACAATTCAGCTTAAACGCTCTCGTCAACAATAGGATTTTCACTCAACACAGTATTCGTTATAGCACTCCACTGACGGCAATGACAATTTACTTGGACTATTACGAACAACAATGAACTGTTAATCTTAACTAATATTTACAAAGCACTATTTACAAATCAGAACTATCAGTTCTCAGTTCACAGTTCTTCTAGCTCAGTCACTCGAGTTCACAGTATCTCGAACCACAGACCTTCAGAGACAGTTCACTGTACTCGAACTCAGGTCCCTCCAACTGCGGTCCACTGCACTCGAACTCATGTCCCTCCAACTGTGGTCCACTGCACTCGAACTCAGGCCTTCGGATGCTGAAACAGTTGCGGACGCACACTCGAGCCGAACTCCGGTACACAAGGCTGGCTTGCTTGCTCTGGCTTACTCACTGACTGGCTGACTAATCAACTGAAACTCTGCCCAAGTTCGAGCGCATTTCTTCTTTTATAGCAAAATCATAGTTGCGAGAAATTTCTACGAGTTCTGGATAGATCGCGATATTTCGACGCGTGTCTCCATTCTCAAATCATCTTGCATGCTGTTGCTCCCCTCCTTCACGGCGCGTAGCCATGCCCCAGGAGGCAGATGCGCGCGCACCCCGCCCAACACAAGGCCGACTTAGCCTCTCCTCCGTCGGTCGTGAGATCGAATCTCACGTGGGCGTCACAATATCTTGAATGGGCAATTCTCCTTAATTCTTGAAATTAGTTTGTGGAGATTTTTTGATAGCTCGCATGTTTGAATGTGTGGAAATATGTAGCTTTTAACGACGACAAAATAGTATGTTCTTCCATATAGAGTTTTGTGTCTTTTTGGGTTTAGGCAACACCAGCTCTTACAAACCACGTACAAAAGTATCAACTACAGATCTACGAGTATGTACAGATACAGAAAAAAATTTGGAGCTCCCTTATTGTATGTTTTGCTTACAACACATTGCGCATGTGCAGTAAACAAGAGCTCCTGTATATATGCTACTTGTAGACAGTCGTGCGAAATTATTGTTGCCTACATACAGTTAGATTCCCATCAAGACTCGCTCCATGAAAGAATTTCGATAAGAGTAAATACTCTGTGCATATGAGAATGCATAGCATTTCTTTTTTTATTACGATTTTGTTGATATGAGCTGTTTGCTCTTTGTAGTGCATTTTCGTGTAACTTCAATGGATCAGTCCTGGAAATGAAAACTGCTGTAACTTTAACTACGCTTTTTCTTGTGTGTACAACAAATACAAAAAGGTGAGAGTAAGATTTTTCCAACATTCTGTTAAATAGTGTAAGATGCACAAATTTACAATATTAATAATAATGAATACTAACACTGGGCAATTCTGCAAACCATAGCCTGTGGAAAGTGTTGTTTGAGCAATAGTTGTGTGCTGTGCTGACCATCATGCAGACTTGCAATATGTAGGCCTACCTGTCTTTAGTATCAATCCAAAGATAAGTGCAGAGCGCATAAAATCTTCACACGCAATTTTTCGTTCAAGTCAAATGTGAACTCTGGTAGACATATTTTCACTCAAGACTCAAGGGGCTTTACCTCATGCATACCTATATGCTCTCCACTCCACAAAAATATAAAGATTGAAGTTAAACCTTTTTTTTTTTTTCAGAATTCTATCAATCATATAATTATTACTTTTAAAATTTTATTCAGTTCACGATTTTTCCTTTGTATTTGTTTTACAACTTCTCTTATCACTGCATAAATTAATAATATTGAAGTGTTAGTTTGTTTAATTTTCATAGAAGTTTAACTTTATCTTGTTCCTGTTTTGCATCTAGGTATTGCACAAACTAAAAATTAATGATTAGTATTTGCGAATTTAAAAATGGTGTCATTCTAATAATCTTATTATTAATGTAGACAGGACTTCATGTTTATTTCTTAGTAATAATGTTAATTTTACATATCTATATTTCAATGACATAACTTTAATTTTAAATCATCCTGGAAGACCAACTTTCTTGGTGTCATGTTCGATAAGTATCTTAGTTATCTTTTCACATTGATAACCTTTGTAATGCTTTAGACTCAATAATGGGGGGCAAAGACTAATTGGGATTTCCCAGTCTCTGATTGGGTCAAAAACCCTGATGGAACTGATATTTAACCCTTGTGGTAAATTTCGGTGAAGTCCGGAGGGCCTAATTAGTCAAATCCACTCTCCTCACCTCCACGTTGGGGCCCCCTGGGATCTTTCAAGATGCGAAAGAGAGAGTGGTGTGCGGATAGCAATGGGAAGCTACCGCATTAATCTACATCCCAAGAAGAATATGATAAAAAATGGCATGATGAGTCTTTCCCTGGTAAAAAACTCCGGACGTAAACTATCCCCCCAATCGGATGTCCGGGTGGGGGATACTGGGGAAGGACAAATTATGCAGCAATACAGTGAAGAGAAGAAAAGAAGATTGAAGAGTACAGCGCGGGATGTGAAGACTCCACAGTTACCAAGTAAGTTAGAAAACATGAAGGAAGCAATGAGAAGAAACAGAGTGGATGCGATGGGAATGTCAGAAGTGAGGTGGGAAAAAGTGATGAGTTGATGAGTGATGAATAGAGCTCGGAAGTTGATGAAATATCATATTTTTTCTTATACATCAGAGATAATGCAGGATGCAATATAAACTCTTTACACTTCAATGTGAACCAATACAATCTACTTTTATTTTACATTTATTTGCATTATTTGGTCTTTTACTGTTTTTAGGAAATGTTCTACTTTTTGTTGCATTATTGCCCTATTCTTTTGAACAGACTTTTTTACGGTGTAATCATAGTCTACATTTCAGAACCTACTGCAGATTGCGTCATGCAGAAATTTGCCTTATGGTTGCAACAACCTTAACTTCTGATCACGTGTGTGATGTGATTGTCCCCCATTCAATCCAACAGAACAAATACTGCAGCCGCAGTGCTCGCAGTTAGTATATTGTATTGTACAAGTAAAGATAGTATTGATAGAGAAAGTGCTGCTTCTATAGCAGTTTCTCAAGGGTTGCTGGCTGATCCTCAAATTAAGGGATGTCAATGTTGAGGTTTTCTCCGCAGTTTTCCCTCAATCCATATAGAGCAAATGTTGTGTCTTTATCGCGCTTGTTCTTGCACTTATTTATTTTATTCAGATTCTAGATAATAATAGCATTTGATGAAGAGTAGTAAATTAACGCATGAGAAAAGATTACTAGCACACGGGTTCAAAAAAGTGAAAAATTACTTCATTATTATTGATTTACTGCATTTGTTAAAAGATTTCAGTATTCTATTAGCGTATAAAATGGACAGTTTCTAATAACATTGTAGGAGGAAGATGACTGTTTGTACAACAAAGATGCACTTATAATACATCACATAAGTATTTTGGCATTATATTTAATGTGTTTGAAATTTGTTCCAATAAACATAACAAGCGTCTTTCGAATACTTCCTCCAATAAAGCATTATACTTAAGTAAACATACAAACGTGGCCAACATGCTGTCAGTGTTAACACTAAACATCATTACACCGTAATAATTATTATAATTTACATACTTCAGAAGAATGCTCTCCAATTGAGACCACATTTCTAATTTCATGTTTGCACTTACCAACTCTGTGATGCAATGAATATCATTTTGATTATTTACACACAATTATTGCACTGATAAATTTTCATATATTTTAATACATCAATATATTTGTGACACACCCTCAAAATTAACCAACAAAAAGTACAGAAACACTGCATTGAGATTAATGATCCGCCTGCTATCTTTTTTAAAGTATCTAATGTTACATAGTTCATCAAACGAATTAATTTTGTCCATTTGCAACCACTTAATTTGTTGCTGCTCAAATCTCTGAATGTACTTCTGCCACTTGTTAGCAGGGTCCATTCTTGTTGAGGAATAAGATTATCTAATTGTTCCCGTAAACCTGGAAATAGTTTTAAGAGACATCTGTTTTAGGACTATTCTTGCTCATTTCCTTCTCTGTCTCTAGAAACATGTACTAGATACAAATCGTTTACTTCAAAGTGTTTAATACACACAACTGAGTGCTTTGTTGGTGTGAAAATATTTCATAGTATACGAGTGCTTCCAGCCACATAACTTATCTTTTCAGTTGGAAATTTGAGAACTGTAATGTAACACACTCACTTAAAGCACTCTAGTAATTGTTGGTACACACAGAAACATAACATTTAGGAGCCATCTGTAAATAAAAGAATATGGATGAATTAATTCAATTTTTTAATAAAAGTCTAAACTTCTTTATTTCAGTTCTCTGAATTTATTTTTCTTAGAGGTTATGCCTATATTAGAAGTAGCCGTTACTACGTGCTTCATCTTTTGATTCCTTTTCAGATTTTACTTTTATGATTGAATTATTGTTAATAGTTTAATTTGGTGATGTACATGTTGTCATGATACTGCCCATCCAAGTGGTTATGTCACACGGTCGTCGAAACAGGGGAAATCATATGACAGTTACTTACTTAACAGGGCCTTTTTCTTTAAATTATTTTAAACAGTTGTATAATATTACGTAAACTTCCAATTCCGTACAGCAAATATTTGCAGAGAAGAACTTAACAGTTCAGTCACTAACCCTTACAGAGAGGACATGAGAAACGAATGGGACAAACTGGGATGAGACATAACCATTCAGCAGGACAGTACCATTTATTCTCTTCATAGTTAACAATCAGTGTATTACGAAGATTTCAGTTCAGAATTACACTGCCTTTTAGCTCGACATGATACAACTGGCAAGCTGGCAAAGCCAATGATGCTAGACGCTGCAGCCCAGACATCGAGCAGTGACCACTTCAAGGAATCCAGCAGACGGTATGCTGAGTGGGAGAAGGAAGTCAGGCTGAAGGAGCTGCGGTATCTGTGGAGAGTGGAGATTCGTCTTTACGAATTGTCTATGTCCTCAGGTACAGTAACTGTTTACATCCTGAAGTAGATGCTCTTTCAGCTATGCACAAGCAGAATCCCAGAGTAGTGCAATCAACTAGTCGGCCACTGTTGTTATTCCATTTCAACATGCTTGGGATAGGAACATTTAAAGTAAAACTCAGTTTAGGCCATGGCCCTTAAAATTAAAAATATTTTATTCTGATTTAGGCTACATTCATTCCCTTTACAAATGTATACGGCAAATAGCAAGCACTGTAATAAAAATGGTGATTTGTCGGCATTTCCAGCGCAAAGGATTGCGGTACTCTGGATATCCACATACTCTGTGAACAAGTTCAGGAGACTTGGATTCTTACTGGTAGGGAATAGGGCATTTATCCAGTGGATTCACTTGTTCAATTTGCCTTAGTTCATAGAACCTGTTCTTAAATGTTTGTAGTTAAAACAAATTAAGTTCTTGACATAAAGGAAGAATATTAGTTTAATATTTTAACACGAAATTATCTAGTTTTTTAATTTGACATTAAATATAATCATATCATATTATTAAATTATTGTTTCTTATCCAAGTGTGCAGGCAGTCAAAACAGAAATACAAAATCGATGGCCCAGCTTGAAAGGGAAACAACTCAAAATTTAAAGTTTAAAGAAACCTGCATTTTGAAGCTTTATGTTGCTGTGAAGAATCAAAGGATCGTTTAACTTAATCCAAATTCAATTAATCATGTTTTATGTATGGTTGAAGCTTTAAACTTCAGTTTTTTCAAAACTTTAAATTTTGAGTTGTTTCTCTTTAGAACTGGCCCGTCGATATTACTATGTTTGCAGGCTTGAAACTGATCTGCAATTACTTTGGCAGTCGTCTACCAATATCCCTTTCTCTTTGAGTGCTAATATCACATACACAATTATGAACCATAATTTATTATTCAAAAACATAATTTAAATAAATAAATAAATAGATTTTCAACTACAAAATACATTATTTAGCACATTTATAAAATAGGGTAAAGGTTGGTAATATCGTGATAGTTGGTATGAGAATTTATTACAATTTTACTTATCGAGACAAAAATCTGTTTTTTGTGACAATGTATTAAGGACAAGTTCATGGACAATTTGCTGCATAAAATCGGTCCTTCTCTCGCTCTGTAAAACCATGATAAGCTATCAAACACAGTATCACGGTATTACTCTTATCACAATATTAACAAGATTTACCCTACTTCGTTTTCCTCTCCTACAATTTGTTATTCCATTTGAATAAAATATATTATTTCCATCTTTTAAAGTATTCACAATTCATAGGGAATGGAATATTTCTCGAATTTTGGAAAAAAAAAATATTTCTCAACATCTGATTATAGTAAATATACATTCTTCAATTCATTTATGCCTGATTTGAACTCTTGAAACATCGCGAAATCCGTATCAAGTCGGGAACGCGATTTTTTAAGCAATTAGCGAATATCTGGGGAAAAAGTGTTGTAAAGACTTTATAAAAACGAACATACCAATTTCCAAGCTCGAAAACGAACAATGTGAAAATGCTGAAAAATTCAATTGAATGCACTGATTTTCCCATTTGAAAATCCCACATTTTGCACTTTGAACTCAACAAAAAATTCCAGTCTTTAACGATTCAGAATGCTTTGCTGGGTCGTTAGTAGTCAATATCATTTAAGCTGTGCTCATGTTTGAATCTAAATCCACACAGCAATCAAGTCTTCAAAGGCTTGTTTTTTAAGGTCCGATGCATGCGAGGTGAGAGACCACACTACACGAGCAATAGTGAGTGGTTTGTAAAGCTAAGAGGTGCGGGGTCAGAAGTGCATTCCACCTTGATTGTCTCAAATTCGGCAATTCTGAGTACGAGGCTTTTACATGAGGTGGGTCCTTCATCTTTCCATGCAAGAAATGTTTATCATCAGAAAGATTGTCAAGGGGTGACAGTACAAAAGTTCATGTCAGTTCACATCATGTTTCAACCAAGCTATCACTGGTGAGCAGTGGCGATTTCTCTTAAGGAGCACAGGAGCAGTGCACCACCTCTTCAAATAACACATATCAATGAGCTGCTGTAGACTATGTGAGCGACATAATTCTTTATTATAATACTATGTAAAAATAACACTGCATGACTGTGTACTGTTCTTGTTGACGCCTGGGACTTACGTTTACCGCTCGACACTTGCGGCACACTGCTCCATTCGAGCATGTGCAGTAGTACTGTTTCTCTGGCAGGCTTTGGAGCATGGGAGGGAGGTTTACAGTGTGCGTAGGAGGGGTTAGGAGCACTTTCAGATGTGTTCTCAAGCTCGTCCCATCATAAATGTTACAATGAATAGTGTGCAAAATCTGTTAAATGTGTAATTTTCTATAAGACCTTTACACGAAAAGATAAAAATAAAGAAGATGGGTAGACCTACACATGAATTAAAATTGTAAGTGACGAAGAACAGTAATAGAGAAGTGACTAGAAAATTCAACATTCGGACTTACGAGAAATGCAATATGCGGCTGCAATATAAAAGACGCTGTATTTTGCTTTCCTTGCCTATTGTTCGACGGCGAACATTTATTGACAAAAATAAGACAAGTACGTTTTATGAATTTTATTTATTTTTCTGTTTGAATTTAGGACTGTGCGTAGTAACTACATAATTTTGATTATCGTTCTGCAGATATGATTGATTTGAAGCACATGAATGAAGGAATTAAAAAACACGATTCTTCAGCTGCACACATCAACATTAATGTTAAATTAGCAGTGTTGGGTCAAACAAACATATAGACGCAATTAGATTCAATTGGATTGTTGAACTTCACAATGATAAAGCTACCAAGAACAGATATGTGCGTGCGGTTTTATGGAGCTTTGAGTTGGCTTTAAGAGGTCACGAAGACGGAAACTCATCTTTAAACGCTAGTATTTTTCTTGGCCTCATCAATTTCAGTTCTGAATTAGACGCACTCTTAAGGAACAATTGGAAAGAGGAACAGTGTTTAAGAGCACGTCAAAAACTATACAGAACGAAGTCCTTCAAGCCATTTTGATGTATGCCATGATGAGATTTCAAAGAAATAAAGAAAGCTGCTGACATTTTAGCAGTTAAGGCTGATGAGACGACACACGTATCGAATGCTTGTGAATGTGTGAACTGTGTTATAAAACACAATATAGCGAAAACAATATTATTTACGGTGAGCTGCAATAGAAATTGAACTCTTTACTTTGCTATTACTGAACCTACATAGGAAACTGATTAACTGCAATTTCTTGACTAACAAAATTATGTAAATCTATACCTACGTAGCATATGCTAATAGTTATGTAGTAGTTAGTACCTATAATAATAATAATAATAATAATAATAATAATAATAATAATAATAATGTCCACACCTGTGGAGTAATGGTCAGCGTGTCTGGCTGCGAAACCAGGTGGCCCGGGTTGAGGTTTTTTCCGGAGTTTTTCGAGCAAATGCTGGGTAACTTGCGGTGCTAGACCCCGGACTCATTTCACCGGCATTATCACCTTCATATCATTCAGACGCTAAATAACCTAGATGTTGATACAGCGTCGTAAAATAACCCAATAAAATGAAAAATAATAATAATAATCATAATCATAATCACAATAAATATTTGTGCACCACCAGAATTATTTATCACCACACGCCACTGCTGGTGAGAGAACAACAGGATGCAGTCGGCAACAGATCGCCTACCAAGAAAATGTTATCTTCTGAGAGAACACTAAGTCTGCCAGAGATACGTACATGATACCGAATCTCTCACAGTCCAACTAGAAACAGTAAGATTAAACATGCAAAATATATTCGATACCCTCAGTCAAGTACTTAGTTATGTCAGTATTTTAGAATCTGACATAAAAGATCTAAAAGAGAACTCTTCACTTAAAAATTACATGTGTTTGCTAGTAGCTAACAGAAATTCTTCCAGTGCCTTGACATGGTAGTGTGGTCCAAAAAACCGAACTTTCAAAAATTCAAATTCTCACAAAGCTAATATCATGCATTAATGTGTAAAACAAGCACAAAAAATTTCATTAAAATATTACCATTTACAAGTCGTTCCAGAGCTGAGAAGTTTATAACGTGTAACATAGTAAAAGAAAAAAGTCAGAGCAGCTTTTTAAGAAGTAGAAAACTCTTATCGGTGTTTGGATAAAAGTTATAGAAGAAACTATTTCTATTCATCTTCGTCAATGTCTCATTGTACTTTCGGAACAGGTTGATAGTGGGTTCTGTCGTGTCATTTACTACTTTCGTCTAAGAGGAGCAATCACGAAGTTCCTTGAAAACCACTCTGTAGGAAGTCTGTGCAGGAAAGATTGAGATTTGATTCTTCCTATTTCAATCTTCAAATAAATAACTGGTTCTTAATGTTACAGGATTCTCCAATTTCAGGTTTTCCAATTTAGCATGGTCTGTAGTCGTTGAGGAGTATCAGGTTTCTGTGGAGGCTGCAAGTTTGTCACTATATTTTCCTTTTTTGCTGGTTAAACGAATTGAGTCCGCAACAGACCACATTATCTGAAGCCTGTTTAGTAAATGATGATGATGATGATGATGATGATGATGATGATGATGATGATGATGATTGTGATGATATTTCTTTTTCTCTGTGGTCACTTGGTCATCAAAAAAGCAACCAGATGCTCAGAGAGAAACCAAAGATGTTGGCAAAATGCCATAATAGCCTATAATTATGCTTTCTTATCTACAGTTTGGTTGAGATATTTCTTATGGAGAGTAAGAAGCTTGATATCATTATATGGACTTTGAATACCAATAGATGCTTTGTTCCACTCTCTAATGTTATCTAGTGTCTCAGCAATGGCTCCAGCTACAAATACTGCTGCACAATCTGGAAGGTTGACTCTATCCAAGCACTGACTACTTTAGGTAACTCGAATATGTTTTTAGGGACACTAGGTGGTGAGGAGGGTACAACTGAAGCAGGTAATAGTGTTGAAAATGAAGATAATGATTCAGATAGTCTATATTCATTCTCGCTATCAGATTCACTAGGTGATTAACATGATTAAGAGGTAGAAGGAAGGTCGTTGCTGTACCTTTCTTGGATATAAATTCACTTCTTCATGTCCACCGAGTTAGCTCTGTGGTAGTGCCTCCAGACTAGCTGGCCTGGGTTCGATTCCCTGCAGGGTCAGAAATTTTCATGTAAAATTTCTACCTCGGGACTAGGAGAGATGGTGGTGCACAACTTCTAATCACTAAATTGTGCACCAATATGCCTGGGTTAAATCCCAAATCTCTCCACAGTGCATATGAAAAGAAGGCATAGGGCAAATTAGGGTCTGTTGGACAGTCAGGCATGTTGGACACTTTGCGCTTTAACGTGTTACCTCACCACTTGTGGACACCACATTCTGCTAGAAGTCAATGACGGAAGTAGCCCCACCTGTGGCTACTTCCGTTGTTGTCCAACAGACTCTAATTTACCCTATGTCACTGTTGATAGTGATTCGTCTGTCGGATGGGGACGTTAAGCCTGGCACGGAACAAATCTGTGATAAAAATTAATAATAAGATAGGAAAATAGAACAATTAGATACTTGGAGTATTGACAGTCTACTGAAGATATCACTCTCTTCTCCACCAAAGTATGCAGGATAATTTCCTCTTCATCCTTAACTTCCTTTCCCAAAAGTGACAAACAGGCAAAGAGATTCATTGGACACAACATGCGTTCAGCAACTAATCCACTGAATCCTCAGTGTGAGAAACCACAAGCCTCGCACATCATTGTGAAGATGGTACAAAGTGCCAGCTTGCACCTTACATGCATCTATTCTTAAAACCAATCCTGTACTACGGTGGTAGAGGTATGTGTGAGAAAAGTAAAATTGGTTCCATTGACTGATGTTTCGAAAGTTGTAAATGCTTAGTACATCACCCCTACTTCTTAGGAAAGCCATACTGTATTTTTGGTCCACGAAAAGTACTAGTCATTTATGCAAAGACTCAATCCTGCCACTTTCTGCAATGACATATTATATTTTCCCTGGACCAAAGATACAATACGGCGTTGCTAGAAGTGGCAGTGATATGCTGAACATGTTAAATTAACTTGATGTAACAGTATGTGGTATAAGTGTGTATGCAGATGCATCTTCGGATACTATAGTATTTCCTTTAAGTCCTTATGTGTAGCACAGGGCTACAACAAACAAGTGCTACTTTTTCCTATTTCTGGCTGGGGCATTTTGGGTTAATTCAAACAATATGTCAATGTGAGCAACTATTGAAAGCTAGTTAGTTGGTGTTGTTCTGTGGACTTCTTACTCTTTATCTACCGTTATTGTGTTGGAGATAAGAACGTTGGGAGAAAGTAAAAAAGATTCTGCGCATGCATAGAACAGCACTTGACCCACGCTGCCGCATTTCCAGGAAACATCAGTCGTTTCTAAATAAGGAACACCTAAACGCATGTATTTCCTGCTTCTATTGTTTTTATTTAATTTGTGTATATAGTATAATGCTGTATATTGTACTGTATTTGTGCATATAATAGTATAGTAGATAGGACAATGTCTGTGATATGATGTGTCTGTAGTGAGGCAACCCTCTGCTACTGAGCGCACAGATGAAGTGTCAGAAATCTACTCCCATTCTTTGTGACGTGAGTCAGCATTTTAAATTACGCAAGAACATGTTCAATTGCAGTTTTCCTTTATTTGTAGCTGTTTATTATTATGTCATTTAATATTTTTAAATTTGCGGTCATTAACGGTGAGAACCGGTTGTTAAAAAATTAGAATGACACCACTGGATATATCAATGGATCTGCACGTGCGATTACTGGAGTTGCGTTGTTTTAACCTTATGACCAGAGATTTCAACATTGACTACGAAGCTGAACAAGCATGTCCATGAGCCAAAGTTTTAATATTATAATTTCAAGTTATCATAATACACACTTCTTATTAGGAATTTTATACAATACAGGTCATTATGCAATGCAAAAAAGAGAGAGGGACTGACTTTATTTAGAAATAGACCTATGTAGATAAATTAACGTGGAACAACCTCAAGTGAAGTATTCATATCATGAAATAATGTTATTTAATTATTATGTCTATTTACAATCCCCTTCTAGTTACTTTCTTCTCACTGCGTATGGGAGGTAACTCGGGCATGGAGTTCTACCTTGTTGGCCCCAAAGCACCTTCATTGCATGTAAAGACGACATCTTTACACTTATAACTTTCCTCCAAAACATGACAGTGTTCCCTCACATTCTTCACCACTTAACTGTAGGAACGAGCAAAGAATAAACACTTAGCTCAGTTGCCAATTCTTGAAGTCATTGTCATATTTTATTTCTGCCACGCGCATAAGAGTTGAGGAGAAAATGGGAGTTTATGAGGATTTACCAATTCTAGGAAGAAAGGCTGTCATGTTTGGAGCAAGGCATGCCCTCACCATTATTACAATCTATAAAGCGTCACATTCCAGTACAGTGTCCCGAAATTTTCGCATTGTTTACATTGTGTGAATACTGGGTGAAAGAGTTAGTGACAAAATTTTCTCTGGAGAACTTTTAATTGCACAACTAAACAACACGTGCAACATAGCATATCTTAGTAGTCTACTGTAGTGTAACGTTTATTGTTATAATTGCAACTAATAAACAATAAAATTACAAAACTTGGATAATCAATAAAAAAACCGAGCGACTTCGCACAAATGGTAGTGTTTGAGCCTCGTATTTGGAAGGTCCTGGGTTCAAACCCTTTGGTCAGCCAATCTGATTGAGGTTTTTTTCTGGTTTCCCTCAGTCACGAAGGCACATGCTGGATTGGAAATTTACATACCATGATTCATGATCTCCTTAATCACCAATATCATAAACATTAAAACAAAATCTAAATCAGTTTTACATGAACATAAGCGATCTATAACAGACGACAATAAAAACAGAGTCAGAACAAAAGTACACGACCTACTGATATAGCCAAAGATTCTAACACGTGATATGACCACAGATGTTAAAGTGTGTATAAATAAACTTCACAAAATAAATTGCCAACTGGAAATAAGTAAAACAGAGAAAAGGTGGTTACGGATTTTGTAGGTCAGGCTGGACAAATTTAATTTCAGTTAAAACTAATCACTAGTCAACAAAATTTAAACTTTTGTCTGTTAAAAGGGAAACAATGGGTGATTCTAAGTGACTTTTTTATGCTGATTTCAAATCTTTTTACAGACCTTTTCCATCACCCAGAGTTTTAGAGTAATCACATGAAAAACATTTTTCGTGTCTATACATTATAGCAGAGCGGGTAGAAGAGAAAGTGACGTTACTTCCTCTAGTTCAGTGATTCGTCGCCAAGTGGCGCTAGCTCTGTCTTCCGTTAACAGTTTCAGGATCACTATTTGAGCGAATGCAAAAGGTTTTTAAAAATAACCCATTAGATAAGAATGTATTGTAGAGTACTTTGTTACAATATTTTACTTGTTTAAAAATGTAATATTACTACATTAATAAATTGTGAGTTACACAACACAACCCTGAATAGTAAATATAATAATTAACCGAAAAATGGAACATTGTGCTGGCTTCAGCCAGAAATACGCAAGAAAAGTGCAGCATCACAAAACTAACATTTTTATGGCATTATAAAGTACGCATTGACATGAAATGATTGTTTTTTATACATAAGAAAGAATGTAATAAAATAAAGGAGACACTTTATTTTCACCAATAGTTTTTATCTACTATTTAGTCATTAGTTGCGGTTGTATCTGGTTTATACATAATTCAGAGAAACAAGAAATATTACTGCAATTTACGCTCATAAATTAAGCTTCGATATTATATCTATACTAATAAGTTTTGATCTTTTAAAATACCTAGGTTATTTTGTGTTTTGTAAAATTAAAACAATTTAGTTCATAAGCTCTTCTAACTAAAGGAGTAAAATTTCGCCTCTCCAGTTTTAAAGTGAGCTCACCACACATGTAACAGAAATTGTTTCTATCATTAAGACACTTTCGAGACATGTTTCTTATAACTAAACACTTTATAATGCACTATTAGGTACGATATATACACTTCTATCACAATTCAATTGACAACGGAAGACAGCACAGGATTAACTTCTTTCTTTAAAGAAAGCGTCTATTCATCTGGGAACTTTACCTTATAATCACAGCTTTCTGAGGGAAATGCCATTGTTGTTATTCGTGAATTCACAGGCAACAATCACCAACAATAAGTCAATTGTTGACACAATGGAATGAAATATAAATGTAAAATACTCCTTCTAATGAGCATGTCATATACCACAAATGCTAATAAACGGGAAAAAAATTATTTTCAAAATTAAAAAAAAAATGGTGGGTGATGGAAAATTTCTGACTTCATTTTTGGAATCAGCAGATGGCAATATATAAGAAATACCCGAAATTATATATTTAACAAAACCATTGACCAGTGGACCTCAGAATGGCTCGAAATTAACACAGGAGTAAAACGGCATTGCAGTCTCCCTTCCTTCTGTTTATAATGCACATGAACGAAATAATCTTCAGGAATTGAAACAAATGCGACATGATCAGTTCCAGATAAACAAATTTAAAAATAGGGTCATTGATATTGCAGATAACCGGCTTTTAATATCATCTGCAGAAAATTATTTACAATACCCTATACATAATTTAAACATCATTGCAAAAAATATAACATGGAAATAAATACAGGGAAAAAAAAAAAACAAAGTTATGCCCTTCTGGTGAAAATACCCTGTCCCTAGTAAAATATGTTTGGATAGCAAAATTTTAGAATGAGTTAATGATTTTACATTATCTTGGCTACAAATTAATATTTGATAATGATTTGGATAGTCTATAATAAGCAAAATTGTAAAATACACCAAAACTATGGAAATAATAAACAGGATAATGAAACCTTCCCTGATACAGAAAAGCACTAGAATACGCCTTTAACAAACCTTGTACTCTGTTATGGTAGTGAGGCATGGATATTAAGGTGGATGGATGAAAGCATGAGATTTATGCGAAGAGCATAATTACAAAATGGGACCATAAACGCAAATACGACGTAATGGAAGAACTCAGTCTGGAATCATTATTCTACAATCAGAACTGGATGAGCCATTTGCAATGTATGAGATCCCACATAATTCCAAAAGCTATGCTTCACTATCAACCACATGGGAAAAGATCTCTGGGACGTCCGATAAAGAGTTGGGGAGAAAATTTCTCTTTATTATGAGATTGTAATAGTTCACATGGCCTAATACTTGTATAGATCCCACTTGATGATGATGATGATGATGATGATGATGATGATGATGATGATGATGATGATGAAGTCAGGTACGTAGAGGTGTTTTGGAATGCTTCTTGCTGCACAATAGCAAAATGGAACAAAAATATGGTGTGGTTGTTTTGGTTTTCCCACACCCACACTGCATATGCAAGGAATTTCCCGCCATCGAGTACAGTTAAGGGAAAATTATTATGTGCTGACAAACAAATTCTGAATGTTATTGCTTTTAGAAAATATGCTAATATGGGGCTTTATGCCACAAAATACTGAAAATATGCTACATTACATGCTCAGTAGTCCATTATATACAAGAAAGCTTGAAATGTGCGAAAATATGTGCAGTTAATTTTGAATATTCGTTATTACATCCATTCAAAACATGTATAAAATAATTTTCTATGACTTGCAAATGGACATTAAAAATATGAAGTTCCATATGAATCCTCGCCCTATTAATATGCCATTCACTGCAAGCCAGTGAATGCAATGACACATGCTTAACCACCATGTTTATTTTGTTTCTTGCAGATGGCATCCCAGCTTACATGCAAGTGCCAGATATCGAGCTAGAGCCCATGCCAGCTGCCATGCTAGCTGCCATAGAAGCCAGCAACCAAAATCCCATGCCAGCCATGATAGATCCTATGCAACCTGCCATGCTAGCCGCCATAGAAGCCAGCAAGAAAAATCCCATGCCAGCCATGATAGATCCTATGCAACCTGCCATGCTAGCTGCCATAGAAGCCAGCAAGAAAAATCCCATGCCAGCCATGGTAGATCCTATGCAACCTGCCATGCTAGCTGCCATAGAAGCCAGCAAGAAAAATCCCATGCCAGCCATGATAGATCCTATGCAACCTGCCATGCTAGCTGCCATAGAAGCCAGCAAGAAAAATCCCATGCCAGCCATGATAGATCCTATGCAACCTGCCATGCTAGCTGCCATAGAAGCCAGCAAGAAAAATCCCATGCCAGCCATGATAGATCCTATGCAACCTGCCATGCTAGCTGCCATAGAAGCCAGCAAGAAAAATCCCATGCCAGCCATGATAGATCCTATGCAACCTGCCATGCTAGCTGCCATAGAAGCCAGCAAGAAAAATCCCATGCCAGCCATGATAGATCCTATGCAACCTGCCATGCTAGCTGCCATAGAAGCCAGCAAGAAAAATCCCATGCCAGCCATGATAGATCCTATGCAACCTGCCATGCTAGCTGCCATAGAAGCCAGCAAGAAAAATCCCATGCCAGCCATGATAGATCCTATGCAACCTGCCATGCTAGCTGCCATAGAAGCCAGCAAGAAAAATCCCATGCCAGCCATGATAGATCCTATGCAACCTGCCATGCTAGCTGCCATAGAAGCCAGCAAGCAAAATCCCATGCCAGATCCCATGATCGATCCTATGCAACCTGCCATGTTAGCTGCCATAGAAGCCGGCAAGCAAAATCTCATGCCAGATCCCATGATAGATCCTATGCCGGCACCTTCATTGGAACGTCTACCAGCAGAACAAGATGAGGAAAGAAGAACGAAGGGTTGCTGCTGGCCCCGTTTACGATATGTATTTCGTAGGCTTCGTCGTCTTTTTCGGCGTAAGAAGTTATAAATTTTATGTCTAAGAGCCATTTCCAGATAGATCGCCCTTAGCGTGTTCCTATGTTTCCCTGACCATTTGTTCATAGTCAAGCAATTCTGTTAGAATAATTTTAGATTATGTGCACTCCTTAATGTTACCAACTATTAAAACTTTCATTTTGTTTGGCGGCCTTATTCTTTATGTGCTAAAAATATGTCTGATATCATGCTCCGTTCCTTGCTTGCACCCAATGAACAGTGAAAGATAATATCATATTAACAATATATCAGGTCTATTTGCTTACCTTAGGACAATGTTTCTCAACTGATGGCTTGCGTTCTCCTGGGTAGCCTATACTTGAACAGTGAAGTGATAGGTCCAGTTTTCTTTGTCCATAATAAAGGCGCTTAATTTAACACTTTATATATTACTAATATTCATTGAGTTAATCTGTGCATTACATGTTAGGAACATTGTATGATTATGTTCATGATTGTTTAATAGTAACTTTTTAATGAATGTCACGTGTTAAAGTAACTTCACTGTTTATTATATTTATTACGGGAGCACTTAATAAATAATAAAATGAGTGAGCACATACACAATACAGTCTTAGAAAATACTTTAGTAGGGTAAAGAATGTTCATTGATCACTGTCACTAATATTGGTATTGTCCTCCACTTCGAAAGTTGTGACTGCGCTTGCAGTAGGCCCACTTATGAGCCATCCCTTGTTTCAGAACTCTACAGGTTTATGACTTCCACAGGTAGGATCCTTTTTTTTGTCTTTTGTTCGGTACTGTTGGTGGAGGGATGTTATAAATGGATCAGAGGTGGCAAGCAGTTGATGGAATATTGCTTCTTGGGCTTCTTGTGGCATTTGTCCAATTGGAAGTAATGCCTCGGAAATAATAGCAGAACCATGAATGAGTATTTTGTGTACAGTCACAGGCATGGGATATCAAGAGTACAGTGAGACAAATAGTCTGGCAGTCTCGGTTGCATATTTTTCAAATTCATTTGTGTTTATTTCAAATCCACAGGATGTGGTCTTAAGTATAATTCCACATCTGTGGATGAAATTCCTGTCAATGCCAGTTATTTCTGGACTTACTTCTTCATTATCAAAAAATTGTCTGGCAGTGTTGCCATTGTTTGTGTTTCCGCTTCCACCTGGCTTGGTTTGGTCTAGCAAGAGCCCTAATTCAGAACGGAATTTACTTTGGATTTCTTTCTTGCGAGTGGCCACACCTTCTTTCAATTTCTTGCTTCTCACTTGCCAAACTTAAAATGCTAAATGGTAGGAAAGATAGAGGAAACACTCGAAGAAGCGAATCCAGCCATGCAAAGTTGACAAGCCAAATTTAAAAGTAGATGTGTCAACTTTCTTCTTGCTTATGCCATCTAACTGGTTCATTTCTTTCAGTGTTGCCCCGCAGATGTAATACCTTTGGGTTGATAAAGTTGACGTCACAGCATTACAAATTTTGCCATCTATCATGATTAGTACCATTTCATGGTTGGTTTCTAGCTCGTTTCCAAACAAACTAATGTGAGTGGAACTGAGGGCACATATCTGTTCTTCAATGTAAGCTACTTCTTCCTTAGAAGGTTTAGCAGTCTCTTTTGGAAATTGTACCCTTATGGGCCGACAGTACAATGTTGAAGATGATCGAGGATTTTGCCAATCAATAATTTTTTCTCCATTTTCGTTTGAAGAATAAAGCTGCAAAGCGACCATAGACATGAAGAAAATATCAGAGTCAGAAAACCCCTCCGCCCTTTGTTTGTAGAGTGAATGTCCACTACTGCGATCACAGCCCCACTTTGAAAGTAATGTCATAGATACTTTTTCGTCTTCCATAATCTCAATTACTAGTTATTGTGAGCTCAGAATTTGGCTAGCTGTATGATTCAGTAAATCGTGAGTTTTACTTCTGCAAGGAATTCTGTGACCGTTACAGTTTCAGGATAACAGCTTTTCTTTGCATTTAAAATCCTTTTATATGATGGATATATATCTGCATTTTGATCTTTGGCACCTCGTCTCATAATATTGTACTGGTATGTTGTAAAATCTGCCTTCAGGAAAAGCGCCAACACTTCTTCTTCATCATAGCGTCTTGCAACAGAGCTGCTAGTTGATGCCAACGTCCAGGTTTTTCTGATTTTGAAAGCTCTAGTAGATGTTTTATTCATCTCCTCTAAAAACTTAGCATGGTCTTCACTGCCAGACTCGTGATACTTCATTTTTGCGCGAATGTTAAACTTTCTGCACTCTCTGCAGATTTTCTTACATTTTCAGTTTTTCTATGCTTAGACCTACTACTGCTCCCCCCAAACTCTGCTTGTGGTCTTCCTCTTTTCTGTAGAGTTGGTTTCACAGCATTTAAACCACATACAAACTCTATATCTAACCACTGCTCATTGTTTTTAAAAAACCTACCACTCATTTTGTCCGATTTATTGAGTCTGTGAAACAATTTACTGCAAAAACGAGAAACATATCTTTCTAACAATTAAATTTGATCATAGTAATCTTCCATACCGATTTTTGTAATAAGAAACTGCAATACCGGTACTACATCTTTCTGTTTCTCAAGATAGCTTTATTCCTTCTGTAAGATATCAAACAATTCCTTCCTTTTGCAATGGTACTCCATTTTGAAACCAAAATAAATGACGAAAAATTTGTTATTTTTAACTTTTATAACTATTCGATAGCCAAACTGAACATAGTTTTGCTTTAGAGAAAAAATTAACTAATACTGAGAATATTCGTATTTTAGACTTTAATTTGAAATACGCCAATAAATATATTTATCAAAATCTTATCAAAAAGGGCAAGTATGGGCAGTTTTATCTTTCGACATCATTATGGAAACATATCAGACTACCCATTAGTCAAGGAAATAATATGGGGTAACGTGAGTCAATTTTTGTTGGACTGCATAGAGACCGAACTTAAGGAATCACAAAATAAAATTGTACGTAATATGGTTACGTGTCCTCAACCAAGCATTATATACTTAATCTTTATAATAATAACAACATACTCTTAATTCACAAACATAACTCTAACAATCTATAATAACACTTACCTGAAAATCAACCATAGAAGCACAAAAAATAATAATTGAAATTCTGATTTAAAAAACACAACCACAACACAGCAAAAACGACACTTCATGCACTTGCTTGAAAGGTTCGAATACAACTGCGTAGAATTAGACCTGCTACGAAGGTGGCTGTTTTATGACCACCAGACCTTGGAGATAGTTGGGGTATATTGTAAACACCATAAAACTAAAAATGGAAAAATCATTTTTGGTCAGCGTTTGAGTCTTTTGGAAACACTTTGCAATGTGGCGACAATTAAGCTTTGTAGTCACATTTTACATTTATTTTATTTCTTTTTAGTAGGTTATTTTGCGATGCTGTATCAACATCTTAGGTTATTTAGCATCTAAATATAGTATAGTATTAGTATAGTATAAGTATAGTATAAGTACAGTATAGTATAAGTATAGTATGGTATAGTATAAGTATAGTATAGTATGGTATAGTATAAGTATAGTATAGTATAAATATAGTATGGTATAGTATAAGTATAGTATAGTATCAGTATAGTATAGTATAAGTATAGTATAGTATAAGTGTAGTATAGTATAGTACAAGTATAGTATAGTATAAGTATAAGTATAGTATAGTATAAATATAGTGTAAGTATAGTATAGTATAGTATAAGTATAATATAAGTATAGTATAGTACAAGTATAGTATAAGTATAGTATAGTATAAGTACAGTATAGTATAGTATAGTATAAGAATAGTACAGTATAATATAGTATAGTATAGTATAAGTATAGTATTGGTATAGTATAGTATAAGTATATTATAGTATAGTATACGTATAGTATAGTATACGTATAGTATAGTATAGTATAAATATAGTATAGTATAGTATAGTATAAGTATAGTATAAGTATAGTATAGTATAAGTATAGTATAAGTATAGTTTAGTATAAGTATAGTATAAGTATAGTATAGTATAAATATAGTATGAGTATAGTATAAGCATTGTATAAGCATATTATAGTATAGTATAAGTATAGTATAGTACAATTATAGTATAGTATAGTATAGTATAAGTATAGTATAGTATAATATAGTATAGTATATAGTATTGTATAAGTATAGTATAAGTATAGTATAGTAGAGTATACGTATAGTATAGTGTAGTATAAGTATAATACAGTATAGTATTAGTATAGTATAGTATAGTACAGTATAAGTATAGTATAAGTATAGTATAGTATAGTATGGTATAAGTATAGTATAGTATAAGTATAGTGTAAGTATAGTATAGTATAAGTATAGTAAAGTATAGTATAGTATAAGTATAGTATTGTATAAGTATAGTATATATTGTATAGTATAGTATAAGTATAGTATAGTATAATATAGTAGAGTATAGTATAAGTACAGTATAGTATAGTAAAAGTATAATATAGTATAAGTATAGTATTATTATAGTAAAGTATAAGTATAGCATAGTATAAATATTATACAGTACTGCATACGTATAGTATAGTATAAGTATAATATAGTATAAGCGTAGTATAGTATTGTATAGTATAAGTATAGTATAGTATAAGTATAGTGTAGTATAGTATAGTATTGTATAGTATAAGTATAGTATAGTATAGTGTAGTATTAGTATAGTGTAGTATAAGTATAGTATAGTATAAATATAGTATAGTATAGTATAATTATAGTATAGTATAAGTATAGTATAGTATAAATATAGTATAGTATAAGTATAGTATAGTATAAGTATAGTATAGTATAAGTATAGTATAGTATAAGTATATAGTATAGTATAGTATAAGGATAGTAGAAGTATAGTATTGTATAAATATAGTATAGTATAAGTATAGTATAGTATAGTATAATTAGTATAAGTATAGTATAGTAGAGTTTAGTATAGTATAAGTATAGTATAGTATAGTATAAGTATATTATGAGTATAGTATAGTATAAGCATTGTATAAGCATAGTATAGTATAGTATAAGTATAGTATAGTATAATTATAGTATAGTATAGTATAGTATAAGTATAGTATAGTGTAATATAGTATAGTATAGTATAGTATTGTATAATACAGTATAGTATAGTATAAGTATAGTCTAGTATAAGTATAGTATAGTATATTATAAGTATAGTATAAGTATAGTATAGTATAAGTATAGTATAGTATATTATAAGTATAGTATAGTATAATATAAGTATAGTCTAGTATAAGTATAGTATAGTATAGTATAGTATAGTGTAGTATAGTATAGTATAGTATAAGTATAGTACAGTATAGTATTAGTATAGTATAGTATAGTACAGTATAAATATAGTATAAGTACAGTATAGTATAGTATAATATAAGTATGGTATAAGTATAGCATAGTATAGTGTAAGTATAGTATAGTATAGTATAAGTAGAGTATAGTATAAGTATAGTATAGTATAGTATAGTCTAGTATAGGTATAATATAGTATAGTGTAATATAATATAGTATAGTATCAGTACAGTATAGTATAGTAAATGTATAGTATAGTATAGTATAAGTATAGTATTAGTATAGTAGAGTATAAATATAGTATAGTATAGTATAGTATAAATATTATAAAGTATAGTATAAGTATAGTATAGTATAAATATTATATAGTATAGCATAAGTATAGTATAGTATAAGTGTAGTATAGTATAGTATAGTATAAGTATAGTGTAGTATAGTACGGTATAGTATAGTATAAGTATAGTATAGTATAGTAGAGTATAGTATAGTGTAGTATTAGTATAGTATAAGTATAATATAGTATAGTATAGTATAATATAGTATAGTATAGTATAAGTATAGTATAGTATAAATATAGTATAGTATAAGTATAGTATAGTCTAGTATAGGTATAATATAGTATAGTATAATATAATATAGTATAGTATCAGTACAGTATAGTATAGTAAAAGTATAGTATAGTATGAGTATAGTATAGTATAAGTATAGTATTAGTATAGTAGAGTATAAATATAGTATAGTATAGTATAGTATAAATATTATAAAGTATAGTATTAGTATAGTATAGTATAAATATTATATAGTATAGCATAAGTATAGTATAGTATAAGTGTAGTATAGTATAGTATAGTATAGTATAGTATAGTATAAGTACAGAATAGTATAGTATAAGTATAGTGTAGTATAGTACGGTGTAGTATAGTATAAGTATAGTATAGTATAGTAGAGTATAGTATAGTATAAGTATAGTGTAGTATTAGTATAGTATAAGTATAGTATAGTATAGTATAAGTATAGTATAGTATAAATATAGTATAGTATAAGTATAGTATAGTATAAATATAGTATAGTATAAGTATAGTATAGTATAAGTATAGTATAGTATAGTATAAGTATATATTATGGTATAGTATAGTATAAGGATAGTATAAGTATAGTATTGTATAAGTATAGTATAGTATAAGTATAGTATAGTATAAGTATGGTATAGTATAAGTATAGTATAAGTATAGAATAGTATAGTATAGTATAAGTACAGTATAGTATAGTATAAGTATATAGTATTGTATAGTATAAGTATAGTATTGTATAAGTATAGTATAGTATAACTATAGTATAAGTATAGTTTAGTATAAGTATAGTGTAGTATAAGTATAGTATAGTATAAGTATAGTATAGTATAAGTATGGAATAGTATAGTCTACTATAAGTACATTATAGTATAGTATAATATAGTATAGTATAGTATAAGTATAATATTAGTATAGTAAGTATAGTATAGTATAAATATAGTATAGTATAAGTATAGTATAGTATAGTGTAAGTATAGTATAGTATAGTATAGTGTAGTATAGTAAAGTATAGTATAAGTATAGTATAGTATAAGTATAGTGTAAGTGTAGTATAGTAGTGTATAGTATAAGTATAGTGTAATTATAGTATAGTATAGTATAAGTATAGTATAAGTATAGTTTGAGTATAGTATAGTATAGTATAAGCATAGTATAAGTATAGTATAATATAAGTATAATATAAGTATAGCATAGTATAGGTATAGTATGATGTAAGTATAGTATAGTATAGTATAGCATAGTATAATATAAGTATAGTATAGTAGAGTTTAGTATAGTATAAGTATAGTATAGTATAAGTATAGTACAGTATAGTAAATGATAAATATAGTATAGTATAAGTATAGTATAGTATAGTATACAATAAGTATAGTATAGTATAAGTATAGTAAAAGTATACTATAGTATTGTATAGTATGTTATAAGTGTAGTGTAGTATAGTCTAGTATAGATATGTTATAGTATAGTATAGTATAAGTATAGTATAGTATAGTATAAGTATAGGACAGTATAGTATAAGTCTAGTATATTATAAGTATAGTACAGTATAGTTTAGTATAGGTGTGGTATAGTATAGTATAGTATAGTATAAGTACAGTATAATATAGTATAGTATAAGTATAGTATAGTATAAGTATAGTAATAGTATAGTATAGTATAGTCTAGTATAGTATAGTGTAGTATAGTTCAGTATAAGTATAGTACAGTATAGTATAAGTATAGTATAGTATAGTATAGTACAGTATAAATATAGTGTAAATATAGTATAGTATGGTATAGTATAATTATAGTATAGTATAAGTATATAGTATAGTATAGTATAAGTATAGTATAGTATAAATATAGTATAAGTATAGTATAGTATAAGTAAGGTATAGTATAAGTACAGTATATTATAAGTATAGTATAGTATAAGTACAGTATAGTATAGTATAGTATAGTATAGTATAAGAATAGGACAGTATAATATAGTATAGTATATTATAAGTATAGTATTGGTATAGTATAGCATAGTATAAATATAGTGTAAGTATAGTAAAGTATAAGTGTATTATAGTATAGTATACGTATAGTATAGTATAAATGTAGTATAGTATAGTATAGTATAGTATAAGTATAGTATAATATAGTTAGTATAAGTATAGTATAAGTATGGTATAATATAGTATTAGTATAGTATGAGTATAGTATAAGCATTTTATAAGCATATTATAGTAGAGTATAAGTATAGTATAGTACAATTATAGTATAGTATAGTATAGTATAAGTATGGTATAGTATAATATAGTATAGTATAAGTATAGTATAGTATAGTATAGTTTAAGTATAGTATTGTATAAGTACAGTATATATTGTATAGTATAGTATAGTCTAGTATAAGTATGGTATAGTATAGTATAATATAGTAGAGTATAGTATAAGTACAGTATAGTATAGTAAAAGTATAGTATAGTATGAGTATAATATGGTATAAGTATAGTATTATTATAGTAAAGTATAAGTATAGTATAGTATAAATATTATATAGTATAGCATAAGTATAGTATAGTATAAGCGTAGTATAGTATTGTATAGTATAAGTATAGTATAGTGTAGTATAAGTATAGTGTAGTATAGTATAGTATTGTATAGTATAAGTATAGTATAGTATAGTGTAGTATTAGTATAGTATAGTATAAATATAGTATAGTATAGTATAAGTATAGTATAGTATAGGTATAGTATAGTATAAATATAGTATAATATAAGTATAGTATAGTATAAGTATAGTATAGTATAAGTATATAGTATAGTATAGTATAGTATAAGGATAGTATTAGTATAGTATAGTATAAGTATAGTATAGTTAGTATAAGTATAGTATAGTAGAGTTTAGTATAGTATAAGTATAGTATAGTATAGTATTATAGTATAAGTTTAGTATAGTATAGTATAAGTATAGTATGAGTATAGTATAGTATAGTATAAGCTTTGTATAAGCATAGTATAGTATAGTATAAGTATGGTATAATATAATTATAGTATAGTATAGTATAGTATAAGTATAGTATAGTATATTATAAGTATAGTATAAGTATAGTATAGTATATTATAAGTATAGTATAAATATAGTATAGTATAGTATAATATAAGTATAGTATAGTATAGTATAGTGTAGTATAGTATAGTATAAGTATAGTATAAGTATAGTATAGTATATTATAAGTATAAGTATAGTATAGTATAAGTATAGTATAAATATAGTATAGTATAGTATAATATAAGTATAGTATAGTATAAGTATAGTATAGTATATTATAAGTATAGTATAAGTATAGTATAGTATAAGTATAGTATAGTATATTATAAGTATAGTATAAATATAGTATAGTATAATATAAGTATAGTATAGTATAAGTATAGTATAGTATAGTCTAGTATAGTATAGTATAGTATAGTGTAGTGTAGTATAGTATAGTATAAGTATAGTACAATATAGTATTAGTATAGTATAGTACAGTATAAGTGTAGTATAAGTACAGTATAGTATAATATAAGTATAGTATAAGTATAGCATAGTATAGTATAAGTATAGTGTAAGTATAGTATAGTATAGTATAGTATAAGTAGAGTATAGTATAAGTATAGTATAAGTATAGCATAGTATTGTATAGTATAGTATAAGTATAGTATAGTCTAGTATAGGTATAGTATAGTACAGTATAATATAGTATAGTAAAAGTACAGTATAGCATAGTAAAAGTATAGTATAGTATGAGTATAGTATAAGTGTAGTATTAGTATAGTAAAGTACAAATATAGTATAGTATAGTATAGTATAGTATAAATATTATAAAGTATAGTATAAGTATAGTATAGTATAAATATTATATAGTATAGCATAAGTATAGTATAGTATAAGTGTAGTATAGTATAGTATAAGTACAGAATAGTATAGTGTAAGTATAGTGTAGTATAGTAAGGTATAGTATATGCATAGTATAGTATAAGTAATGTATAGTATAGTATAGTGTAAGTATAGTATAGTATGGTATAAGTATAGTGTAAGTATAGTATATTATAGTATAAGTATAGTATAGTATATATAAGGATAAGTAACTAGAGGGAAAATGACCAAATGCAGGATAACTATCGGTGCCGGACCCCAGACTCATTTTATCGGCATTATCAACTTCATCTCACTTAGATGCTAAATAACCTAAGATGTTGATACAGCATCGCAAAATAACCTACTAAAAAGAAATAAAATAAATGTAAAATGTGACTACAATGTTTAATTGTCGCCACATTGCACAGTGTTTCCAAGAGACTCAAACGCTGACCGAAAATGATTTTTCCATTTTTAGTTTTATGGTGTTTACAATATACCGCAACTATCTTCAAGGTCTGGTGGTCATAAAACAGCCACCCTCGTAGCAGGTCTAATTCTACGTAGTTGTATTCGAACCTTTCAAGCAAGTGCATGAAGTGTCGTTTTTGCTGTGTTGTGGTTGTGTTTTTTAAATCAGAATTTCAATTATTATTTTTTGTGCTTCTGTGGTTGATTTTCAGGTAAATGTTATTATAGATTGTTAGAGTTATGTTTTTGAATTAAGAGTACATTGTTATTATTATAATGATTAAGTATATTATGCTTGGTTGAGGACACATAACGATATTAAGTACAATTTTATTTTGTGATTCCTTAAGTTCGGTCTTTATGCAGACAAACAAAAATTGACTCTAGTTGCCCCATATTATTTCCTTGAATAATGGGTAGTCTGATATGTTTCCTTAATGATATCGAAAGGTAATACTGCCCATACTTGCCCCTTTACTTGTCGTTTCATTGTAAAAACCAATAGAAAGCAGCAACAATTTATAGTAGTGGTAGCAGCAGCAGTAGCAGTAACAGTAGTAGCAGCAGTAGCAGTAACAGTAGTAACAGCAGTAGCAGTAGCAGTAGTAGCAGTAACAGTAGTAGCAGCAGTAGCAGTAACAGTAGTAGCAGCAGTAGCAGTAACAGTAGTAGCAGCAGTAGCAGTAACAGTAGTAACAGCAGTAGCAGTAGCAGTAGTAGCAGTAACAGTAGTAGCAGCAGTAGCAGTAACAGTAGTAGCAGCAGTAGCAGTAACAGCAGTAGCAGTAGTAGCAGCAACAGTAGCAGTAACAGTAGTAGCAGCAGTAGCAGTAGCAGCAACAGTAGTAGGAGCAGGAGCAGTAACAGTAGTAGCAGTAACAGTAGCAGCAGCAGTAGCAGTTACAATAGTAGCAGCAGTAGCAGTAACAGTAGTAGCAGCAGTAGCAGTAGTAGCAGCAGTAGCAGTTACAGTAGCAGCAGCAGTAGCAGTTACAGTAGTAGCAGCAGTAGCAGTAGCAGTAGTAGCAGTTACAGTAGTAGCAGCAGTAGCAGTAGCAGTAGTAGCAGCAGTAGCAGTAGCAGTAGCAGTAGTAGCAGCAGTAGCAGTAACAGTAGCAGCAACAGTAGCAGTTACAGTAGTAGCAGCAGTAGCAGTAGCAGTAGTAGCAGCAGTAGCAGTTACAGTAGCAGCAGCAGTAGCAGTTACAGTAGTAGCAGCAGTAGCAGTAACAGTAGTAGCAGCAGTAGCAGTAGTAGCAGCAGTAGCAGTAACAGTAGTAGCAGCAGTAGCAGTAACAGTAGTAGCAGCAGTAGCAGTAGTAGCAGCAGTAGCAGTAGCAGTAGTAGCAGCAGGAGCAGTAACGGTAGTAGCAGCAGTAGCAGTAGTAGCAGCAATAGCAGTAACAGTAGTAGCAGCAGTAGTAGTAGCAGTAGAAGTAGTAGCAGCAGTAGCAGTAACAGTAGTAGCAGTAAGTAGCAGCAACAGTAGTAGCAGTGGTAGTGGTCCTGTTTAGTCTTCCCTCTATCCTATTCCTAATAACTAGCAACCGGATTTTTAGATTTTAAAAAGACCATTTTAGGTTTTTGGAATAAGTGAAATAGGTTTTTTAGGTTTTATGTCCAACCTGTGAAAGTGGTCGCAAATACTGCCTGATTATTAAAAATGTATCCTTATAATTATTCATAAAAAGATATATATTTATTAAGGCAACATGGACCACGAAATTGAACTTTTCAAGAACCAAACTATTTATCAAAGTTTATAAGATTCGAAATTTTTGCTCCGCCCCCTTTAACATTATTTGTAGTTTGAATAAGTGATTGTAAGAATTAACATTTTATCTAATATAATTTGCCTTGATATAACTACATAAATTTCAATTTTCAATAGATAAAGGGTACAGTACACACAACTTTTGAATTAAATTTGTTGAAACTTGACCAAGAATTGTTTTGAAAAGTAACAAACAAACAGACAACATTATTTAATGATCTGTTCCTGGTTGCAATATATGACCAAATACTTTTCAAGATTCTCGATTGAGAAGTTGTACATTTGAAGGAGAAAAGGTTCTGTTGACGCACATGACGTCATAGGCGCAAATTTCATCGCTGCCACTGTAGCAGGTACCCATGGTAACTGACAATTGAAGTTTTCCCCCCTGGAGAATGGAGCACACATTTTTCATTTTTTCAAACCCTGAATTCGTCTCCAATACTTTCTTCAGTTTTAATGTAATGGCTTCACCCACAGGTCTTGGTACCGGTAGGCTACTTGTTTCTGTAGAAGCATGTTAATGACACCAATTGATCTTTTAGTTATAGCGATAAAGGTTCCAAGTACTCAATATATTTTGTAAGGTCACTGAAATGTGTCTTGAGGAAAGCAAGGGAGCCACAGATGTTATCATTGCTAAGTACAGATTTTTCCTTAGAGAAATATATTGATATTTCTCTCAAAACAAAAAAAAAAGTCAATATATAATGCAGTAAATATAGGATAAAGCTTACCAACAATGATTTAGGTTTTTTTTTAGTTACTAAGGTCCACTTTAGGTTTTTTTTAGGTTCAACAGATTTCACATATATGACTCCTACGATCATAATTCGGAAAAGTATTGAAGAAATTAGGAGTTCAGAAGCAAGGAAAAGAATAGGTAAAAACACCGACAAATCTGGTCCCTACTAATAACTATGCAATAGTTGTCTACATCACTCTTGTTTAGAAACACTCTCGGCTACAATCTAACTAATCCTCCTCTGCTATCGTTGCTACCTTTCATTTCTATTATCTCTAATTTTCTGTTTATCTTCAATTATATCTGACTAATATTCACTAATTATCTACATTACAATATTACATTATTTGCCCTATTTTTCACTGACCTTTTCTCAAAATTTTACTCTTTACTCTTGCATTCATTCATTGTTCCAATATTCGAATAGCCTGTTTGTAGATTTCCTTACTACCACTTCTTCAATTCACTTATCACTTTTTCTCGTTCATTGGTATAGATTTTACGGTTCACTCTCTCTACTTGTACTCACTTTCATTTTTTCTCTACTGCACTTCCCAGATTCTTCCACTCTTTCATACATGAAACACTCGATATTCTTTACTTACCATTTCTAACTTTCTTTAACTCTCTTTACTACTTTTCGTTTTACTGGTTGATTCTATCCGTCTTCCCCTTAATACTTAACTAATTATTCCTCGATCTTTTCCTCAGTTCCACTATTTTAGTTATATTAACGATCGAATCCTCACATTTTTGTGTTTAGATTAGGTTGCTCAAATTACACAATTGAAGTTAAATGCACAGTTAACTTCAGATAATGGTCTACAATTCCGCTCTTTAAATTATTTCACCGAACATCTGTCACTGCAATTTTATAACATAAAACATTCATTCTCTAAATTCTGAGGAATGACTTGAAGAAATCTCATTACATATAATACAAATGTAATAATAATCTTGTATTCGAGAGCATTTATTTCACTGACAAAATATATATTGACGTAATAACGGAAATTAGAATAGGAAACAGAATTGAAATTGTACCCAACAGAGACATACACTTCACAATATATACAACATTGAAATATTAAACGGTTGATAATTTATTGACCAACATCGCAATGGAAACTTTAAACTTTGATATTGCAACACCACGATGAAGGATAAAATCGTAATTTCTAAAATAACAATAAATTTTACTATTATCTGCAATATTCAATAACCTTTTATGCTGGGTACAACAGTGTAGAAATTTTAGATACAAAAATAGACTTGAGAATATATATTTTTTTAATTTGCATCATTCGTGTTATTGAAGAAAGATCATCCAGCAGTGAAGAATTGTTCGAATTTTTATGCTTGCAATAGAAAATTACGATTCTTCTGCCGTAACAGAAAGGTCACAAGAATTAATTAAATGTGTAACAAAATCGCAATAACTGCAATAATGTGCAACGAAAATGTGACTTAACATAGAGGGCAAGTGACCTCTGAATGGAAGGTAGCCATAAAAAAAGAAGAGAAGCAGTCATCTTATTCATATTGGCAAATAGTGAGAACTGTGTGGAAAGACATCTTCATTGTCTGAATATAACATATTCTGAAAATAACTCCTGATATTATTATGGATGAGGACCATCTAGTACAGTACGAAGACTTGGATCAGTAATAAGAACAGTGGTGTGAAAAGGAATAATAGACTGTACTAAGACGATGTCAGAGAACATTAAATAACGTAAAGCTTACTTTAAAGGAAACGAAAATATCATGTTTGAAATGTAACAGAAATGATTAGTAAAAATGCATATCTGTAGTGCAGACGGAAAAATCTGTAAGGTGATTTATTATATAAATGTAATAACTGTCAGCATATTAAAGGAAGAATATATTTTGGAAAATCTTCAGAATTCATATGGTCAAGACACATACCAAGGAAGAAATTGGCTAAAAAAACTAGCAGAAGATATGAAATTGGAAATGGTTTGCGCAATAACTAAATGCAATATAATGTTCTTCTTCTAAATTAAAGGTGTAGATTACTGCTGTAACACTTGGGCACAAATGGCTCCTTGTGCACCCCAAAAACTGGAGAAACCAGAAAATAGAGAAACAAGAAATAAAAGTTACTAAATTCGTGTCAAAGAATATTATCCATCGTACTGAAAGTTTTTTTACATATTAGCTATCGTACATACATTTATATGCACGATCCTACAAAAAGAAAAAAGAAAATAGACAAAAAGAATGACATCAAGCATTTATTCATATTTTTCGTTGCATTGACATACAGTGATTGATTATATTGTACTGGAGTATCTTATAAATTTATATTATTTATTTATAAATTGAGACAAAAAAGATATGAAATAAAAACTTAAGAAGATTCAAGTCGAAGAGTATGAACATTAATTAATAAATGACAAAGAAAGAACAATGAAAAACACTTGCCCACAAATGGTAGGGAGGTTGGGATGGGCAGGGCGGAACTCAACATGCAGCCACCTCCACGTGGTGAGTTCTGGGTTGTTTCATTTCACAGAGAATGAAACAAGCGAAGAGCTGCATCTCTTCTTTTAATGGTGGTACGATCCTTAAGATGAGAGGAATAGAATCTTCCTTCGCCATTATGCGTCCTTTCTTTTTACTTAGTAAGAAATAGATTTTGTTTCTAGAAAAAATTGCTACATAGCAGTGAATTCAGTAGCACTTGCCAATGGACAGAAACACTCTTCCCTGCAGCGCTGATGGCAGTCATGAGGAGACTGCCATTGCACCTTGCCCCCGCGATGCTCAGGCTTAGGGTGAAGCACGTGTCTTGTAACAGCGTTGCAAAATATCCATTACTTAAACTGATCTATTATTAATTAAGTATGAAAATACTTATTCTTGAACCATAAATTTAACAAAAACATTATGCAAAATTATTTGTTGCAACTGAAGAGTGTAATGTAGACATGTTTACGAAATGTGTGTTTGTAAATGTGTTTGAAAGATAAAGGGATAAAAAATAATCATAATTATAATAGCTATTTATGCAACAAGTTGCGAAATGATAGTATTTTAAACATGAGAAATGAAGATTGTCCACTGGCCCGAAGGAGTGCTCAACCTTATGAATACTGCAGTCAATATTTTAGAAAATGTTCTTTTGGAGGATTGCAAGGATCCTCCAATAATAAATAATTTACATAAATGTCTTACTAATTAGTGGTTACTGTAATTTATAGTACCGGTAATTAATAATACAAGTCTGTTCAAATATTTTTGTAAATTTTAAGTTTGAAACTTCACTCTCGGGCCACAGCAAACATAGTAGTGGGCTGCATGAGGCCCGCAGGTTGTGCACCAGTTTTAGACAGTCACTCGAGAATGCTAAATGTATTTATATTTTAAAGACAATGCAATTGTTGATTCATTCTCTCGCAATGGCGAACTTCTGATGTTGAAGACGAAAGAGTATTACATTTGTATAGAAAGAGATAGATTTCATGGCCTTCGGATATGTAGTAGGCTATGTGATTGTTTTGCTGGTTGTTATGAAGTTAAGTGGAGTTCTGCTGGTTATGTAACTTGAAATATACAATTACTACAACGAAAGTGATTAATATAATTAGAAAAGTGAGTTATTCGGAAGTGAATAATTTATGTATGAAATTTCCAAATGAATTTCACTTTTAAATAATTGTGTTGTGAATATTTATAGTAAATGAATAATTGCAATTTACGTTTTCAGTATTTCTAAGTAGTGTGCTTAAAAGTATTTCAGGCATGGAAATTTACTTTTTATTCTTAGTAGGTTATTTTATGATGCTTTGTCAACATCTCAGGTTATTTAGCGTCTGAATGAGATGAATGTGATAATACCGGTGAAAAATTTACTTTTTAAGCACTCTAATTTATGAATGCGGAATTCAATGAATGTTTGATGAAACGAATGTCTAAAAAATAATTATTTCTGAGAAATGTAAGCCCAAAGGAATGATATAGTAGAGAACTTTTTCCAGTTATACTATGCTCAGGATTAGTCTCTCAAAGAACTATCACCGAAATTCTTCCACTCTATATAAATTTTACTCATAATATCTCAGTAATAGTTTTCAATTTAGTCTTTAAACTTCACAAAATGTAACAAGGATAAAAGAAGCAGAAACACACACTATTAGCAGACTACATTAAAGCAAGGAATAACAATATTTCAGTTTCTTCAGAAAAAATTACATTAAAGTTTGATTAGGGTAACCTTCAGAATTGCTCCTTGGCTCCTCAGGATAATAAGTCAGCATATATATTTTACATATTCAAAAAAAAAAAAAAAAAAAAAAAAAAAAAAATTCGGGCTTCCAATCATGTAATCAGAATTAATTTATTAATAGTTTAAGAATTAATTGCTATTGTATTTTCCATTCTTAAAATCACGTTCTTGTAAATTGAAGGGTTCTCTGCTGTACTAAGTCTTTCGTGTCTTGCTAGCTAGTGTCCAATTGTTTGAATAGCCAAATGACCTGGGAGATTAAGCAGTCTTCAGTTTTTGGGAGCATGGTCCTTTTGATGTACCAGAAAGTATGCCCGAATTCTGAATCATCAGAAATGTTAAATGTCTGCGTACTGTCGAAAGCCAAGCTGAGGAAACCTAGAATAACATCAAATGCATTAAAATTTATATTTGATTTTTGGCTACCGGCTAATACTAGTGGATGGTACTAATTTAATAAGCCATACAAGTGTTAAATCTATTATGGTAGTCCTAAATTAAGGAGAGGAGGAATGGAAAAATGACGAAAAGAAGATGAAGAAAGAATTACTGTGGAACTGAATTGTTCAGAGAAATCAAAGCCACACTTGCTTTGTTCAACACAGCGCTCACAGAATTTGCTGCAGATTGATTGCTGACTTCAGGTGAGTAACTACTAGCTTATTTTACTGTACTGTACTTGCACGTGTAAGACAAAGTGTGTTAAAGCTGTTAAGGAGAACACAACACAAAAATCAAACTTGAGCTTATTACTGATTCGAATAAAGAAATGTATTATAAGACATTCTGTGAAATTTCCGTGTTTCTATTTCTGACAGCAATGCTGCTACCCAGTTCAACAGCTGTGAACTGTGACATTACGTAGCTCACAGTTGTGCCGAGCAGTAAGCCGTATTTAGTGCCTTGTCTGCATGTTTTTAGAGATAAAAACAATCAAACAATTAATGGCTTCGGGTGATATTCTACCTTACCAGTTAGAACCCCAGAACGACTCGCTTTGTGATTGTGAGGACGAGAGTGATCATAGCGAGTCTGATGTAGTGGTGACAATAGGAAGATCTCGTACTAAAGTGTGGTGTATTTGTTCTAAATGTAATGAAATGCCACAGGACGAATAGTGTGTCTGCTGCTGTGAAATTAATAGTGTAAGGATGCTAAAATTGACACTGAAGCGATGTAGAAGAGAAATAAAACCAGTGTTGTAAATGTTCAAAGCAACTTCATTTCTTGTATTATAGATTTATTAATTTGTCCTACAGAATAATATATAATATTGACAATTAATATTTGAGGAGAAAAATTCGCTTTGGCACTAGGGATCGAACCCATGTCCTTGGTTCTACATACCAAGAACTCTGACTACTGAGCTACGCCGAATTCAATCCACAGTACCGGACCAAACCCTCCTTCAATGTTTCCCTTTGTGGCCTGACTCCAAGTTAGGCATATATGTTGACGTATATGTCCAATGTCAACTGCCACAAAATGTATTAAGTACTAAACGAAATAACCAAACAAAACAAGCAAATAATATATATAAACTCTATAGGGTCTTCTCGTCCCATAAATAAATTTAAGCTTTTTAACTTAAAAATTAAATTCAATATCTATTTCTACTCCACAAAACACAATTCAGGGATCTAATCGCTTTTCTAGCACAATTTACTGTGTTACAGTAATAATATCTTTTTCACACATGTCAGATTTGTCAATAATGGATCCCAGGTATTTGAATTCCTCAACAAATTTAATTGTGGCATCATTTATCTGTAGATCTTCTGTAATTCCTCCAATTACCATGTATTCTGTTTTAACAATATTTATTTTCAATCCACCTGCTTCAAATGCATCCATTAATTTACGGACCATATATTCTATGTCTTCTTTGTCCTGTCCTATTATAACCTGGTATCTGCAAATAATAAATTGTGCATTAACTGACCATTGATATTCACTCCCATTCCTCTGCATGACTTTAGTATATCTTCTAGAAATATCTTAAACAGTGTTAGTGACATCCCGCATCCCTGTCTTAATCCTTTTGTTGTAATGAATTCTGATGATAACCAATTTCCAACTTTAACAAATGCCTTACATCCATACAGCTTTTTTTTTATAAAAGTAATGAGAGCTTTAGGGATTCCAAATTGCTCCATTGACACCCAAAGTCTGTTGATAGGTATAGAATCATAGGCCTTTTCAAGATCGATAAATACCTTATGTACTTCCTTCCCTTTTGCCACCATTTTTTCAATAATTTGATCACAATATATTGTCCAAGCATGATTTACGAGTTGTAAAACCTGCCTGATCTTCTGATATTTTATGTCCTATTATTTCCTCCAATCTAATTTTAATAATGGTACTTAAAATCCTACTAATTGTTCCCATGATGCTAATGCCTCTATAATTTGCTGGATCTCCTTTATTCCCTTCATTTTTATATATTGCACTAATGTATGACATTTCCAGTCTGTCGGGATTGGATCTCCCTCATTTACCTGATTAAAAAGTCTAGTTAAAATTCTTATAATATTTGGACCTCCACATTTAATTAATTCCATTGTTATCCCTCCTGGACCAGCAGCTTTTCCATTTTTGGCTGTCTTCAAAACGTTACATACCTCATCTTTTTGTATAGGACTTCAGTAAATAATCTTCTATATAAGATTATATCAGTTACAACATGAGTAATGTTGTTGTTTATTCAAGTGTCCGAAGATAGGTTGTGACCTCATAAGTGACATCACTCATAATGCAACTAAACCGGGAGGTAAGGGGTACCGTAGTATAATTAATATCAAATAATAGGATCCTTTTCAATTCGAACATCTGTCACCTAGAAAATTTATAATGCAAATTTTAGCCAAAGAAATGTTACAATCATAAAATATCCACTAAGAAACCATAAGTAATGGCTCCCCACGCCAAATCAATCGAAAATTATAGAACACAAATCTTTGTAACAGATCAGGAATTTTAACTATCTGGGCAGCATTGCGAGCTTTTTAACAGGGATAAAGATATGTACAATAAAATACGTATATACATTTTAATTAAATAGGGTAGTTGTGAAAAATATTAAAAGAAACACACAAATTAAGCTTCATAAAATAATCATTGTTTCTATTATAACTTGTTTCGTTTTCTAAATGCACGTTGCAGGTTTTGGTACTAATAAATAATAATGTGACTGCTGATGTACACGAGTGCGATGAAGAAGTGCCTCATGGCACTGCACCTCTCTCCTTACGGTCCTTTCAAATCAAAACATTAGCGCTACAAGCTAAATTACAGTACACTTAGAAAACAGATGAGTAATAACTAAAGAGCGCAAATGGGGTGCATATTGAGAGAATACAAGTTTACTGTACGCAGTGCTTTGTATTGTATTGTATTGTATTTATTAACATTCCATGGTATTCATACATTGCTTTACAGCTAGACTATGGAACAAGTCAAAAAGCTTAATACTATTATAAAGTCTTAAGGTATAGTTACAGTCTAGATGAAATATATACAGACGAGACTTGCAATATAGTCTACTAGTACAACACATAGTTTTAGTATCAATTTCATGAAGCATTATTGAATGTCATGAATTCACCTACAGAATAGAAGGCGTGAGAAATTAGGTACTTCTCTAATTTGGCTCTAAGTAATTTTATGTTTTGAGTTTCATTTTTTATATCCATAGGGAGGCTATTAAAATTTTTACTGCCATATAACACACTCCTTTTTGATAGCATGATAGACTTGCTGATGGAGTATGAAAGTCATTTTTTTGACGTGTATTTATGCTATGAACTGTTGAATTTGTTACAAAGTTTTCACGATTACATAAGGGGAAGATTATTAATGAAAAGATATACTGACAAGCCATGGGCATTATTTGTAGTTTTCTGAAAATAGTCCTACAAGATTCCCTAGATTTGACACCTACTGTTATTCTAATTACTCTTTTTTGTAATAGGAATATACTGTTACTATCTGTGGAATTTCCCCAGATTATTATTCCAAAACTCATTACCGAGTGGAAGTATGCAAAGTATATTGTTTTTAAGGTATTGATATTTACTATCTTTTGCATAGATTGCATTTTGTTTTTAATGGCGTCACGCATGTGGGTGGAGTTAGTGGTATCTCATAGATACGCTAACAACTCATTGCTGGTGGACAGGATTCCGTAGCATATATTTACCTTTCTTCGGCAGTTCTTTGCTTACTCCCGTACTTCTACACTTCCTGGCATATTTCTTAACTTCCTTTCTTAGCTCTTCACATTCATCCACCTGTCTTCACTTCTTCATTGTGCTTCTGCGCTACGTATACAGCATTTCTTTATTTCGTGCCATAATTCTTCTCATCCGTCCGTACTTCTTTATTTATTTTCGTAGCATTTATTTATCTTTATCCCAAAACATCGGTGAGATAAGCCAAAAGAAAATAAGTCTTGTCATTTGAAGCTGCAGTTATATTTTGTTGAAGAGTTTGGGACTCAACACTTCTCTATGGACAATTTTATCAAGAGGAGAATATTTTTATTATATCCTTAAGTCTAGTTTTCTTAATTTTATGTTTCTTGTTCCTTAATTTTAAGAATTTATAAGTATTATTAGATAATGAGTAGAGAAACAGATTAAAATAATGATGTATCGATATCATATTTTGAGTTTGCCCCTGCCACATCATGCGTTGTAGAAAGAAGTTTTTCTTAGTATAATCACTAAGTTAATATCGTAAGAGGTTCGCCTCTCAATCCCTGATAAAATATAATGTTGTCCATTGCAACAAGTCCATCCATGAAGGAAGAGAAAGTAATGCAAAGTAAGACAATCAAAGGTCCCGGGTTCGATACCCGGCTCCGGAACAATTTTTCCCTCGAAATTATTCAAATCAACTTTACAGGGAGTTATACCTGAAATCTTGATTTGCATAATACACGTCACTGTTCGTTAACAGAAAACCACAATTTAAGTCACACGGAGTTAGTGTGCACTCGAAGTTGGTTGCTTGACGGTTGTCAGCCCACTTTGAGGTCTGTGGATATAGAGGGAAAAATTGGATCGGTGTCGGTTAGAGTTCCCGAGTAGCTCAGTGGTAGAGCGTTGGTACGTTAAATCAAAGGTCCCGGGTTCGATACCCGGCTCCGGAACAATTTTTCCCTCGAAATTATTAAGACAATGTACTTTTTTGATATGTAGTTAACTGTATAAATGCTCGACCATGCCGAAATGTAGTAATTATACACCTGGTAGCAGTCCTTTAATGCATGTATTAAAGTACACATACTCATTAAAGTTCAGGTGTTTTCAGCCAATGATAACTCAGCTTACAGGTGTTCAGCCAATAACGAGTCAGCTTTGTACCGTTATAAAACCGCAAGTATCGATTATTCTCGGATATGCAATCGAAAGAGAATTAGCGAAAAGTCACGGAGGCTGGAAATCCAATACTGTCGCAGAAGTATACTATAATAATTAGCGTTAATTGTAAATAATATTCAAATAAATTCAATTTGTCATCTCGTTTTTCAATGTCGAATTCAATAATCAAAGTTATACCAAGTTTAACGGATTACACAAGGTCAATGACATTATTGTTCCTCGGAAAAAATCAATACTTTCGCGTCTGCGCACATCTCACAATTCACGACCTAGAACAAGGTCACTTCCGATCTTGTCAGATACAAATAAAATGTATACATCTGAATACTGTAATTTCAAGTTAGAAATATGGTCGAGCATAAAAAGTCGTATGAAACTCGCCTATAATGGTAATTAAGAAGCTCGTATGAAAATTATGAAACTCGCTTGCGCTCGTTTCATAAACATGCATACTCGCTTCTTAATTACTATCATTATAGGCTCGTTGCATAATGTACTAGTATTATATTGCTGTAACATACTAAATTGTAAACCTAGTAATGTAAAATGCAAATGATTAATAGGTGGTTTTTAATTTAAAGTGCATTCACAGAACATTAGAAGTATGTAGCTCAAACGATTGTTATCGACAAGCTTATTTCTGTTCTGGCTGTATGAGGACAATACACTGCACAGCCTTACGTGTTGCTTATGGCCGTACTTATAGTCAATGTTGCAGTTAACCTTGTGGTTTACAAACCCCAAATGCGCTCTCTAGTAAAGTTTTAAGTAGGGGTGAAAAAAAAAATGATTGGTTATAGGCTACACTGCATCGTACGTAGAGATCTGTGTTTACAAAATGTTTGTGTGCACGTGCGACTTGTTACGGTAGTGGTCCGCTCCATATGAATGAACTCATAATAGAATTTACGTTTACAGGATTACTTGGGTTTCAAATTGATTAACTCGGAACGAATATTAAATTTACAAAAAATATTATTACTGTACCATTTAATTAAACACATTTTCCCCATGTTCTGAATTCAGTCGCCATATTAGCTGTTCTTTGTTGGATTTTTGTTTCGGCATTCTGATACAATCTCACGTCACTTAAGCAGGTCTACTATTGAGAAATGTCAAATGTTCACTCTATCTGCTCTGTACAGACAGTAGAGACACCCGACAACGGGACGTAGTTTGTAAACAATGCATATAGATATATATATTTTGATGTACCGAAGTACATATGATATTTCCATGCAGACGTGCTGTATCCGGCGTGGCTTAGTGGATAAAGCATCAGCACGTAGAGCTGAAAACCCGGGTTCAAATCCCGGCGCCGGAGAGAATTTTTCTCCGTTCCATCACTCTTTCATCATATGATGACGCAGAATATCTGCATGGAAATATCATATGTACTTCGGTACATCAAAATATATATATATGATATGCGTAATAAATCACTTTGTGATTTAAGACGGCGCCCATACCGTCGGATCCCGGCCAACCAGTCACTCATTCGAGTGCACCTCAACACATGTATGGACTTCGGTCCTGCGTTCACAGACATCTATGACGTAGTGGAGAGGGCGGCCACTAGAGGGAAACCCAAGAGATGGAGCTTAATCTGAGACGATTCTAACTGGCGTCGGGGTTGTATCCGGCGTGGCTTAGTGGATAAAGCATCAGCACGTAGAGCTGAAAACCCGGGTTCAAATCCCGGCGCCGGAGAGAATTTTTCTCCGTTCCATCACTCTTTCATCAAATGTATATAGAAATTATTTACTACCCTGGTACCAGTACTTTTCTTCAGCCCTAGTTATAACATATAAGAAGATAATAGTGGATTACTAAGGAGAGAGTTAAGAGTAAATACAGGGTGCAGAGGGTTAAGAATGTCCAAGAAGAGATTGTATAAGAAATGACGATTAAATATATTTTTTCAACTTAAATAGTAAAATGGAGGCGGGCAGAGAAACTTCGTGATGTAGAATTACAGAAGTAAGCAATCTTATTTAAGAGCTTACCTCATTGAGTTGAGAAGGATCGTAGCCAACTAAGAGGAATAATATGTTTTCGCACATTGGTTGAAGCACAGAACCTTCCGAGCAAGCGATATCTGCCAGAATCTGCATGAAGGCATTACTGGGCATGAGTTCTCCCACGCCAAGCAGCTCTATTGCTTCCATACCAAGCTAAAGTGAAGAGTCAGAAAGAAAAAGGCGGGAATGTTTAATTGAACAAGTCATTAGTTATTACTTAAATATCATTATAAAAGTTAGTCTATGTCTGAAACCTACATGGAAGGCTATCAAGTAGAATTTTAGATTGGATTCCAGAGGGAAGGGGAGGCAGAGGTAGATCACAAAACACCTGGTTGGAAGACATAAATAAAGTATTGGCAGAGAAAGGACTGCAAGAACGGGCTTGGGAAGATGTAAATAATTGAAAAAAAAAAAGAACATAGGGCATTGGTCACAGGAAGATGTGATATTACCATTGTAAATCTGTTTGTAATAATAATAATAATAATAATAATAATAATAATAATAATAATATGTCTAAAACATTACAGTTCCTGAAACTAATCATCGCACATATACTATATACAGGGTGATTCACGAGGATTTACCGTTACTTACGGAGCTTATTTCCGAAGACATTCTGAGCAAAAAATGTCAAATAAACATTTGTCCTAATCGCAATATTTTCAGAGTTACATTAATTTGAAGTTGTTAGTAAAATATCTTTTTTATTTAGTTTTACGGGTAAAAAAAATATTACAAATAGAGAATGAACTATTGAGAAGTGTCATTTCTTCAACTGGCCAATTTTCTGAAGGCAAAAGTGTGTTGTTAATTGTTTTGTACAGATTTTATTTTTCAATTTTTAACTAAAATGACATCATTCTTACGCACTTATCACAAAAATTGTTACAAATCATATGACTTTAGGAACTTGATTCTTTACAATTTAATTATACATCCTAATATACAGTCTTAAAGAATTTACAAAATGGCGGAGATTGGTAACAATTGTTGTGATAAGTGCGTAAGAAAATGTAATTTTGTAGTAAAAAATAAAAAAAAAATCTGCACAAAGCAACTATGGAATTCACAACACTTTTTTAGCTTCAGATCAGAATACTAGCTAATTAAAGAAATTATATTCCCAAATAGTTCATTCTTTATCTGTAATATTCCTTTTCCCTTGAAACTGAAGAATAATGATATTTTACAAACAACTTCAAATTAGTGTAATTCTGAAAATATTGAAATTAGGACAAATGTTTATATAACTTTTTTTGCTCAAAATATCTTCGGAAATAAGGTCCGTAAGGGACGGTAAATCCTCGTCAATCACTCTGTATACATAAATAAAACACGCACATACCTACATTCAGGGATTTTATGAAATCTAGCAACTCTAAGAGGGTGTTCAGGGAAAATATTTGTCTTGATATATAGAACCAATGTTTGATGAAGTCTTCTTGCCATTTAACTTAACATTATGATATTGTCAGAGTGCTGTTTGTAGAGAGTGGTGCAGGGACTTTTTCCCTTTATTGACTCTGCTGTATAGCTACTGCTAAAATGATTTGTTCTCCTCTGTGTTTTCTCAGAAATGAATTTATGCATTTGTATACTTTCAATGTATTTATTGTTACATTACTACTGTCCTTATTCTTTTTATTATTGTTAAAGAGATTTACTTTGCAAAACTAAAAATGTTCAGTTTCTACACACCTTTTTGCAAAATAGATCAGTACTACGTATTGATAAAGGAGAATAACCAAATGCTTATTTGTGACATAATATATTTTCACTCTGGTTAAACATTGCGGTATAGACCTACAGTTTCTAAAATAATTTACTTGGTTTTTCGATTCTAGAGAGAGAAAGGAAAGGGTGAAGAGAAATGGGAGGAGAGAGCGAGTGAACAAACCGTTCCCATTCGCTCTAGGCAAATAACAAATGATACACATCATTGTGATTGGAAGTCACATCAAAGAAAAGTTTAGGCACATAATGTATCGAACGTTGTTACCAGCTCGTTCACCTGACTTGATTCCGTTGGAAGTCTTTTGTGGTTCATATCAACAGTAGGTCTATGATCTTGACTTTCGTAATATTGCACTTACCACAGAGTGTGCACAACTTTCGGATTCCTAGAAGGCGTAATATGTCAGCCAGTGAAGCGGTGCTGTAAATAGGCTACTATACAATATGGTCCTAAAATTCAAGGTCAACATTTTGAGCACTGATTGTAACGGGAGTGAAATTAGTTGTATCAACATTTATAATATTATTTTGTTAATTAAGAGCACCATAATGAAATTCTTGTGTCTTATTCAAAATTGCCAAGCACTTTACAAAATCCTTACATACAATTGCTCAGAAGGGAAGATAGTCGTGCAGATACAATTTGTAGATGGTTGGGTAGAAGAATGGATGAATTGGATGGACGGGTCGATAGAGGAATAGATGGAAGAATTAATAAGTGGATAGATCAATGGGTAGATAGATTAGATTAGACAGGTAGATTAAATTAGATAAGTAGATTAGACAGAATAATAGACAGATACATAGATGGTGAATGTATAGATGGATGGACGAATCGATAGATGGATAGTTTGATGGATAGGTGGGTGAATTGATGGATCGGTGGATGAGTGGATCGATGGATGGATGAATCGATAAATAGATAGACGGATCAAGAGATGGATGGACGGATGGTTGGACAGATCGGTGGATGGACGAATCGATGGATGAAATCCATAGATAGATGGATGGATGGATGGATGGATGGATGGATGGATCGATAGATGGATGGATGAATCGATAGATGAGTAGATGGATATATTGATGAGTGAATGGATCGATAGATGGATGGCTAGATCGATGGATGGGTCGACAGATGAATAGATGAATGGACGGATTGATAGGAGGGTAGATCGATGAATGGATCGATAGATGGATAAATGGAAGAACGATGGATAGATAAGATAGTTATACTGTATAGATATGTAGGGGTAGTTAAGAGGTACATAAGAGTAGAATTAGTCCTGTCTAGATTAGATAATTAAAATTGGAGTTTTTCCTAAGAATTCACAGAAAAATATTTCTTGACCATTATTTTGATAAAATTAGAGTAAGGCATATCTGGTGTAGTAGCCTCCGTTTTATTTCAAACAATATCATTTTTGCTTATAAACTTAGCGTGTTTTGTCGGATTCCAGAAAAAAAATTGAAGATTTACCTCAATTCCTACTGATTGCGAGCCTCTCCCTGGTATTGTGTCCAGCAGTGATCGCGCCTTGCTGACCACATTGTAGTAAGTCTAATGCTAAACGTTACAAAACCCCTGAGCCTTGAAGATTGGTGTTGTTGATGATGATGATAATGGTGATGATCTGGTGTAGTAGTCCTATTCGATCATATTATGTTAAAGAACTAGTAATTATTTGGATGAATGTACGAAGGCATTCACAAACCTGGCCGCCGGGGAAATTGGCAGCAAATTGCACCAAGGGACTGGCCATGTGCTTCATGAAGGCGACGGGTGCAAGGCTGGTCATGTGTTGGATCTTGGAATTGTATTCTGGTTTCATTGACGTAAACACGTAGAACATCGTCGTTCCCATGGAGTGACCCACATAATATAATTTCGCTTGCCCAGTTTGGGCCTACACGTAGTCGATTTCTGCTGGTAGGTCGTATATGCCCATCTCGTGCCAACTGAAAATAAACAGTGCCATACAAATAACAAATGCTCTTCAGTTTCGTAACATGTGCGACCCAATTCACCAACGGACAGGATACAAACACAATGCAAAAAGTTCTTATAAACTTTGTTGCATTTGATCTTGGTTTCAAGTTATGGCCATTTTTGTACGTGTATTGTGGCGCTGTTTACCATTACAGGACGTGCCAAAAATTTCCACTTCAGCCTGAATGCAAGCCCGCAGTCGTCGTGTAATGTTGGGAATCGGTTGTGAATAAATATATGTTTTCAAGTAGCCCCAAAAATGAAAGTTCAATGAATTTAGGTCTGGAGAACGTGGAGGCCAACAAGAACATACCTAGTAAAATAAGTCTAAAGATAGTGCGTAGGAACAGTTCATTTGGCTTTAACTCGGCAACAAGGACAGACACACGGGGCAAGTAATGCATATGTACTTTTTCTATTGCTTTATTTTGTCTCCCTTCCACCGATGAAGTGAGTCTGACATATTACGAAAATGTTCATATAATTAACTAACATAATCGAGATGGTTTAAATTTATAGTTATTTAATTCTGAACCTTACATTTTAGGGACATATTTCTACATTGCTAAATACATGTAAAGTAATAAATATCAACACTTGGAGAACCATTACAACAAAGGGAACAGTCCGTTCAAAATCCAGAAACCATTCCTGATGACTCACTAAAAAGGCGATTGCACCTTCCTTCTTCTAGCTTCCATGACTACCTGGCAAAACATTTGGTCCGTGTTAAAATTCGTTCCTCACCGGGTTGCGTTTTATATCAGAGCGATGAAGATATAGATGAATGTCATCTGGAAGTTAGTTAGTAATGCTTAGCCTATTGCAAAATATTGGAGAGCAAGACTGCTAATGATGTCAAACTTCAACGCAGCACATTGAACAACAGTAGGCCTATATTGCTTAATTTAGCATAGTCTTTTGTTAGATGAAGAGCTAGAGCGTCTGTTTTTCATGGTGGTAACTCAGGTTCGAATCACAAGTGGAATTCGTGGAGGACAAAGACGGTACTTGATAGAAGGTTTTCTCTGGATTTTTCCTACCGTAATTCCATCACTTCTGCACTAAATGATCATCATACGATGACGTGTAATTCGCCTCCCATAGTGCACCAGGCCAGCCCCTACGGTGGCAAAGTACAGTAGCTAAAGCTTCGACGCGTCGGTCATAGAACGTGACGCTTGAATGAATGAATGAATGAATGAATGAATGAATGAATGAATGAAGCAAAAGATTAAGTACCCGCCATTGGACAAACAAAATATCATGGAGAAAGAAATAAAGAAGAAAGTTATTAGAGCGTAGTAATTATCTATAATTTTCATTTAAGGGATTTCAATGAAATATTACTTTTCGTTTAAAAATATAGTTGACATATTCATATGAGAGCTTCTTGGATGTTTATGGATGGTTTGTTTCCAAAAACCTGCTATTTTGCTCAAAAACAGATTTGGACTCAATAACATAATAAACATATTTCTTACATTCTGAATCTAATTCTAAAGTTTTTTTTGCCAATTCCTGCTATTTGCCACTGAAAAAATGATGTTTAAAAGTATGATTTATTTTTCAAAACCTTCTACTTTTTGTTCATTTAGGCCAAAATCTATTATTTTATATTTTCATTTAGAAATAGTTTGTAAACTATAAAATATTCCAATACATTTATGTGTAGTACACAGAATGGTGTAAAATATGTCTAAGATAAGAATAAACATGCGTATTATTTATTTAATATATTTCAAAGCCAGCAATTTTTCTCTTTCCCGTAAAAATAAAATGAAAGTGAAAATCAGATTTTGAAAACAAACATTTATATACTGATCGATACTAAATGAAATGAAATCAAAATCTTTGAAAGAAAACAGAAACATAGGGCGAACAAGCAGACAGAGAGAGGAAAAACATGACTAGGATCTTCTCTTCAGTATTTGAGTTTCTGTAAGAATCTTAAAGTACCTTTCTTACAGTATTGCAATAGTTTCTATGTGAATCATAGAAGAAGAAAGCATCTAAACATGTCATGTTAGAACTACCTAGATTAGATAATAACATAGCTTTATCTTTTGTTACTGTTAAAACTCCAAAAGATGTAAAATTCTTTTTTTCTTTTAGGTAAAATATTTTAAATATACCTGAAAGGTATTTCATACTCGACATTTCAGACATTGTTACCTGAAATCCCAGAATTCATTGCTTGTAGTGCTGTAAGTTGTGTGGTCCTTGGAGTATGTGTTTCCACGAGCATTTCCCATCCAAACATCATAACAAGCGTCAGCCAGCAGCTATCCTGTCATAAACAAGTTGAAAATGTGCGTAAATACCAGGTCACTTATCTGTGGCACGCTAAGTATACCTCTTCATAGAACAGATTGTCACTCCTCATCTTTTACAGTCTCCACCTCGCGACAATGGAATTCCTTGTCACAAAGTATTAAGGGCTGTAAGACAGTAAACATTTTTAAAAATAGCTTAAAGGATAACCTTCTTAGCAATTCACTCAAATTATACTGACTTAAACGGTCACTGACTATATGGTAACTTCTTTCTTTAGACATACATCTTGATAGCGCGGTATTTTCACAATTGTCTCATAATAATCTCTTCCTATTATCTAATATTATTTGAAATATATTAACATTCTATGTATTTTAGTTTAATTCTGCTACACAGTTTGTTGTTCATTGTTTAATTAATAGTTCATAGTACGGTATTTTACTGTTTAATTCATAAGTAACTCTTGTATACACGTAACTTTTATCTAAATCAAATTGTTAAATTCTTTGTAGCTTGTAAGTTCATTCATATGTATGTATACTTTTTGCTGATTGAGTGGAAGAGAAAGCTTTACAGCCTTAACTTTGCCAGCTAAAATAAATTATTATTATTATTATTATTATTATTATTATTATTATTATTATTATTATTATTATTATTAGGCCTATTATTATTTAAATGTATTGCAATATGAATGAGTTGAACTAATGTTACGATATTAATGTCATAATATTGGTTTGACAAATTGTACGTACGAGTGTATCAAAGGTGAAAATGGACATCGTATAAAATGAGTATTTACACAGCCAGATCAGCTGATTCAAATACATAAAAAACTACAGCATAAATAACAACAATCATTAATAGAGATGTTAAATAACACCCCAATAGCTGTGAACAGTAGAATTACTTCTTTTGATGTGTCTGATATTATGTATAACTTACAAACATTTCAATTAAAGAAACAATAGAAACAAGCTGTTACAAATTTGTAATAATCAAAATTATTTTACATTGAATGGTACATTTTTACAAACAAAAGAATGGATTAGTTATGGGTTCTCCCCTTTCTGGAATTATGGCTGACATCTTTCTTAACAATTTAGAAAATATGTTAATTGAACGCAATAAACAACATATTACAAAATGGGTAAGGTACGTAGATAATGCTTTGGTCATATATCATGACACCACGTCGGAAGTCCTTTTAGATACTATTAACAAAATTAATTCCAAAGTCTCATTTACAAAAGAAGATGAAACAAATAACAAGACAGATTTTCTTAACATCACATATAGAGGAAAGCAATAATACATTTCAGTTTAAAATTTATAGGAAACCAACCCAAACCACGCATTTGATTCCTTCATGTTCCAACCACCCAGCTCAATATAAAATAGTCAGTCTTAATAGTTTAATAAATAGACTTACAAATATACCTATGATTGAACAAGACTGCAAAAATGAATTAGAAATCATGTACACAATTGCCTCTGAAAATGGATATAAGAGTTATTAGTAGACAATATAATAAAACGGACAAATAAAAAATATTAATTAATGAAAATACTAAACTCTTTCAGATTAAAGAAAACATTTTTTTTTTTACTTTCACATTTGTAATAACTTCATAAATCTAATTATTAACACTTTCAAGACGTTTAAATACGAAATAGCCTATAGAACCAATAAAACATTACAAAAAAGTTATTTACTAATTTTGAACAAAACTACAATAAATTTAACTCTTCAGGAGTTTACAAATTAGAATGCCAATTTTATAATTGTAATTAGGCCTATAGGTCAGACTGAAAGGACTTTCAACATAAAATATAAATTAATATTTGAGGAGAAAAATTCGCTCCGGCGCCGGGGATCGAACCCGGGTCCTTGGTTCTACGTACCAAGCGCTCTGACCACTGGGCTACGCCGAATTCAATCCATAGCACCGGATCGAACAATCCTCCTTGAATGTTTCCTCAAATATTAATTGTCAATATTACAGATATTATCCTGTAGGACAAATTAATAAACATCTTTAATATAAGATATAAAGAAATCAGACAGGTTTCGCACAATAATATTTTTCAATCAGCCTTCAATGAACATATTTATAATAATCAACATTTCTTTACATAGCCTATTTCTATATTGAATCGGTTATGACTATATTACACTTACAAAATAAAGGTCAGGCACTTAAAATTTTGGAATCCTTAGAAATTTATAAACATAAACTAAAAAGTCATAATAATATAAATGATAAAGCCCCCAGTTGACAAGAACATTCTCATAGATTTACATATTGGTCCTCAACTTGACCAACGTAGTTCGGTACGTATACACAGTCCTAAACTTCAGTGTTGCCAACTGGACGGTAATTCCGTCAAAAGTGACGGAATTTCAACGTAGCGGACGGGAAAAAAATGGCTTTGACGGGTGACGGATTTTCTGGCGGAAATTACGATTTACATAGTCTTTTGACATTTTTAGCTGCTGTCATTTTTAATTGTTTCATTTTTGGGAGATTTTACTTTTTATTTGAACAGCCCTGCCTGTTTCGTACTATGTTCAAGAATCCCCTGTTTCAGATTTCCTCGTAATCAAGTTAGATGTTGACGAATTATTATTTTAATCAGGATTGGTAAGTATGTTCTGTTAATATGTATGTATATATATATATATATATATATATATATATATATATATATTCGGTCTTATTTTTTTTATTTTGACGGAGTCTGACGGATTTCCAGGTGTTATACTGACGGGGATACAATTTATGTGTTGGCAACACTGCTAAACTTACGCGCTTCAGTCAGCCAGCGATCCATTTCAGCAAGAACGTCAGCTGATCTGGCTCTGTAAGTCCATTCTATCTATACTATGTCCATTTTCACCTTTTATATACATACAGTCTGTCAAATCAATGTTATAACATTAACATCATAACATTAGTTGAACATATTCATATTACAATAGATTTTCACTCTCCTTTCAGATAGTACTGATGATAGGACGGCGGTGTCTAGAAACATGTCTAGGCAACACGAATTGTAACCATGTAAGTGTCTTATTTACTGCAATATCTTAATTTTAAATACATTTTAGTAATCAAATGAACCTGGAACAGACTGTAAGAAATGAATCTCTGTTAGAACCAAAGAAAATATTCTTGTTTCGACTACATATCAAACTTGTGTTGATGAAAAATTGCGTGATGGCCAGGGAAAGGCATTGCAATATACAGAGTAAATTCCTTGAAATTAGTGATGTAGCCATCGGCGCAGCTCGGTCGGATAAGGCGCTTGCCTGCCGACCCGGAGTTGCGCTCGTGTGTGGGTCTGATTTCCGCTTGGGCTGGTTACCTGGTCGGATTTTTTCCGTGGTTTTCCCCAACCGTAAGGCGAATGTCAGGTAGTGTAATCTATGGCGAATCCTCGGTCTCTTCTCGCCAAATACCATCTCGCTATCACCAATCCCATCGACACTAAATAACCGAGTAGTTGATACAGCGTCGTTAAACAAAAAAAATTAGTGATGCTATAATTAATCATGGTATTTTCATTGGTCCTGAAATTAGGGTTCTTAAAAATATAAGAAATTTGCTGCGATGCTGTAATGAAATGAAAAGGTAGCTTAAGAAACGTTCTGAAATGTTTATTGAAAAAAATAGAGCACCCAACTACAGATAAGTAGTTAACAGAGTTGAATTCAGAAGTAGACCTATGGGCTGCTACATGTCCCTGAAGTTACATTTTTTTTTCACAATAATTTGCACTTTTTCCCCAAGAAGGAACCTTGCTGATGTCAATGACAAGCCCTGTGAGAGACTTCCACGATGGAAATGCGCTGCCAAGAGAAATGAACTGTAGCAGTGCATGCAGGCTACTGTCAGCAACTTGAAAGAGAGACTCAAGCGATATACAGGGACATCAATTTCAAGTCACACAGAGTTTGAGTGCACTCGATTGGGTTTCTGGCGTCTTGTCAGCCCACTCGAGTTATGTGGATAAAAAAAGGAAAAATTGAGACGGTGTCGGGTGAAGTTCCTGGGTAGCTCAGTCGGTAGAGCGTTGGTGCGCTAAGCCAAAGGTCCCGGGATCGATACCCGGTCCAGGAACAATTTTTCCCTTCAATTTATTCAGTATAAGAGTGTATTGCAATTTATAATTCCCCTGAGTCGAGTGATAGTAACAAAAATTGTACACCACCGAACTTCACCGTACAAAGTTTTTCCTCGCACTTAAAGTCCCGCAAAAACTAAAATTTTACAAACTTTTTCTTTGGGTTGAAAATCGAAACTAATGATGGATAACGTTGTAAACGCACGTATTAAACACTTTCTGAAAGAATTAGCACAATCGGTTGAAGTTTATAGATTTTATTAAGGTTTATACAAATCGCGTTTTTAGCACGAGAAACGAAAGATTTTCGCAATTGGAAGACATAAACTAACAAACTTATGTTTTTCTGCATGCGACCATGAAACTTTTGACAGATATGTGCGCAGACACACAAATTTAATATTTTTTAAAGAGATTAGAAGAATCCGATGGTATTTGTAATTTTTGTTCATGTTTATATGCCTTAAATTCCCACAAAAACTAGAACTTTACAAACTTTTTCTTTGTGACGAAAATCGAAACTAATGATAGATAACGATGTAAGCACGCATATTAAACACTCTATGAAATAATTAGCAGAATCGGTTGGAACTTATAGATTTTATTAAGGTTTATACAAATCGCGCTTTTAGCTCGAGAAACGCAAGCTTTTCCCAATTGGAAGACATACACTAACAAAGTTATGTTTTTCTGCATGTGACCATAAAATGTTTGACAGATATATGTGCAGACACAAAAATTTAATATTTCTTTTTAAAAATTAGAAGAATCCGATGGCATTCGTAATTTTTATTCATGTTATGCCCTAATCGAAGTGAGTGGAAGGACTTGCTCGTGACTGCAGAAAAAAACGTACAGTACGTCAGTATATACCTAGAGATTTCTCAGGTCCCAGTATTATCCAGTCGGCAGAGCTGCACATGAGACCGTGCTGCAAGAAAACCACCTTCTTGACGGCGTCTGTAACACACTTCTTGCTGTCGGGGATACGGTGCATCGTCAGTATGTATCCGTCAGCGGTGGTGACAGTATGCGTCTCCACCGGGTATCCATACTTCGCAATCAGTTCCGGCTGTAAAAGAAAGACATCACACCACGTGTAGGAAACAATACTTCCCCAAACTAGAACCCAAACCAAAGTTCAATACATTACCGTAGTAAGGCTTTCATCAGGGTTAGATTCCGTTGCGACATATTGGAACAGCTGAAGTGCCACCAGCACGTAAATCGCATGGGTGTACCGCACCATCTTGATCTGGAACATGAACATTGAATTGCCCTTAACAAAATAATGTTTAACGTTGATACGAAAATTTGACTTGAAGTTAAAATCCCCATGTTTTCGATGACTTCGTAACTCTCACAACAATAATTAATAGAAAAATATTTCATTTGCGTAAAATATTCCTCTCTAAATACAAGGTTTGACGTGTCTGAGATTTATGTGAAATCCTCTAATTAAATTTGAATTGCAATTATGCCTTAGTACTTACAAATGGCTTTTAACGAACCCGAAGGTTCAAATAAGCCCGCCATCGGTCCCTATCCTGAGCGAAATTAATCCAGTCTCTACCATCATATCCCACCTCCCTCAAATCCATTTTTATATTATCCTCCCATCTACGCCTCGGCCTCCCCAAAGGCTTTTTTTCCTCCGGCTTCCCAACTAACACTCTATATGCATTTCTGGATTCGCCCATACGTGCTATACGCCCTGTCCATCTCAAACGTCTGGATTTAATGTTCCTAATTATGCCAGGTGAAGAATACAATGCGTGCAGTTCTGCTTTGTGTAACTTTCTCCATTCTCCTGTAACTTCATCCCCTTTAGTCCCAAATATTATGCAATTATGCGCCACTTTTTAAAAATCCTGTAGGCCTATATACGTTTACAATGTAATTTTATCGTATTCGAAATCTGAGGTGTCGGCGCCAACTGCACGGATTCTCATGATTATCTGCTAACCGTATGGTTAGTGGAGTTCTGCATTTCATTAAGAACGACCGACAGAGAGTCATGATGAAGGAGCGGATTCTATGTAATTAAATATTCTTTTTGCGTGTGATAAAACACAGTTAACAAAGTTAAAAATTCCGAATTATGTAGTTTCAAGTTTAAAACCCGAATTTTATTTCACATAAAAACACATGTTTTCACAAAAAAATTATGTAAATACATATTTTCAGGAAATATATAGTAAACACATAAATCTCGGAGTTTTTTTACTTAAAATATATCTTTTTTACAAGAACTTTTAAATATTTTAAAACTAAATCGATTATATCACTCAGAAGTACGTTATATTTTTAAGAATTCTTGTTTTTTTCGTGTTTCTAAGCGCTGTGTAGTGTATCCGTGATCCATTTTTGTATATAACAGTATCGCCACAGTCTAATATCTATAGTCCCGATGCTGTTATTTCCGGCGTGACTCCGCCTATTTGCTTACGTCTTAGAAAGTGAAGGCTCTACAAAGTCTAGGTAGGTAGTATCGTTCGATATTTTTGTTCTTACGTTGTCGAGCTACCATACGAGGAATCTATTTCCCACACCGTTAAACATTATCATGTCGTAGCTCCTATGATAATAAATCAAACGCAATGTAATTCAGCAAATAATTGAGCGGCAAATAACGTCTTCGTGTGCTTTCTGCGAACGCCAACAAAAGAGCTAAAATGGCGGGCGATTATATTAAGTATTTATAGAGCCTTAAGAAATGAATCAGCGAATCACAAGACGCACACGTTTTAAATGTAGCCGACCTGGAACGCGATTGGCTGCCGGAAATTAGAGCGACTGGACTATACATCCAGTCACGAAGCTTAAGTTGTGAGGGTACTAGGAACAACAGACTGTGCCGGTACTATTTCTTATTGTCTGTGACAAGACGATGGTAGCGAACCTATTGGTTAGCAACTAGAAACCTGCATAACTGGTTACGAAAGATAGAATAGACAGAACGCCTGGCGCTATAGACAGTATGCGAAGCTCTTCCGTCTCGCAGAGTAGTCCAATGTTCGATTTAACGAATGTCCTAGTCTCACTCGGTTGGACGGCTCTGGATCATGAAAAACAGACAATATTGAGCCATCCAGGGGTTCCAAGAATCGTAGCAAGGACGCGATTATCATCGTGTACCTTTCAAATGATATTTCCTCCTCTATCCTCATTGATTGAAGCACGCATCATGAAACTACAGTCATTAGAATTGAGAGTGCTTTTATCTTTGTTAATAACTTGTTATCTCCCTAAGAACGATTTATTAGAGAAATAATAATACATCCACTTAGAATAATTAAAAGACATAGGCTATATTAACAAGTACTTTTTTAGAGATAGCCTACGTATTTTGAGTTTAAAGTATGAACCTTACAATAGTAATTGTGTACATATTTGCTCTTCTCTTTTGTAAGTAATTGTAATTTATTTTATTCTTGTATTTGTTTACACGTCAGATTTCATCTATTCATTACGCTTATTTCCTTTATTGTTACCGGTGTCCATTAGTTGATTTATATATTAGTTATGAAGATAAATGTACCAAAGTGTCCAAACAATTATAACCCTACTTCAAGCTAACTTATTTACTTATGGCTTTTAAGGAAACCGCGGGTTCATTGCTGCTCTCACATAAGTGCACCATCGATCCTTATCCTCAGTCAGCAAGATTAATCCAGTCTCTATCATCATATCCCACTTCCTTCAAATCCACTTTAATATTATCCTCCCATATACTTCTCGGCCTTCTCAAAGGTCTTTTTCCCTCCTGCCTCTCAACTAACACTCTATATGTATTTCTGGATTCGCACATACGTACTACATACCCTGCCCATCTCAAATGTTTGGATTTAATGTTCCTAATTATGTCAGGTGAAGAATAAAATGCGTGCATCTACGTTATGTAATTATCTACATTCTCCTGTAACTTCATCCCTCTTAGCCCCAAATATTTTCCTAAGAATTTCAAGGTAATCCTTTTTTAATTCGGAAAAGTAAATTTCCTTCAATTACTCCATTTGTGTAGTTACAAAATGTGACCTGAGTTCCTGTATGGTGAAATGCGCTTGGTATTCTGTCCTCTATCTCTGTGGTTCTGTCTAGCCAGGCGCAACCGCTTCAAGACCGGATATCCGAACGAATATCCAACCTCGCCGGTTGATTTGCAACCGGTCGAATATAAACGCGATTGTAAGCGCTGTTCTGCAGCACTCTGATAGGTTCGCAAATAAGTTTTTTGATAGAGTTCTAAATGTGCTCCGTAAATTTATTTTACTTGTAGGTAGATTATTAGTTTGTAGAAATTCATCATCATCATCATCCTTCATGCATTAGGAAATTGATTCCTGTAGCAGCTACTGAAATTGGTCCATCCATCTTTTCGCTGGTCTTCCAATATCTCTTCTTCCCCGAGGTTTATATTTCCAAAACTTATATGGTATCCTGTCCTCCTGCATCCTTGAAATGTGAGACATCCATGAATTTCTATATTCTTCTATTTTGTTGTTTAATTCATATATCTCTGATTATTATTTAACCCCCTCAATGAATTTTCCCATAGTCGCGATCTAGCTAAATGGCTTTCTCGCACCCGCAAATGGACGGTAGATTTACCCTAGTTATTCAAATTGCTTTTTTTTAATAGCATTTGATGTGGTGAACGGAGGAAAAATATAAAATCAAAATATAGTTTTAATGGAATGACGTTAAATATAGAGAGCATGCTGATATTGTGGTTAAATTACAGGATATTTACAATTGCGAATACAAAGGACCATAAGACCCGTTCGTATCAAATCCTTAACCCTTAATCATCACATTCCGTTTGCCATGAGCTAGACTGCTAGACTAGTTTCGTTCCAACAAGCGGTTCCTGTATCAGTTCATGTACAAACCATGAAGCTGGTTGAGTATTTGCTACGGGATTGAAACACAACTGGATAATGTTGGAACGCTTTTTTTCGAAGGATCGTGTACTAAATCCAGAGATGCTGTAATTGTGATCACCTTTGTCTGAGAACGGGCTGCTTAATTATTATTATCGTTTCGCAATTAATTCAAATTGCAGAAAATAGAATTTCGATAATATTCTATAAAAAAAAAACAACAACAAAAATATGGAAGGTAAGAATTTCGCTAATTCGATGTCGGGGGACTCTTTCATATAAAAATATATTTTTTTAATTATACATTTATATACTTTATTATACTTTTAATCGCAGTTGCATGTTGAAATTGTCGTTAACTATTTCAGTACCCAAATAATTTTCATTATCTTTCATTCTGACGAAAATTTAAATTAAATCTCTAGTTTTATTATTCATCTGCACTGTCACATTCCATCTTAACCTCGTTGATTTGAACAGTCCATCATGTCTTTCTTCAATGTCCAGGAGACGCTGGTGAGCTTATGCGCAAGTCCAAGACACGCAGTCAATCCGCCGACTACTTCTGATCGTTCCGGATCCGTGTCAAAAGCATCGAGTTATTATAACTCGTTGGTCGTTGGTCAAAAGTTTGTTGGAACGTCCGACTGCAGTACATGTTTCCGGCTCGAACGTCTTTTCTGTACTGCGCATGCTCACGATGGCTACAGACGGTTACTGACTATTGGAACGAACTTTTTCTCACCGGCAAGCACCGCAAACTGGTCGAAGATACTGCTCTCTGCGGAAGACAAGACGGGGTAGTTGTGGGTGACCTCGCGGATTACGTGGAAACGCCCAAGAAAGAAGTTAAATATTTTGTGCGAGATTGTGCGTATTTGCTTGCTTTCCGCACAAAACCAATACGCGGTAAGTGTGAAATACCACATTCAGTATTCCCAACGTAACACACATAACAATTTCCCTCTTCTTACCGCTTAAGCGTCATATTCATTTTACTGCTTTAGGCTTTTAACATATTATTTTTAAAGACGTTCAATATAGTAATAATTATAAATTGGAAAATTACCACTGCGATTTCACCTAAATTGCACTGTTAATTATTGTTTTTAAATATTTGCAAAAATTAAGTAAACTCTACAACACCACAATAGTAATATACGTTACAAGAGCGGTATGTTGACGTTTTCATGGTCGAGGAAAAGATTGAAAAAGCGAAACGTAGTTGAGCTTTTTTAATTTCCGAGAACATGAAAACAAACATACCGCTCGTGTATCGTACATTATTTTGTGCGAAGATCGTTTATTACATACCTGAAAGACGAATTTCTAATTAGTTGCAATGAAATCTCCATGTTGGTTTCTGTTTAATGACGCCAACTTCGGAACACCAAAATATCTTTCTTCAACATTGTTGCAGTAAAATGTTTTCTGTGTTTACTATACTCCAGCAGGCCGTGATATGTCTGTCTTTTTTTCCCCCAGTCTATAAATGCGAACTTAAAACAAACGGTAAGGTTATGTAATGATTTATTTTTCATTTTAATATTTTAACAATATTATTTATATAACATATTGCAGTAATAACATCCGCATCTGGAATCTCTTTGATTTTTTCACGGCTTCCTTAATGTTACTTGTATCAGGAATGCAATAAGTTTCGTGGAGTAGTAGACTTTACTTAATTTTTGAAAATATTTAAAAACAATAATTAACATTGCAATTTAGGTGAAATTGCAGTGGTAAGTTTCCAATTTATAATGATTACTATGTTAAACGTCTCTAAAAATAATATGTTAAAAGCCTAAAGCAGTAAAATGAATGTGGCGCTTAAGCGGTAAGAAGAGGGAAAGTGTTATGTATGTTACGTTGGGAATACTGAATGTGGTATTTCACCAACGAGTTAGAAAGAGAAGACTATAGAGTGGCCATGTTGTCCTGTACAGCGCTCTTTGCGGTGCCACCGTGTTTCGCACACGGCAGATCTGAGCTAAGCGCCCACCTTTGTAAAAATTCGTCTGCTTACAATGTTGTATAACGGTGGTAAAAAGTACAAAAAAAAAACGAAGAAAAAACATGCCTGTTGTGTGTGCTGCATATAACTGCAATGTCAAAAGGAAAAAGACAACTGATATATCATATTTCATGTAAATTTTATGAAGTTAAGTCCATAGTTTTGTTAATTAGCAGCATTTTTTTTCATGCATAAATGTGTAACAACGCCCGGCATAAACAAAATAAATGGTTCACTGGTAATGTACTTAAACTAAATACGGATAAAACCACACAATTCCGTTTCAGACCCAGTGAAAAACAAATAGCAATACAATATTAAAACTGTATTTCGACACCGGCATCCTTTATTTCTGCTCCTTCTGTCCTTACTGCTTATACAAGAAGACGATGAGCTGTAGCTTATAAGAAGTAGGCCTATTTCGAAGACAAACGATTAATCAAATAAATGGTTCACTAGTAATAAAGTTAAACTAAATACGGATAAAACCGCTACAATTCCGTTTCAAACCTAGTAATAGCAATCAAATATTAAAATTGTATTTCGACACTCGCATCCAAAATAACGCAAAACTCTGGGGTAGGTCGTATTGTTGTTAGTATTTTGACTGGAAGGACATGAAAGAACATAATTGAGCACCCACGTGCAATAATGGGGTAAGTATGAATATATTTCGTAACTACTTACCCCATTATTGTACGTGGGTGCTCAATTATACACTAATAATTATCTGTGGTGCCACAGCCCTTGAAAGGCTGTTGGCCTCACGTTCACATTTCGATAATAATTATACTTTACTGTAACAAAAAAACTGAAAGCGTGTTTTGTCATGTTTCACCCACGTTACAAGCTTGGAGGAAAAGGTTGTTTACTACAGATAGGGCCTACTTTCATTCTATATCTTATGGTATAGTAAATAGTTTTGCAACGTGTAGAGACTGGGAAAACAATTTAATAAAATCATCCGAATCATACTCGTTCATTTTATAGGCAATCTTGCAGGTCGCATTTAAAAGAACCTAGGAATATTAACATTTTCTTCAGTATATTTGCTAGGACTTTTTGTCATACTACATGACAATTTTACTTAGGTTATTCTTTTAAGCATTCATTCTAGGAATAGCTCAAGTGTTTTAAATTTAGCGTACATAAGTTTAGATTAAGTTCCTAGCACGTATTTGACGAAATACTAGGTTTTTCCACTTCAGTTTAACTGATTTATGCATACGAAATTAAGACAGCTGACGATTCTAATGTCAGTTATCACCACGCCCACTTTGTTTTGGGCGCATAAGTTCATTACCGACGGTCGTTCAATTTTCTTCAAACATGGCGGCGCAATGACTACTCTATATCTTTCTCTTTCTAACTCGTTGTATTTCACACTTACCGCGTATTGGTTCTGTGCGGAAAACAAGCATATACGCACGGTCTCGCACAAAAGTTACTGCATTTGTAATGCAAGTAACATTAAGGAAGCCGTGAAAAAATGAACAAGATTCCAGACTCATCATAGACTGGGGGAAAAAAAAGAGACAGACGCATATCACGGCCTGCTGGAGTATAGTAAACACAGAAAACATTTTATAGAAACAATGTTGAAGATAGATATATTTGTTTTCCAAAGTTGCCGTCATTGAACAGAAACCAAGATGGAGATTTCATTGCAACTAATTAGAAATTCGTCTTTCAGGTATGTAATAAACGATCTTCGCACAAAATAATGTACAATACACGAGCGGTATGTTTGTTTTCATGTTCTCGGAAATTAAAAAAGCTCAACTACGTTTCGCTTTTTCAATCTTTTCCACGAACATGAAAACGTCAACATACCGCTCTTGTAACGCATATTACTATTACAGCCTTCGAAAGTGAGCTTCAGCTTCCGTTGTGTACATTAACACGTGCGAAATGTTTTTTTTGCACCGTGTCATCAATGTAGAAACTAGAGTTCTCCGGAACCGGATACGGGAGCACAAAACAAGAGATAAACCAAGTCCAGCCCAGTTGGTATGCTACACGCAGCTCTTTCCCACGTTGGATGTAACCCAGTATATAAATAAATAGCATGCTCGAATCCAGTGTTCGGTGCGAGTGGCTGCTTTACTCTATCTTAATTCTAAATTCATTTCTTTGTTATCATTTGATTTTTGTCTTAAATAAGAAATTTTGTACAATAGCGGCAAAAAAAAAAAAAAACGGACCGACCCTTGTAGCTGATTTCAGAGCCTTGTTCACTCAGAGCACGATAGACTGGTAACTGAGACTTTCGTGGTTCGAATCCTGTCTGAGAAGGAAACTTTTTCTTGTTCCTTATTCAAATTTATTCCCAATACTTTTCGATTGCAGCGATATTTTACTACTTAATTAACTTATTATTCCCAGAACATGAATTTTACCAGCAATCGAAAAGTATTGGGAATAATTTTGAATAAGGAACAAAAAAAAAAGTTTCCTTCCCAGGCAGGATTCGAACCACGAAAGTCTTAGTTACCAGTCTATCATGCTCTGGAGTGAACAAGGATCTGAAATCAGCTACAAGGGTCGGTCCGGCTTTTTTTTGCCACTACTGTACAGTACTGTTATAAATTTATCATCACCAAAAAATAACGTCCGTTAAAAAAAAATAGAAGAGTAGATTCTATCTAGTAGTTGAAGTGGATTTTTATATTTTAATAACTACCTGAAGTAGTGAAAGAAGTAGGCCTATGAGAAAGATCTGTTAGTATTATCTCAAGTTACAACACATACTATATCTTGTGAATAAATAAATAAATGGATAGATGGATGTTTGGATGGATGTATGTATGACGGAATGAATGAATGAATACATATATGAATAAATAAATGAACGGAAGAACGAACGAATGAATAAATAGGCGAATAAATAGGTAAATAGATCGGTAGATGATGGATGAATGACTGAATAAATAAATAAATAAATAAATAAATAAATAAATAAATAAATAAATAAATAAATAAACGGACAAAAAGAAACAAACGAAAATGAATAAATGAATAAGTAAGTAAATAAATAAATAAATGAATAAATTAAATAAATAAACGGACAGAAAGAAACAAACGAAAATGAATAAATGAATAAGTAAATAAATAAATAAATAAATAAATAAATAAATAAATGGACAAAAAGTAACAAACGAAAATGAATAAATGAATAAATAAATAAATAAACGGACAAAAGAAACAAACAAAAATGAATGAATAAATAAATAAATAAACAAAAAGAAACAAACGAAAATGAATAAATGAATAAGTAAATAAATAAATAAACGGACGAAAAGAAACAAACGAAAATAAATAAATAAATAAATAAACGGACAAAAAGAAACAAACGAAAATGAATAAATAAATAAATAAATAAATAAACGGACAAAAAGAAACAAACGGAAATGAATAAGTGAATAAATAAATAAATAAATAAATGAATAAATAAATAAATAAATAAATTAAATAAATAAATAAATAAATAAATAAATAAATAAACGGACAAAAAGAAACGAAAGAAAATGAATAATGAATGAATAAATAAATAAATAAATAAATAAATAAATAAATAAATAAATAAACAAACGGACAAAAGAAACAAACGAAAATGAATAAATGAATAAATAAATGAATAAATAAATAAATAAATAAATAAATAAATAAATAAATAAATAAATAAATAAATAAATAAATAAATAAATAAGTAGCCTATGTAAGTGAATAAGTAAGTAAATAAATAATAAATAATTTTTAATATCTGCAAAATTCCTTTTCTTTCGGTACAGTTATTCATCCACGAAGACCTTGCTTGTGTTTGGGATAGGAGAAAAAATAATGTTATGCAGACGAGCAAGGCTGCGTGCTCAGTAAGATTTCAGCTAGAGGATTCTGAACCGGTTAGACTTAGCTTAGCTTAGAGGACTCGAGTCTTTGTGAGAATAAGCGAATCTTTGCTGAGTAAACAGGGTGTAAAGGGTATAAGTGCCTTTATTTTAACTGATGATTATTCATGTCATGACGAAGAAAAAATGTACTCACAGTTTTTTTCTAATTGAAATATTTAACTAATTATTAAAGTTTACAATATTAGACATTTTGCAACGTTGCTGGATAGGGAGGAGGAGGTAGTTTAAAAGTAGGCCTACAGCTCAAGCGGGTACAGACATACCGGTACAAAACAGAATATGCTCTGTTCTAATGCAGGGGCGGACAGGGCAATTGTTGTTGACATAAAACGAGCAGCAAATACAAACTTTCAATTTTATTAATAGAACATTATGTTAAATTTACATTTTATTTAACAATGTCGCTCCATTTTTTTATTGTACGTCTAAAAAATAAAAAAATAATGGTTTCTGCACAAAATCACACGAACTTTTTTCTAATGCAATATTTTAATCTCTCCCACTTCCGTAAAGCAGTGGGCTTATCATTTTTAAAGAAATTCTGGTTGTGCGATTTTAAAAACTGGGTAATAATCGTTGTAAACTGCCTTTTGCGAATAGTCATGATTACTTGGGAACAGCATTAAGGAAATACGGAAACTGAACTGATAAAGGAAGAAAGCTAAAACGCCGATTAGGTAACTTTCTTTGCTGAAAATGTTGACGGTACATCCTTCTTGCCGCACTTGAATTACGAAGACTTTCTCCATAAATTAATAACATATCATGATATTTCTGAACTGTGAATGACATTGTAAGTTGTTTGTCGAATACCCTGTACTGAACTGCTATCCGCTCGGCAGGAAACCTATGGACAGGGAGTTTGAACTCAGCTGATTGTACGTCTGTGCAGATTACTGTTAGCAGCATGAATCCTGCTAAACATGTCTCTCACGCCAGAATATTAACAAATTTAAGCATGCATTATTATTTAATTTCACGAAAACGAAATAGATCACATACATATGTTTTAAACTAATATTAACTCTTTGGTATATATATATATATACCTATTATGTAATTGTTTTCGTAATTTTACTAAAGTTATAAGCAGTATAATGCAAAGAAAATATGAAAAGAAATATTTTTTTCTGGAAAAATTGTAAAGTTTTGACTCTATGTTGTATGGACATTTCTTAGTGTAGACAGTCCTCGACGATTGTGAAAAGGACGGCATTTATACCACTTACATTCTGTATAACTATTATTTTGGACGGCTCTAGTGTAAACTTTCACTTTATGTTCGATTCGTATGTTTGGTGGTCCGGAATGACTCGGTGGTAAACACTCATGTGAGGAAAGTCATTTGACAACATTTCGTAGAAGATTAGATTAGATATTTTAATTATAACCGTTATCTTTTACGTTCCACAGCGTGGGCGATGTTGCTCTCGATACTCTGTGTCACTGTGTAAGATAGAAACTTTATCTGAGGTATTCACGATGACTGTGGCATTGCCTTTGTCCACTTGAAGTGCTATAGTCCTCGAAAGTAGCTCTTGATAGTGAGTACATGCAAATTTGTGTGGTTTCTTCTTTCCTTGTCTTTATGACGGAGTGGACATCTTGCTCCAAAATGGTGAATAATTTTAAATCTATGACAATTTGAAGATAACGAAAAGTTTCGTACCATGTTGAGTATGCTGCAAGTCTTAAATAATTATTTATTTATTTATTTATTGAATCGGTTATTTGAAAAACTATACATCTTTAAATCTATGACAATTTGAAGATAAGGAAAAGTTTCGTACCATGTTGAGTATGCTGGAAGTCTTAAATAATTATTTATTTATTGAATCGGTTATTTGAAAAACTACACATCTTTAAATCTATGACAATTTGAAGATAAGGAAAAGTTTCGTACCATGTTGAGTATGCTGGAAGTCTTAAATAATTATTTATTTATTGAATCGGTTATTTGAAAAACTACACATCTTTAAATCTATGACAATTTGAAGATAAGGAAAAGTTTCGTACCATGTTGAGTATGCTGGAAGTCTTAAATAATTATTTATTTATTGAATCGGTTATTTGAAAAACTACACATTTTTAAATCTATGACAATTTGAAGATAAGGAAAAGTTTCGTACCATGTTGAGTATGGTGGAAGTCTTAAATAATTATTTACTTATTGAATCGGTTATTTGAAAAAACTACACATCTTTAAATCTATGACAATTTGAAGATAAGGAAAAGTTTCGTACCATGTTGAGTATGGTGGAAGTCTTAAATAATTATTTACTTATTGAATCGGTTATTTGAAAAAACTACACATCTTTAAATCTATGACAATTTGAAGATAAGGAAAAGTTTCGTACCATGTTGAGTATGGTGGAAGTCTTAAATAATTATTTACTTATTGAATCGGTTATTTGAAAAACTACACATCTTTAAATCTATGACAATTTGAAGATAAGGAAAAGTTTCGTACTATGTTGAGTATGCTGGAAGTCTTAAATAATTATTTACTTATTGAATCGGTTATTTGAAAAACTACACATCTTTAAATCTATGACAATTTGAAGATAAGGAAAAGTTTCGTACCATGTTGAGTATGGTGGAAGTCTTAAATAATTATTTACTTATTGAATCGGTTATTTGAAAAACTACACATCTTTAAATCTATGACAATTTGAAGATAAGGAAAAGTTTCGTACCATGTTGAGTATGGTGGAAGTCTTAAATAATTATTTACTTATTGAATCGGTTATTTGAAAAACTACACATCTTTAAATCTATGACAATTTGAAGATAAGGAAAAGTTTCGTACCATGTTGAGTATGCTGGAAGTCTTAAATAATTATTTACTTATTGAATCGGTTATTTGAAAAACTACACATCTTTAAATCTATGACAATTTGAAGATAAGGAAAAGTTTCGTACCATGTTGAGTATGCTGGAAGTCTTAAATAATTATTTACTTGAATCGGTTATTTGAAAAACTACACATCTCCTTAGTTATTAGCAAAGGACGGATCAGAGTGACTGTTATTACAAGTTTACTTATCATTTACTATAGTCTGTTTATGTTGAAGCAGAGACGGTGACTCCAGAAGTACGCAACGGGCGCGTACCTGCGATATCCGTACAGTTGTATCAAAAGAATGCGTACACTGTGCTGTACATGACGGCTGTGAATTTGTACTCCGTTATAAAACACTACTTTATTTACGTGTAAAGTGAATACTACGTAGTCTGTGCATTGCAGTGGACAATAATGTACATGCGGAGATTGTCTAAAGTGAACGTTCTGCGTCTCTCATTTAAACAAAAAATATATCTTGAGAAATTCCTTTCGACATCGAAGACGTAATAGGTGCATACGAATAATATACTATATCAGGAATATCAATATCAATGTCTGTTATATTTCTTTCACTGTTTGATCTGGAGGACTCTGTTTTTGCAGCAACACATCTCGCACACCACATATGATTGAAAAAGCATAATTTTTTGCTAACACATTCTGAAGTTTCTCTTTCATTTTTTTCCTAAATTCTCCGGCTTTGGTTTCCTTAAGTTTTACAGATACTTCTTCCACTATGTTTATAGCCTTCGACATTTGTAAATCATATGTTTCTAACAACGTTATGGCTTTCGGTAAGTGACAACATTTCTTCTGTATGAAATCTGAACTGCCCGAAAGATCAACTGAAATCAGGGATTTTCCTATTACAATTGCATGTGCCTCTGTAGAATCTAAACTATTGATCACGTCCACAATTTGAACATGATATGTGGCATAATAGAAGGCAGCGTCCAGCCAACTATCCCATTTTGTTGTTATGGGGTTTGGTGGAAGGGGAAGACCAGGAGCAATTTCCTTGAATTTTTGTATTCGGGAAGGTGCTTTCAGAAGAATTTTCTTATCATTGCCTATAAAGCTATCGACGTCACTATAAAAAGAGCTAATTACTTCCGCCGCCTTATGGAGTCCATGTTCTAAGCAAGTTAGGTGAATCAACTTAGGATACATTATTTTTATGTCCTTGGCCGCCTTTATTTTTTTAGTTGGTTTTTTAACGACGCTGTATCAACTACTAGCTTATTTAGCGTCGATGAGATTTATGATAGCGAAGTGATATGTGGCGATATGAGGCCGAGGACTCGCCATAGATTACCTTGCATTCACATTACGGTTGGGGAAAACCTCGGAAAAAACCCAACCAGGTACTCAGCCCAAGCGGGGATCGAACCCACACCCGAACGCAACTTCAGACCGGCAGGCAAGCGCCTTAACCGACTGAGCCACGCCAGTAGCCTGGCCGCCTTTATCATACAGGACGCAGCATCTGTGATTAAAAGAAGTACATTATTATACCTGATACCAGTGAGCCACAAAATGTCTATGGCATTATAAAATACAGATGTCATTGTTGTGTGGTTCATCTTTTCTATCGTGTGAATATGTTGCTTTGTATATTTACGAAGAATGTCTCGAAAGTGTGGATTATCTATTTTTAATGAAATATTTGCACCGATCATCATAGTATACAAGTCGCTGCAAAAAGCCCTACATACTGTATAATTCTTTACTTACTGTCTGTACCTAGGGAACACGCGCCCAGACATTCTGCTCTCTGCATCAGTAACATGAAGCCACGGAACCTGGTCACTCTGATCCGCCCTCTGGTTATTAGTTTTGAGAGAGAAAAAAAAAAGAACTGTCTGCAGCTTGTAAATATTGCATGTATACATTCTTCTCTTTCAGGGTGGCTTTTCATATGAATTGCAATATTTCTAAATATGTTAGAGAAACGTTTAATTATCCTACAAGGTGGGTCAAAAGTAGTTTTCCCCAATATTCGTTCTTGGGTTTCATACTTGTAAATATACTGTATGTCATAATTTGAATAAACGAATAGCTGGTTTAATAAGTGTTTTATTGTGTTGGTTTGTGTCTCGATGCAATAACTGCAATTTTTTACAATGAATCGCAAAATTAACCACAGAACAACGTGTTTTTGTATTACAACGTTGGTAGAAGCCCAGTAAGAACATGGCATTGGTGATAGCAGACTTCGAGACAAGATTTCCTGGTCTTTAGGATCTGCGTCAGTTGCGACAGATGATCGAACAGTCATTCGTGAAAATCGATTAAATTCATGAGTTATGTCCTGCCATCTGTAAATCAGTGTCTAAACGTTGTGAATTGTGTCTCTAGAAACAGGGCCTCCATTTTGAACAAAATTTGTAAAGGAATGTGTAGTCAAGTGTAAATTGAATGTAATTAAATGTAAGGAATTGTTTGGGGGAAAGCAACTTTGAACCCACCCTGTATTTGAGAGCGCCAGGTGTCCTAAAGTTCGTATACATGTCTTGTTTGTCAAATACCCGTAATATTTTCTGTAAACAATTACAATAGTTTGTATTTATTTTATACGTAAGTTAATAAGAACAAAAGCTATTTAAGTACAAATTAAGTACAAAATATATGTTGTCCTCCATATTACAAAATGAAAAGAAGAATTTATAAAACGTTTTAAAGTGAAAACATTGATTATTCTTATTGAAGTTCCACACTACAGCTTCTCAGGTGCGTCATCTCTGTTACGGCTAGACCAGGAAAGTATGTTTTTCATAAGATCTTTTTATTGCATCCTCTCCAGGGAAATCTATTTTTTTTTCACCAAACATAAAGTAACTATTTATCAGACGATATACTGTCTTCAATAGTAATCACTTTCGCTTTTACTTATAATGAAGGCCATGGGCTAAATATACTAGATCAGT